>NC_092465.1:40593756-40917561 GCF_047495875.1 Pithys albifrons albifrons | reverse complement strand
GCACTTCCACATCTCTTTTCCCAATCCCAGATGGGCTGTGCTCCTCACCTGCAGTCTGGAACCCCAAGCCAAAGCCATCAGCTCCCTACAAAAGTGGTACCCCATCAGTTTTACCCATTTTTTTTTTTGGCCAGGGGCAGGGGTTTGCTTTTCCTTTGTCCTCCTTGCATGAAGGGGTGGGGAAGTTGAGTTTCCACCCATACTGTACCATCTGGCTTGGCTACAACAGGTCCCAGAATACCAGAGGGCAGAGTTTAGCTTGGGTTCTGGAAAGCTTCAAAGGACATCGTGCAGGAGACACTTGCACAACACTAACGAGCCAGAGATGTGCTTAGGAAAAAAAACAAACCTACAAGAAACACTTTTAATTGCCAGCCTTTCCCTTCAATTAGCTTCCCTCCATTTAAAAGCAGGAACAGGTCATCAGGAACTCCAGGCAAACCTAAGGAAGCTGCTGTTCCAAAGCAGCCTGAGCTTCAGGTGCAAGCAGGGCTCATCTGCAGCACCCCTGGGGTGGTGTGGCACCCTCTGCCAACCTCTGCTGTGCTTCTCCACATGGTTTATCTGCCCCACAGCCCTTTCAAGGCCCTTGAAAGTCTCCATGGTTGTCCCACAAGGTGTGGGCTCCCCAGGGAGAAAGGACAGGGAGAGACTCTTCATCAGGAACTGTGGGGTAGGACAAGGAGTAACAGGCTCAGACTGAAGGAGGAGAAGTCCACGTTTCATATATGGAAGGAATTCCTCCCTGTGAGGGTGGGCAGGCCCTGGCACAGGTTGCCCAGAGAAGCTGTGGCTGCCCCATTCCTGAAGTGTCCAAGGCCAGGTTGGACAGGGCTTGGAGCAACGTGGGGTAGTGGAAGGTGTCCCTGGCATGGCAGGGGGTGGCACTGGATGAGCTTTAAAGCCCCTTCCCACCCAAACCATCCTGTGATTCCCAGTGTGGCAGGAAGGGAAAGAGCCCCCAGCTCCATCCTCATGGCACTTGGGTGCTCTCAAACTGCACACAAACCCCGAGTTAATGAGTTCCTCACATAGAGCACCTTCCCGGGGCGGGGGGAGCGACAGTGAGGAACAGTCGTGTTGTCTTTAATGAGGATAAAGAGCAAAATGGAGGCAATTAAGTCTGCTGGTGGTGACATTTGTCTAAGCACACAAAAATTGGTATAAGCTAAAGCAAGACAAGTTGTTTGAGCTCCGTGGGAAGGATTATTTCTCTCTTTTTTTTTCCCCACCCTCAAAATTAGTTTCTCATGATGCATTTCAATTTTTTTTCTCCCCCCTCCATTTCTGGGAGGTTCAAGGGACATGTGGGACAGATTCAACTCAACAGTTTGTAAACAGCTGACGTGGGAGGGAGAGGGCACTCGAGTTATTGGAATTGTTTTCATTCAAAAAATTTGGTAAATGAATTCCTCCCCCAAGTGCCTGCTATAAACACCAGCGAGCCGCGTTCCTCCTCGTCAAGCGGCTCACGCAGACAGATGTGCCTTCTGTTCCTTCCCAAACATCGCTGCTGCGCAAATGTCAAGGTGCTAATTAGTTGTAAGGGAGTCAGACGAGGACAGGGAAGCGGCGGCAGCGCCACCGCAGCAATGCGGGGATTGCCGGGGCTCTGCGGGGCCCCGGGGGATGGCACGGGCAGCACTAGCCAGGGGGGCACCACCTGCAGCAGGACGGGCAGGGATCTGTGGCTGGAAGAGTGGGGAGGAGCAGGAGGCAGCCCTTCCTCGCAGGGGTGGCCAGCGGGAGGCTGGGTGTCCTCCCAGGGGTCCCTGTGGGTCCCTGCCAGCTCAGGAGGTGCCACCATGCCATGCCTGGCATGCAGCCTTGCCACTCTGATTTTTGCATTAAACACCAGTCCCTTCTTCTCCAACAAATTGGAGGTTTCCATCCTTCACTCAGAGAGTTGATGCCTGCCCAGAGAGGTGGTGGATTCTCCATCCCTGGAGGTTTTTCAGATGAGGCTGGATGTGGCACTCTGTGCCCTGGGCTGGTGATCACAGTGGTGTTGGATCAAGGGTTGGACTTGATGATCTCGGAGGTCTCTTCCAACTCAGTTAATTCTACGATTCCATCCATCACATGCCCATCAAAACTCTGTCATCTCCATTCCCCCCCTCTACCCCACTGTGATATTTTAAGCCTCAGGACAGAGATGACGCTTAAGTCCTCTTTGTTCACTACCTGTTGCCCATTTAATTGCAGAGTAATCACACCCAGGGAAGCGCCTCTCCCCTTCCCCCCCTCTCCCCCCCCCCGCTGCATTCCACGGGGCAGCTCCTCCTGGCTCTGCCACCTGAGGCTGGCATTTATTATAGCCCATAATTATCCCGCCCTTACAGGCTGTGGTTTGCCTGGAGCACCTCAAAGGACCATCCAGGAGGCCAGTAAAGGCAGAGGTGACTCCGGGAAGCTGTGGAGCAGCAGCCCCATGTGCCAGCACCAGTTTGCAGAGGAAGGGCAGGGGCTCAGCTCGGGCACAGCCTCCCACTGCCCTCATCTTTGCCCTCAACCAGCCAAGCCCAGTAGCCTGACTTGAGCTGGCTCTTCACCTGCCAAAGAATCACCAGCCACAACATGGTCCCTTTGCACCAGATCTTCTTTCCCAGACTGGTAGGAGTGAGAAGTAATTAACTGTTATTTCTCAGTGGTTGCTGCCTCCCCCTGCCTCTGTGAGCAGCTGTCTCCTGGAAGCAGCATCCCTGCCTTGCCCTCTCTGCTCTCCAGCAAGCTGCTTTTCCCAAGGCCTCCGCTCTGCACTTCCCTGCAGGAAATGCAGAAAGCTCTGCCTCCTCCACTGACTCATAATCCTTTACTCAAACATACAGATTATTTAAACATAAGCAGGGATTTCATGCTGGGTTTTGGAATGTGAGGGACTGGAGAGGATTAAATTCCACCATTTTCTCTGTGGCATGGGAAGTCCTACCAGCCCGAGATGGAACCTCAGTGCTGAGCAGGGGCCTTGCTGGGGAGGGAGGGGACACTGCTCTGGTCACTGTGGTGGCTCCAGGGCCATCAGGCATGGTGGGATGGGGGGCAGGACATCATGGAGTGCCCGGCTCCCCAAACCGGGGGGATGCCATCCCTTTGTGCAGGATGTCCCCCCTCCCCCCCCATGCTGTGGTGCTGGGGGTGACCACAAGGGCGTGGGGGGCCACACGTGGCTCCCAAACCACATTGTGTCCTGTCTTTGTGCCAGCCTGTCTGTGCACCTGGGAGCCAAAGTGATGGAGCTGTGTGGGAGGGAGGCTGGCTCTGACTCACCCACTGCTCCCAAATATCCTTTCCTGCGCAGGAATCAGCTTGTTCCTCAGCTCCTTGCTCCAGAGGGAGCTTTGAAGGGGTGTCCCCACACCCCCACCTGCTGCTGGGGCTGTCCCAGGTGACAAGATCCCACGTGCCCTGTGGTGTGACAGGATTTTGCAGTGAAAGGAAAGGAAAAGCATCGAGGCATTTGCAGCTCACAGTGGTCATCATCAAACTCATCCCAGAGCTCCATCCTCTTCATTCCCTGTGACCTTTCCCCATTTGCTTCATGGAAAGGTCTTCACATAATGAGGCGCGAAAACACTTAGTGAAAGGTCTCTTCGCGTGTGCTGTCAGTCCTTCTTCCTTCTGTTCCTTCCCTCCTTTGATTCCACCCAATTAGCCTGTCACAGGGAAGCTGTATTTTTCCTTCTAAACCACAGAGAGTGTTTATTGCTGACTCTCTGCTTGCCACCTGTATTTTCTCTGCTGGGTTCCCCCTCCCCCGGCAGCTTCAGCGGCTCCGTGTGATGATTATTCCCTGCTCTGAGACTCCCAAAGTTGACTCTGTGCTCCAAGACACCACCCCCCAGCGCATCCCTCCCTCCATCCGCCAGCGCAACTCTCCCTGTTGGCACCGCAGCCCACCAGCCACCCCATAATATGGGCATTTTCGCCCAACTTCCAACCCAGCATCTTTATTAGCAGGTGCTAAATTGCCGCTCCAGCTGCTGAATGGTAACAATTAACTCAATTAACATCTAAACAGATGCACTTTTGGAGGAAGCGAACGACATTAATGACAACCAAAAGGGGGAAAAGGCTGCAATTACAAACGCGGAAAAAATCCTGCGCCGCTCCAGACAGGCGTGTGCTGTTCCCGGTGTCCCCTGGAGAGCTGGGAGCGCACAGCCCTCCAGCGCTGCCAGCTCGAGCAGCTCATCCCAGCCCTCCCTCCAGCGCTGCCAGCTCGAGCAGCTCATCCCAGCCCTCCCTCCAGAGCTGCCAGGATGAGCGGCTCATCCCATCCATCCCTCCAGCACTGCCGGGATGAGCGGCTCATCCCATCCATCCCTCCAGCACTGCCGGGATGAGCAGCTCATCCCATCCCTCCTCCCGCTGCCAGGATGAGCAGCTCATTCCATCCATCCCTCCAGTGCTGCCAGGATGAGCAGCTCATCCCATCCATCCCTCCTCCCACTGCCAGGATGAGCGGCTCATCCCATCCATCCCTCCAGTGCTGCTGGGATGAGCAGCTCATTCCATCCATCCCTCCAGTGCTGCTGGGATGAGCAGCTCATCCCATCCATCCCTCCAGTGCTGTTGGGATGAGCAGCTCATCCCATCCATCCCTCCTCCCGCTGCCAGGATGAGCAGCTCATTCCATCCATCCCTCCAGTGCTGCCGGGATGAGCAGCTCATCCCATCCATTCCTGGCATGTGCCAGGGAGCTGGCACAGCTGGACTCTGCACATGGGGGCTGCCGCTTTGGGCTTTGCTTTGGCATTCAGAGACCCGCCACATATTGGAATTACAGAGGGTTTGGCCCCTCTCAGTCTGCCAAAACAGCTCAGAGCACCACAGTGTGAATGGTGTGCTTGGGAAAATGGGGAGAGCAGCGTAAGAGGAGGTTTCCTTGCATCTCCCCAGCTTCTGGTGTCCACAGGACGTGGTCAGGAGGCTCTTGGTGTGTTGAGTGATTCACTGAGCCACCAGTCGGTGAACAGCCACACTCTGCAGTCTGGACCCAAACATCCTCTCAGGCTCCAGCTGCTCCATCCCAGAGAGAACATTCCCAGAGCACCAAAACCACATGAATCCAGAACCACCCAAATTCATCTATGCACCAGCTTCACCCTGGGGAGTCACAGCCTCTCCTGCAGAGAAGGGATTTATTACAGGGACCAGACAGAAGCTGCAAAACCAACTGCAAACTGATTTGTGCCTTGCTCGGCTCCAGCCTGGTGACCTTTGTTTCCCAGGAGTGACCTCCAGCCTGAGCTCCCTGTAGGACACAGGGACATCTAATGGCAGCAGGACAACACTGCGAACGGTGCAGCTTCCAAATCACGTCATCCCAGCAAAACATTTTGGAGCAAAATGCAAATTGCCAGCCTGAGCTGTGGCTGTGGCCCTGCCCGTGCCTCCCCAGCTCCCAGGGCTTGGGAATGTTTGTAGCATGAGATGTTGTTCCCCCAAATGTTCATGGAAAGGAGGATTTGTTTCTTCCAACGAGCCTTTATTTTTGTATCCACAGCCACTCCCTGCCAGCTCAGGTCTTCAAACTGCCCTCCTGGCGTATTTTGGTTATTAGGAAGCAGCTTTCATGGAATCACAGGGTCCTAGACTGGTTTGGGTTGGAAAGGACCTTAAAGCCCATCTCATCGTGCTGGCAGGGACACTTTCCACTATTCAGGTTGCTCCAAGCCCTTTCCAACATGTCCTTTAACACTTCTAGACATGGGGCTGTCACAGCATTTTCCAAGCAACATGTGCCAGGGCTTCCCCACCCTCACAGGGAGGAAATTCTTCCCAACATCCAGTCTAAACAATGACTCCTTGGGGGCTGCTCTTGGTGTTGTCCTTCAGAGAAGGTGGGCAAGGATATCCTCAGGCAGCCCCAGTTTGGTCCCCAGCCCCCCAAAGTTCCCCCCATGCCCTGCTCCCCTTGTGGCTGCTGTTCACAGACCCCTTTTCCCTGCCAGTTGTGCTCCCTCTGAGCGAGGAACAGGACCTTTCCCTGGGGTGGGACAGCAGCACAACAGGGCCAGCAGCAGGCAGAGACTGTAAGTGCAGATCTCTGTGAGGCTGAATTTTCAGATTAAATTTTAAAGAGCATTTAATTGGCAGCCACTCCACTCTTTCTGTTTGCTCACTGGGTGGGTGCTTTTCCTCGGGCAGAGGGGGAGCACAGTTTGTTCCCACCAGCCACAACGAGTGGATGGGTCTCCCTGGAACCCAAATCCAGCCTCTGAGAGGCTGGAGAAGTTCTGTGTTGATCTGAGAAGAATTTGCCTTGATTTTGTGGTTTTTAGAGATCGATGCTTTGCGTACATTTGCATCTCGTTCCAGATGTCGGCTTGGAGGAACTCAGAACCCAGACTTGTGTTTTCCACAGTCATTTTCCCTGCATCCAGGAGGAAAATAAAATTAGCTGGGACAAGCAAGAACATTCCCTTTTCTTGTTTCAGCCAACTCTCAAAATTCTGTAATTACCATTTAGGTCAGGGGTTTCTAAAGAAAGCAACCCCCAAATTCCCATGGCAGGAGAGATCATGGCGTTGACTCTGCTGCCAATGGCACCGTGTGCCAGTGGAAAAGCATTTCATCCCATTAACGCCTCCCCACTCCAAGGCTCCACTTGGGCTAAACAGCAAATGACTTTGCTGAAAAAATTCGGGGCTGATTGTGCACAAACAAGCTGGAGGGGGCTTGCCCTATCTCCAGTTTACCTCTGTCTTTATTTTGGTGTAAATAAGGGTCCCTGGAGCGACAAAGCTTATCCACTGCTCTCTGCCATCTTCTCCTTTAATTTTTAATTCCCTGTAATTAAGAGGTCTGCTGGAAACAAAGCAAAGTTGGAGATAAAAACACTCACTGCACGAGACTTGGCGAGGCAGCAGCTTCACCCAGGCTTTATTGTGGAAAGGCAGCTAAAGGAGATCCAAGACCTTTTCCCATGCAAATGGGAACATCAGTCTCCCTCTAACCTTGATTTAGTCTCCCATTCAGCTTAAGTGTTATGGACTGGGCTGGCTGTTCGCAGGGCACACAAAGGCTGTGCTCCTGCCACAGCCTCCCAGTGCCAGGGGGTCTTCAACAGCATCCCAGTGCCAGGGGGTCTTCCTCAGCATCCCAGTGCCAAGGGATGTTCAACAGCATCCCAGTGCCAGGGGGTCTTCCACAGCATCCCAGTACAGAGGGGTCTCCAACAGCCTCCCAGTGCCAAGGGATGTTCAACAGCTTCCCAGTGCCAGGGGGTCTCCAACAGCCTCCCAATGCCAGGGGGTCTTCCACAGCATCCCAGTGCCAGGGAGTCTTCAACAGCCTCCCAGTGCCAGGGCGTCTTCAATAGCATCCCAGTGCCAGGGGGTCTCCAGCAGCATCCCAGTGCCAAGGGATCTCCAACAGCTTCCCAGTGCCAGGGGGTCTTCAATAGCATCCCAGTGCCAGAGGGTCTTCCACAACATCCTGGTGCCAGGGGGTCTCCAACAGCATCCCAGTGCCAGGGGCTGCTCCCTGTGTTTCTGACTACACTTGGAATACACATCTTGGCACCTGTTCCCCAGGACCCCTCATGCCCCAGAGGGCCTGGTGGGCAGGGCAGGAATCCAGGAGGTCCCAAACCATCTGCAACAATTCTCATCACGCTTTCGGGGCTGTTGGTCCCATCAAAGAGCCTTCCAAGCGGGGCAGGGTCTGGGCAGCCTCCTGCTCCCTACTGAGGGTTCTCCATGCCCAGGTTTCTGGGTACTCTGTGCAGTATCTGGCTGAAATAACCCTGGCCCTCAGCAGGGACTCTCCAGCACAGTGGTCTCCACAAAAACAACAACAAAACTCCGCTGCTTTTTCAAGCAAGAATGGAAGTGGTGCAGGAAATGAGCCAATTCCCAGCTCTTTCAGCATCCCCTCGGTGTCCACGCCAAAGCTTTTTGGAAACCCTTCACTGGTAGCTTTGAAGCATTTGGGAAAAAATTGGTTTCCCTTCTTCATTGATGCACTGTCTGTTTTTTCTGCCAAAACCCACAATTTTTTTTGCCAAAATAAAAACCCACTAGTGTATGAAAGCAGAGCTCGTCCTCTGGGGAGGGGAGAGTAGCAAGTAAGAGCTGACAGAAATAGAAAAGCTTCCAGGAAATAATATCTTCAGTGCTGTTTTATCTGCTCCATCATGCTGCAGTTAGAAGAGATTTTACCAGGGCCTGGATGAGCCCAATTAATACTTTCTAATTTTCACAGGCCTTGTGGAGACTGTGTTGCTCTTCACCATCATTGCAACCCTGACGGTGACAAGCCTGGCTGGGATTTTCTGTGCCAGAGTGTGGCCTGTGCTGGGTCCCACATTGTCCTCAGGGCTGTGGAGATGCCCATCAGACCATCAGGTCTCTGCAAGAAATCCATCAGCTGTTTGGGGTTTATTAGGGAGGGATGACAGATCTTTCTGGAGAGGTTTACAGGAAAGGGCTGGCAGAAGTGCCCCTGTTTGGCTGGAATTTTCGGCTAGGAAAGCAGGCACACTATCCAGCTCTCCAAGGCCCCCCAAGGTTCATTCTGAAGCTCTGTAGGAGGTGTTTCCACTGAGGGGGCAGAAGGGACCCCAAAGACTTCCATGAAAGCAGGGGCAGAGTCACCTCCCCAGTGACTTGAGGACTCCAAGCCACCACAGCCCTTTTCCCAGTTTTTTCTGAGCTCCCATCCCATTGTATGCACTCCCATCCCACCACAGCTGAGCTCTCCAGATGAGCCAACCAGCCTCTTCCAAAGCAGATATTTGGGAGGTGTTTGTGACCAGACCTTCCCAGAGGTATTTCCAGAATGCAAAGCCACGGCACTCCAGGGAGGACTTTGCCTCAGAGCTCAGTGCAAGAAGGGCTGGTTAAAGCCCCCCAAACCTCCCCCAACCCACCTTAGATTTAACCAGCAGCTTGCTGAGGTCAGAGGGGACCTTGTGAGAGGGGCAGTGGAGCCACAGGGGCTCTCCCTGCCCTGCTGTGGGTGCCATCCCATCACAGCACAGTGATCCACATCCCCCAGTGCCAGCCCAGCATCTGCCAAGCTCAGGAGACCTCAAGGTCCCAGCCTCAGTTTTCAACGTTCAATTTTCCCTTTCCCACAGGTTTCAAGGTTCTCCCTGAGCAGCGACTGGGAGAAAGCTGACAGGGGTGGCTTACAGATGCTGCTGGTGTGATTGCACGAGATGCCAAGCTGGCACCCCGTGCCTGGTGCTCAGCAGGGGTTTGCACATCCCCTGGCACCCTGGAAGGTGCTCTGTGGGGACACCAGCAGCAGGCTGGGCTGTGACAGCCCCACCAGGACACGTGTGTTCCTTTATGGGTCCAAAGGGAACCTTTCTCATTATCTCTCCTCGCAATTTAATTAATCTGCATTCAGTAATGAACCTTGAAATTTCAATTAAAAACATCATTACTAATCGTGACAGGATTCAAACCAGTCAAGGGGCTCTTGATAGCTCTGCAGTGGCAGAAGTTTGGGGTTGTGTGTTCCCATCCCTTTGTTTTGGACACCGTGTTTTACCCTCCCGAGTCTCCCCCCAGTGCTGCCAAACCCAGGCACAGGAGATACAGCCTGAATTTCCTTTCTGCAGAAAACCACTAAGTAAACTCCAAAACAAACCCAAAAAGGGGAAGTAACCCTCTCCCCCCCCAAAAAAAAGCAGCAAAAAAAAGGGATATCACTGCTGATGTCTCTCCTGGGACATCTTTGCCTGTCCAGTGATTGACACCTTGGGAATGTGCATCTCAGCCCTTTCCCTGGCCACAGACCACTGAGGGAAAACTGGATCACACTCATAAATCCAAGGGAGATTTCTCAGGAAAAAATAGCAAAAATAAGCAAGGTAGGAAGGGGTGAAAGAGAAATGTATCCTGTGTTTGGTTTGTCCGTGTTCTTTGGAATGTGAAAGAGAGAGTAAAAAGTGTATTTGCTGGAAGAGGATAAAATTACTATTCCTCAATTTTTCAGGGGAAAGCTGCACCTCCAGGAGGTTTTAGGAAGCTCAGGAAAGCTCAGGGGGCAGGAGACACAGGAATGCCAAACGTCCTCAGTGCAACCTCCAAAGGGAAAACCAAAGAGGGGAAGGCAAAGTTGTATTTTTTTATCTGCTCCATGATTTTTGGGCTGTGGTTTGCACTGCATTGTGTGTTATTTCCCAGCCCCACCATCCCATGCTGATTGTAGCCCTTTGGAAATGCCCAACAGGTTGAATTCTCCCACCCAGGGGTGTCTGTAACAACTCCTTTGGGTTCCAGCACCAAACCAGCCCCAAACCTTCCTGCCCACCAAGTTCCCACGTGGGGTTACACACACAGATCATCCCCTGAGGCTCCTCCACGGGTTTGAACTGGGACCGTGGGGAGAGGGTGAGAGTTTGGGTCCAGTTGTGGGAAGTCAAACCTCACCACCCCAACTGCCTCTCCGAGGAAAACACAAATGGAAAAGGGTAAATGGCAACTCTGTGGAAAAAAACCCCACACCTTTTATTTCATGGGTTGTTTCCAAAGCCTGGCCAATTTACAGCTTGGCTAATTGGAGGTAAAATCCACAGAATAAATTATTCATGCCAGGTTGTTTGCCCAGGATCCAGTGAGGGAGCAGAGAGCACTGCAAAGGGTGAGGGGCAAGAGCAGCCCCCACAGCTCAAGGATGTGCTCCCTGTGTGTGTGTCCCACAGCCCTGATTCCTGGGATTGGGAAGGGGAGGGGTCTGTGTGTGTTCCACAGCCCTGATTCCTGGGACTGGGAAGGGGAGGGGTCTCCCTCTGTGTGTGTGTCCCACAGCCCTGATTCCTGGGATTGGGAAGGGGAAATGTCTCCCTGTGTGTCCCACAGCCCTGATTCCTGGGAATGGGAAGGGGAGGGGTCTGTGTGTGTTCCACAGCCCTGATTCCTGGGACTGGGAAGGGGAGGGATCTCTGTGTGTGTGTGTGTCCCACAGCCCTGATTCCTGGGATTGGGAAGGGGAGGGGTCTCCCTCTGTGTGTGTGTCCCACAGCCCTGATTCCTGGGATTGGGAAGGGGAAATGTCTCCCTGTGTGTCCCACAGCCCTGATTCCTGGGACTGGGAAGGGGAGGGGTATGTGTGTGTCCCACAGCCCTGATTCCTGGGATTGGGAAGGGGAAATGTCTCCCTGTGTGTGTTCCACAGCCCTGATTCCTGGGAATGGGAAGGGGAGGGGTCTGTGTGTGTCCCACAGCCCTGATTCCTGGGACTGGGAAGGGGAAATGTCTCCCTGTGTGTGTTCCACAGGCCTGATTCCTGGGATTGGGAAGGGGAAATGTCTCCCTGTGTGTGTTCCACAGCCCTGATTCCTGGGACTGGGAAGGGAGGGGTCTGTGTGTGTCCCACAGCCCTGATTCCTGGGACTGGGAAGGGGAGGGGTCTGTGTGTGTCCCACAGCCCTGATTCCTGGGATTGGGAAGGGGAGGGGTCTCCCTCACCTGCTGGATTGCACATGCTTGGATGACAAGGGATGGAGGGAACAGAACACGGGGAATGGCTTCCCATTGCCAGAGGGCAGGGATAGGTGGGATATTGGGAAGGAAATCCTCCCTGTGAGGGTGAGGAAGCCCTGGAATGGATTTTTCCAGAGCAGCTGTGGCTGCCCCATCCTTTGAAGTGTCCCAGGCCAGGATGGAGCCACCTGGGCCAGTGGAAGGTGTCCCTGTCCATGGCAGGAGGTTGAAATGGGATGAGCCTTGGTGTGCCTTCCCACCCAAGCCACTCTGGGATGGCACAGCTGTGCCATGGCTGTGCAGAGAGCAGGTGCTGCCCAAGCACCTCCCCAAAAACCCCTCCTGACACACACAGTTGGCCCTGGAGCGGCTCAGTCAGTGCAAGGGGGGGGGGAATCTGAGCCCACCTGGTGGCTTCTGCCCCCACAGCTGCTTTGTGCCTTTAGTTCTGGCCATATCTGCCCTCAAACTGACCATCTTTCCGTGAGCCTGGCAGGGCTCGTGGCTCAGGGATGTTCCCTGGCACGGAGCACTGGGGTAATTTTCTGTGGGGCCCACACCCAGGATTATAGCTTTGAAAGAGGAGGAAACACGGGAGCTTGGCTCAAAGGAACACACTAATTACCTGAGCAGGAAAAAAGAGCCTTTTCTTTCCTGGTAGAAAGCATCTGATAAAAGCCTGAGACCAGTGGTATTTATATTAGCAGATTTTACATCCTCCTTGTGTGTACTTGGACTGCAAGATATAAATCAAAGCAGGAGTTCATTCCAAGAACAGTTTATTTTTATCAGAGAAGTATGTGCTGGCAGACCAGATATATTAGTATGTTGATTCTGTTGGTTCAGTGCAATTGAGAAGAGTTTCTATTGTTTTATAGTGTGTTTCACTTAATTTACCCGAGCCATGGCTTTAGTTTTTTCTGGTTTGCTTCATTTAATGTGTATTTTCTTGTGGGTGGTTTTAGGTTTTAGTGGTTGCCTGCAACGTTGTAGCACTTTATTGCCAAGGAAGAACCTAAAACCATGAAAAGAAACCCTAAATGGGCTTGTAATCAAGCACCTTCCTCTCTAAATGGATGCGTGTGAGGTACAGAGCAAGGCAGCACTTTTCAGTGTATCAGGGTGGTGAATCCTGCCCAGAATTTGGGGAGCAGCCCTTCATCCCTGGGGGGAATGCTCCTGGAGCCTGAGGTCCAGGAGGGGCCTCCTGCGAACCACAGAACCTCCTGAGCTGGAAGAACCCACGAGGATCACCGAGTCCAACTGCTGGCCCTGCACAGGACACCCCAAGAACCCACCATGTGCCATGTCTTGTGCCATGTGCTGGCACAGACAGGCTTTGGAGCCCTTGCCTGGCTGATGCCGTGCACAGGATGCCATTAAAATTGCCAGCCTGGAATGTTTCCTCACCAGGAGGAAGATCCCATGGCATGAAGGGGTATGGGAGAAAGGAGATGGTGGGAAACACCTTCTGCCTCCAGAGCAAGCAGACCTAGTGGAAGGTCTCCCTGTCCATGGCAGGAGGTTTGAAATGAGATCATAGAATCATAGATTGGATTGGGTTGGAAAAGACCTCCGAGATCATCAAGTCCAACCCTCGGTTCAACTCCAGTCCCTTTACCAGATCATGGCACTCAGTGCCACGGCCAAGCTCAGCTGAAAAACCTCCAGGGATGGGGAATCCACCCCCTCTCTGGGCAGCCCATTCCAATGCCTGAGCACTCTCTCTGCAAAGAAGTTTTTTCTCATCTCCAACTACAATTTCCCCTGGCACAGCTTGAGCCCATCGTGCCCCCTTGTCCTATTGCTGAGTGCCTGGGAGAAGAGACCAACCCCCACCTGGCCAGAACTTCCCTTCAGGCAGTTCCAGACAGTGCTGAGGTCACCTCTGAGCCTCCTCTTCTCCAGGCTAAACACCCCCAGCTCCCTCAGCCTCTCCCCACAGCGCTTGTGCTCCAGTCCCTTCTCCAGCCTCGTTGCTCTTCTCTGGCCTCGCTCCAGCCCCTCAATCTCTTGCCTCAACTGAGGGGCCCAGAACTGAACACAACACTCAAGGTGTGGCCTCACCTTGAGATGCTCCTTAAGGTCCATTCTAACCCAGCCCATGAGTCCATGAATGAACAGGGTCACCAGGGGGGTGAATTTCCAGCTCTGTGCCCTGTGCTCAGCATCCCCCGGGCTCTCCCTGCAGATTCCAACCAGAGCCCTTGGAAACCTCTGCAGGGGAATGTCAGGAATTCCAGCAATTCCCTAAGCATGGCTTTGCCTGGGCTCTGCTGGCAGCTCCTTGGCAAGGAGACTGTACCCTGCCCGAGGCTGGTAATTAAAGCAGGGGAGGAGAGAAAGGGAGGGGGAAAAAAAAAAAAGAAAGGAAAAATCACCTTCTTCCAGATTTATGAGAATATAAACTCGGGAGCTGAGATGTTCCCATCAGCACCTATGAGGCCCAGGGGACAGCTTTGCCTTAATGCAGAGGGGGATGATGAATTTGGAAGGTGATCTGGGGAGCTGGAGAGGAGACTCTGAAAAGGAGCCTCAGGGCTGCCAGTTTGGGCTGGCTCTAATTTACTGCAGCCCCCAAAGCCTGGGAGGAGCAGGGAAGGACCCCCAGCCCTGGGCAGGGAGAGCTCAGGGGAAGGGGCAGGTGGGCACCAAGGTCAGGAACCACGTCCCCAAAGCCACAGGGACACAGGGACACGAGGGGGGCCTGTCCCACCACAGAGGGGGTTGAGGTGCTGTTGTAGTTTGGGATTATTATGTAAATTCTCTCCCCTGCCACTTAACTGCCCAGGCCAGCAGTTAACAAAAGAAGCAGTTAACTGTGATCGCTGGGGTGGGGGCAGGTTTGTCTCTTTTGGTTTTTTTTTGGATATTCTCCTCAGTCTTGGCTCGGCGGAACGGGGGAGTGGGGGCTCCAAGGAGGCAGGCTGCCCTGCTGGTTACTGCTGGGGTTTTCCCTGGCTGTCTTGCCACTGCCTACTTCGGACTACTTTTTCCTGCCGTGCTGCTGCCTGCCTTGGATTTGCTGCTGGTTGCTCGTACCTTTCTGCTTCTTGGACGGGGAACACAGGGGGAAGAGACTGAGTCCATCTGAAAGCCCACTGCTCGTCTGTTTCGCTGGAGAGGGACTGAAACTCACTCTGCAGCCAGCCGGGCTGTGACAAGGACACTTAAGTATAACCTTTTCTCCCGGAGGAAAACCTGCTGGGTTTTGTTCTTGTTTTTTTTTTTTCTCTTATGGTGTTGGGGAAGTGGGTTGCACTAGTCTGTTTACATATATATATATATATATATATATATATATAGCAGTTATCCTTCTTGTATTAAAATTCCTTTTCTTAAATTTGATAAAGAGTGGTGTGATTATTGTGGAGGAGGCCCCTCCCCTGCTTGTGGGTAAAACATTTTGGTTTTTCCCCTCAAACCGAGACATTTCTTGGTGCCCAACGTGTGGGGCTTGTAAACAAAGAAGGATAACTGCTATTTTGTGGCACCATGTGGGTCTTGAGCTTAGGGTTCATCAGGACCATCCTGTATAATATATTGGCTTTTTGTTGGTACAAATTCATGCCAAAAGGAGCGGCAGGTTTAAGTCTTATCAACAAATCAATGAGTAAAACTCAAATAGCCGCAATTATTATTGAGTTCTTACTCTGGATTTATGGTGCCATGAATTCGATGCCTTTGGATGTCATGTGGGTGGTGTTCTCCAGGCTGTTTTCCTGCCGCAACCTAAGCTGCTACCTCTGGGGATTCAGTGATAATAGTACGGACCCTTGGGAAGGAACAAAGGGGAATCTCTTCTCCCAACCCTTTGTCCATTCCCCATTCAAGTCTGCTACAACAGCTTTTGAGATGTTTAAATTCTCCCTGGATGCCAGAGATATCTTGCTCTTTATGGTTTTTCTGCAGGGTTGTATCCCTGCAGCTTACAGAATGTTTGAAGGTAGGGCCAGGGTTTTTCCAGAATGCATTCAGAAACCTAGCCCAGTGAAGGGGGAAAAGCGAGAGAATAAAACCCCTGATGCCACAGTGAAGGAAGAAAAGGATGAGGCTAAACCAGGAGGACAGGCCAAGCCTATGGAAGTTGCCCCTATTCAGAAAAGGAAATATAAGACCAAATTAGACCATCCAGCGGACGATGAGGGGGCTGCTGCACCTCCACAGCAAGCAGACCCAGAGCCTGAGATCATCACTGAGTCATTGTCATTTGATAATCTCCGTAGTTTGCGGAAAGACATTGCTCGACACCCGGGTGAGCCCATCCTGACTTGGTTGATCCGAGTTTGGGACCTTATGGGTGAAACCTTACAACTGGATGGTGCTGAAGCCAGGTTTTTGGGGGCTCTGGCCCAGGATGTGGCTATTGAACAGGTGTTCGTGAGGGAATCAAAGCCCCTTTCACTCTGGGCACGACTTCTAACGAGTGTAAGAGAGAAGTTTGTTTATAGAGAAATCCTGCAGGAACATCATATTAGGAAGACTTGGAAGACGATGGAAGAAGGAATTTTACGTCTGAGGGAGATGGCAATGATGGACGTGCTTTTTGGAAGAGGTGGGCAAGCCAATAATGACCCTGACAAGGTCAGATGCACACCACATATGTGGTGGAACCTTTCACGCTCGGGGCCAGCTGAATACACCGATTTCCTGGCATCCATGTATAGGGAAGAGAACCAAGAAACAGTGGGCGCTGTAGCAAATAAGCTCCGGATATATGAAAGCATGACCCACAGCCCAATGCAGGCCCGTATTTCTGCTGTAGAGACATTGGTTGAGAGTCTCAAGACGCTGCCTGCAGAGGTAAAAGCGATCAGAGAGGAAATTAGGGAAAGTCTCCAAGTGGCACCAGTGCGAATGAGAACCTCTGAAGTCAGAGCCAGACGCCCCCCAGCCAGAGGAAGCGGACAGACCTCACGAACTGAGATGTGGTACTTCCTGGCCAAACATGGAGAAGACATGGGACGGTGGGATGGGAAACCCACCCGTGCCCTTGCAGCCCGAGTACAAGAACTGAAGGAGAATGGAAGAAGGTCAGTGAGAGTAAGTGCAGTCCCAGTTTCCCACGGGCAAGAATCTGACCCACAGGAGGGCACCTCCCAGGTGTACTCATCGAGAAAAGGTTCTGACCGCTATGACCAGGATCAGTGTTAGAGGGGCCCTGCCTCTAGCCAGGTAGAGGCACGGGACAACCGTGTCTATTGGACTGTGTGGATTCGATGGCCTGGTACATCAGACCCACAAAAGTATAAGGCTTTGGTTGATACTGGCGCTCAATGCACATTAATGCCATCAGGACATGTGGGCTCAGAAACTATTTCTATTTCTGGGGTGACAGGGGGATCTCAAGAGTTGACTGTGCTAGAAGCTGAAGTGAGCTTGACAGGGAGAGATTGGCAGAAACACCCCATTGTGACTGGTCCAGCCGCCCCATGTATCCTGGGCATTGACTACCTCAGGAATGGATATTTTAAGGACCCAAAGGGGCATAGATGGGCTTTTGGAATAGCCACTGTACAGACAGAAGGGATTGAACAATTGAACTCATTGCCAGGTCTCTCAGAAAGTCCTTCTGCTGTTGGACTGTTGAAAGTTGAGGAACAGCAAGTGCCAATTGCCACCACGACAGTGCACCGTCGGCAATACCGAACGAACCGTGATGCTGTGATCCCCATCCATAAGATGATCCGTGAACTGGAGAGCCAAGGGGTGGTCAGCAAAACCCACTCACCCTTCAACAGCCCCATCTGGCCTGTGCATAAGTCTGATGGAGAATGGAGATTGACTGTGGACTATCGTGGCTTGAATGAAGTTACCCCACCGCTGAGTGCCGCTGTGCCGGACATGCTGGAGCTCCAGTATGAACTGGAGTCCAGGGCAGCAAAGTGGTATGCCACTATTGACATTGCTAATGCGTTCTTCTCCATTCCTCTGGCACCAGAGTGCAGGCCACAGTTTGCTTTCACCTGGAGGGGCGTGCAGTACACCTGGAACCGACTACCCCAGGGGTGGAAACACAGTCCCACCATCTGTCATGGACTGATCCAGACTGCACTGGAGAAGGGTGAGGCTCCAGAACACCTGCAATACATTGATGACATCATTGTGTGGGGGGACACAGCAGAAGAGGTTTTTCAGAAAGGAGAGAAAATCATCCAGATCCTTTTGGGAGCTGGCTTTGCCATCAAACGGAGTAAGGTTAAGGGACCAGCCCAAGAGATCCAGTTCCTGGGAGTGAAGTGGCAGGATGGACGCCGTCAGATTCCAACAGAAGTCATCAATAAGATCAGAGCAATGTCTCCACCTACCAGCAAAAAGGAAACACAAGCCTTCCTGGGTGCCATAGGGTTCTGGAGGATGCATATCCCAGCATACAGTCAGATCGTAAGCCCTCTCTACTTGGTAACCCGTAAGAAGAATGATTTCCACTGGGGCCCTGAGCAGCAACAAGCCTTTGACCAGATCAAGCATGAGATTGCTCAGGCTGTAGCCCTCGGACCAGTCAGGACAGGACCAGACATACAGAACATGCTCTACTCCGCCGCCGGGAATAATGGCCTGTCTTGGAGCCTTTGGCAGAAGGTGCCTGGTGAGACTCGAGGCCGACCACTTGGATTCTGGAGCCGAGGCTACAGAGGATCTGAAGCCAACTATACCCCCACAGAGAAAGAGATCCTAGCCGCCTATGAAGGAGTTCAAGCCGCCTCAGAGGTGATTGGCACAGAAGCACAGCTGTTTCTGGCACCTCGACTACCAGTGCTGAAGTGGATGTTGTCAGGACAGGCTGCCTCTACACATCACGCCACTGATGCTACCTGGAGCAAGTGGATTGCCCTGATTACGGAGCGCGCCCGTATAGGAAAATCAAATCGCCCTGGGATCCTGGAAATCATCACAAACTGGCCTGAAGGTGAAAATTTTGGTCTAGCAGATGAAGAGGAAGAGCAGGTGACACGTGCGGAAGAAGCTCCACCATACAATCAATTGCCAAAAGAGGAAATACGCTACGCCCTCTTCACCGATGGCTCCTGTCGCATTGTAGGGACTAATCGCAAATGGAAAGCAGCTGTATGGAGTCCCACACGACAAGTTGCAGAAGCTACTGAAGGAGAAGGTGGGTCGAGTCAGTTTGCAGAGCTTAAAGCCGTGCAGTTGGCCCTGGACATTGCTGAACGAGAGAAATGGCCAAAGCTTTACCTCTACACCGACTCATGGATGGTGGCCAATGCTCTCTGGGGATGGTTAGACCGATGGAAGAAAACCAATTGGAAACGCAGAGGGAAACCCGTCTGGGCTGCCGATATATGGCAAGATATTGCCACCCGAGTAGAGAAGCTGATTGTGAGAGTCCGCCACGTAGACGCACACGTGCCCAAAAATCGGGCCAATGAGGAACATCTCAACAACCAACAGGCAGACCGAGCTGCGCAAGTGAAAGTATCACAGACAGATCTGGACTGGCAGCACAAGGGAGAGCTGTTCTTGGCTCGATGGGCCCATGATGCCTCGGGCCATCAGGGCAGAGATGCCACTTATAAATGGGCACGAGACCGAGGGGTGGATTTAACCATGGACATTATCTCTCAGGTTATCCACGACTGCGAGACATGTGCTGCCATTAAGCAGGCTAAGAGAGTGAAGCCCCTGTGGTATGGTGGGCGCTGGGATAAGTATAAGTACGGGGAGGCCTGGCAGGTTGACTACATCACACTGCCACAGACCCGCCAAGGCAAGCGCTATGTGCTCACCATGGTGGAAGCAACCACAGGGTGGCTGGAGACACACCCAGTGCCTCACGCCACTGCTCGGAACACCATCCTAGGCCTGGAAAAACAAGTGCTGTGGCGACATGGCACCCCAGAACGAATTGAGTCAGATAATGGAACTCATTTCAAAAACAGCTTAGTTGCTACCTGGGCGAGAGAACATGGCATTGAGTGGGTGTATCATATCCCCTACCATGCACCAGCTGCCGGGAAAGTTGAGCGGTGTAATGGACTGTTGAAAACCACTTTGAAGGCGTTGGGTGGAGGGACTTTCAAACACTGGGATCAACACTTAGCAAAGGCTACATGGCTAGTCAACACTAGAGGCTCTGTCAATCGAGCCGGCCCTGCCCAATCAGAACCCCTTCACACTGTAGATGGAGACAAAGTCCCTGTAATACACCTGAGAGGTATGCTAGGGAAAACAGTCTGGATCAACCCTGCCTCAGGCAAAGGCAAACCCATTCGTGGGGTTGTCTTTGCTCAAGGATCTGGTTCCACCTGGTGGGTGATGCAGGAAGATGGAGAGACACGATGTGTACCTCAAGGGGAACTTATCTCTGGGTAAACGACTCATATTACTGTACTTGTAAACACTTAATTATTTGAAAGAAAATTTAAGTTTAATGTAGAGTATCGGCATGGAAGAGAATTTAGGGGTGGATAATGTTGTAGTTTGGGATTATTATGTAAATTCTCTCCCCTGCCACTTAACTGCCCAGGCCAGCAGTTAACAAAAGAAGCAGTTAACTGTGATCGCTGGGGTGGGGGCAGGTTTGTCTCTTTTGGTTTTTTTTTGGATATTCTCCTCAGTCTTGGCTCGGCGGAACGGGGGAGTGGGGGCTCCAAGGAGGCAGGCTGCCCTGCTGGTTACTGCTGGGGTTTTCCCTGGCTGTCTTGCCACTGCCTACTTCGGACTACTTTTTCCTGCCGTGCTGCTGCCTGCCTTGGATTTGCTGCTGGTTGCTCGTACCTTTCTGCTTCTTGGACGGGGAACACAGGGGGAAGAGACTGAGTCCATCTGAAAGCCCACTGCTCGTCTGTTTCGCTGGAGAGGGACTGAAACTCACTCTGCAGCCAGCCGGGCTGTGACAAGGACACTTAAGTATAACCTTTTCTCCCGGAGGAAAACCTGCTGGGTTTTGTTCTTGTTTTTTTTTTCTCTTATGGTGTTGGGGAAGTGGGTTGCACTAGTCTGTTTACATATATATATATATATATATATATATATAGCAGTTATCCTTCTTGTATTAAAATTCCTTTTCTTAAATTTGATAAAGAGTGGTGTGATTATTGTGGAGGAGGCCCCTCCCCTGCTTGTGGGTAAAACATTTTGGTTTTTCCCCTCAAACCGAGACAGGTGCATTTTGGACTCTACCCTGGGGGCTTTGCTGCTGGTACATCCTCCCTGCTCCCCCTCACATCCTTCCACTCCAGAGGTCCCTGGTGCTTCCATCCATCAGGGAGGCCACAAGGATCCTGGCCCTGCTCTCACATGCCATTTGTCACCCAGCTCTCACATGCCATTTGTCACCCACACAGAGCAAAGAAGAGGAGGGTTGGGGCTCTCCTGCCCTGGGAACCCCAAAGCCATGGCCAGGAGGAATCCCATCTAGGAGAGAGAGACACCCCTAATATCTCCTAATCAAAAAAAGAACAGTAAAACAAACACAATAAATAAATGAAGCAGTGACAAGGAGAGTCCTTGGGAGGAGGGTTATTTTTTTTTTAACACACAAAAATGAAAGCATCCAACCTGGACACTCTGTGCCCACTCTGGAGCAGGAGGGAGCGAAGTGGAGCCCATGTTTCTGTCACCATCACAGACTCCCCATAAAAACAGAGAGAGCCTTTGCCCTTTGGGGTGTCCAGCCCTCCATGCGGAGCCTGTCCCCCCTCGGATCCCCAACTTCCCTGAGGGAAGAGCCATGCACATTCCAGTCAAGGTAATCTCCTGCCTTAATAATTCATGCCCTGCTTTCAGGAGAGCTCTGAGGGAAGCTGAAAGCTGCTGTTTACATTTTGATGAGCAGCACCAATCAGTGCCTGCCTTTATAAAAGAATAAAAATCAGTGAAAGCACTTTTATTAAGCTGCAGGGTCAAGTAATGGCTCCTTCCAAGCTACTGAAGGCACATCTGGCTTATTTACACGTTTCCCCTCTCCTTGAATTGCATAATAAAAGCATAATCCTGAAAAGAAGAGGGACATCTTAAGCTGAAAGCAGCACTACCTGACAAATACGCCTTTTAACACCTGAGTGCCTCGTGGGGATTGTTCTCAAGGAGCTGTCCTTCAAGGGAAACGTCTCCATGGATGGTTTGCTTGCCTGCTTCCATATTGCCTGTCATCATTGACCTCATTATACTCTTTAATTGTCCTAATTGCATTAGTGGGGTGGATGTTATTCCCCTGGGGCCTTGAATCTCCTGGCTAACCTGGCAAGAGGTGTGGAGGGACAGGGTGACCTGGGCAGCAGCAGCCAGGGGTGCAGGTCCTCAGCAGGCAGCCAAGCATTGCTGGCCTGGCATCCCCCTCCCTGCCGTGTCCAGGGTCCTCCCAAAGGGCCCTCCCTCCATCCCTGGAATTGGGAAAACTTGGGCTTCATCAGAGGGGGAAACCACCTCCAGTTGTAACCTGTCTCTTGCTTCCTGGCAGAAAACATCTCTTTGGTCAAGTGGCTGAAGATGAGATGCAATTCCTAGCAAAGCTGGGGTTGAATGTGCTGATCACATCAAGCAGAGCCTAAAAAACACAGAGGGGTGGCTGTAAAATGGCAAAGCTCGTGGAGGTCCATCTACACCAGCTCAACATCTGACCCTTTGCTGTTCAAACTATTTACTGTCCCAGGCCAGGTTGGACAGGACTTGGAGCACCCTGGGATAGTGGGAGGTGTCCCTGCCCATGACAGGGGATGGAATGGGATGAGCTTTAAGGTCCCCTCCCACCCAAACCGTTCTGTTCTGCGATTTCATGTTAAGATACACCTTTTTTTCTCCTCAGAGCTCAGACACTCCTCTTTTCATTTTCTCACCACACCCACCCTTCCTTTTTTTTTTTTTTAACACACCTTTTCCATTTTATGAGGAGTTCTGGCTTTCAGCAAGGTTTTGTAATCCCTTAAGAGTCTTGGCTGATTTAACACAGTTGTCAGAGGTGGCTGAGAGACAGACAAGCATCTGACTGGGAGAAGAAACAGTCCTGTAAAACAGCTCCTGGGTGTTTCAGAAGCTGCTCTGAATATCCTCAAGATACAGACACGGTCTGACACACCACCAGGGCTCCAAGATCCATCTTCCAGGAGGCAGAAGGATTCCAGGAGACTGCACACTGTTCAAAAGGACGTTGGTTATGAAATTCAAACAGCCTCCAAGCGCAGCAGCCACTGGAGCAGCACAGGCAGGACCTGCACTACCAGCCTTTGAAGTCCATGGGAACTCCTCTGACACTCTTTTGAGAGGTTTCCCAGCAAGATCCATCTCCAGGAGTCACTGCCTGAGGACAAATACCGTGTCCCTACAGACCTGCAGAGCTCCCAGTCTCCAACCCCTTGGTTACTGTCTCCCAGCCCGTGATTTCCCTGTGGGATTGGTTGAAGTTCCACGTGGTGGCACCTGGATAATGGGGTGTAATTGCACCAAAAGTCTGGGTGACGAGGATGTGCCTCCCTGTCACACTCCCAGACACTGCACTTTTCTTTTAGGCAGCAGAGAATAATCCTGCAGTCAATTACTCCCACTTTCGGCCTTTGTGCACTGCCAGGTATTTCAGACACTATGAAAGACACTCTTAAAATATTCTGAATGACTGCTCGGGGCTGTTGCGAGCAAACACTTAACACAATGCCTGGGAAAAAAGACAGAAATCTCCCTTTTCACTGAAGAAGGAAGCAGTGGCTGCATCCCTGATGAGGCAGGAGCTTCTGCAAAGCTCCACGACTGGAGCAGCAGCTGGGGCTGGGTGTGGAGTTGGTGCTGCTGGAACAACATTTCCTGACACTGGGAGGTCGAGTCGAGATTGAACCCTTTGAGTGATGCTCTTTAATTTCACCGGGAGGAAAAGGAGAAAAAGAGCCAGGAAAGGAACAAACAGCTCAGAGGCAACCAGGGCCAGAGCAGGGAGGTGCAGAACCCTGTGGCTCTGATAAACCCTGAGTTTTCAATGTAGCTGAAATGACTGACTCCCACTCTCAGTGGAGGCAAAGGAGACAGACAGACAGACAGACCCCACGCAGGACGTGCAAGGGACAAGTGTAGATGCATAAATGCCTTTTTTAGCAGAAGTTGCAGCTCTAGCTGGGTTGTTTATCTCTAAATTCCAGCCACGCTTCTGGGAGCCAGCAGAGCTGGTGTGGCCATGGAGGATCTCCATGGATCTCCACTGCTTTCCCACCTGGAGCTGCTGCAGGCACCAGTGTCCCAAAGCTGGGGTGGAGATGCAGGAGGGTGGAGAGTCTGACCCAGGGCAGGACACGAGGATGGATCAGAGAGCAGCTGCCACATCTCTGTCTTTAGGCTGACACCCCTCTGCTGTCACAGGCAGAGGCAGAACTTGTGGGGCATCAGGAGCAGCTCTGACCCAAAATTATCACCCAGGGCTCCACAAGGCCTGAGTCACAAATTCCAGGTGGTCAGCAGAAAATGAGGTCTTTCCTTTCGAAAGGAGGTGTTCAGTTCTGGGCCCCTCAGTTGAGGCAAGAGATTGAGGGGCTGGAGCGAGGCCAGAGAAGAGCAACGAGGCTGGAGAAGGGACTGGAGCACAAGTGCTGTGGGGAGAGGCTGAGGGAGCTGGGGTTGTTTAGCCTGGAGAAGAGGAGGCTCAGAGGTGACCTCAGCACTGTCTGGAACTGCCTGAAGGGAAGTTCTGGCCAGGTGGGGGTTGGTCTCTTCTCCCAGGCACTCAGCAATAGGACAAGGGGGCACGATGGGCTCAAGCTCTGCCAGGGGAAATTGAAGTTGGAGAGCAGGAAGAAATTGTTTGCAGAGAGAGTGCTCAGGCATTGGAATGGGCTGCCCAGAGAGGGGGTGGATTCCCCATCCCTGGAGGTTTTTCAGCTGAGCTTGGCCGTGGCACTGAGTGCCATGATCTGGTAAAGGGACTGGAGTTGGACCAAGGGTTGGACTTGATGATCTCGGAGGTCTCTTCCAACCCCATCCATTCTGTGATTCTATGAAATAGCCACGTGCACAATTAGCAGCTCCCAGGGCAATCTGCACAAAATCATAATCCAGGGAAAATCGATGGGATCAGCGTGCCCAGCTGCGCCAGCAAAGGTCAGAGGCAGATCAAAGCTCTGCATCCCAACAATGCTCTGGGATCCCTCTGCTTCCTGGGATGATCCTGATGGCTGTGGATGCAGGGCAGCACCTCCCCACCCTACTGCATGGCAAAACATGTCCCTTTGATTAAAAATTCACAGAATCCACCATGGCTGAGGTCCCCCAGCCATGTATTAAATATTTTATCCATGCTGGCTGTTTGGCTGGAGGGAACCTTTCACCTGCGTCTCCAGGTGGCCACTGCCCCAAAGCTGGGATAACATCACCTGGCCTGGAGTTTTCTCCTTTCTCACCTCTGCAGAATCCCAGCAACAGCATCCAGGACATGAGAAACCCATTGGCACAAGCATTTGCTTTGCCCTTAAGACAGTTTGGGGATTAAAAGCATGAAGGATTGAATCACAAGATGGTTTGGGTTGAGAGGGACCTTAAAGACCATCTTGTTCCACCCCTGCCATGGGCAGGGACACCTCCCACCAGCCCAGGTGGCTTCAAGCCCCATCCAACCTGGCCATGGACACTCCCAGGGATGGGGCAGCCACAGCTTCTCTTTCTGGTGAACCCCACTGCCAGGTGGTTGGACCTGAAGGAGTTTCCTTCTGTAGTCATTCCAAGGGTGAGACTTGGCTCAGGAGAGCCCCAGGAATTCGTGTGCTTTAAAAATTGCCTCCGTGGTGCTTTCTGTGTTGCATCACGAGGCCCCAAAGCGGCTGGTGGAGGCAATTCAGGTTTCGCAGTGCTGGAGATCACCCCGGTGATCTCACCTGGGCCCTGCAGGTGCAGACACACCCACCCACAGCCTCCTAACCACAGCCAGTCTGGGCCTGCAGCTGGACCAGGCCTTGGACTAACACAGCAGCACGTGTGGTCAACCCTGGGGGGTCAACTTATTCCCATAGGCCATGTTATTCCTGCTGCCCTGCTCGGCTGTCCAGGCTGGCACTCGTTCCCTTGGACACTTTGTGGGTCAGGGACAGGTGGGGACCATCAGCACATTTGTGGGTCAGGGATAGATGGGGACCATCAGCACAGAGTCACAGAATGCTTTGGGTTGGAAGGGATTTTAAAGATCATATTGTTCCAACACCTTGCCATGCCCTGTCCAGCCTGGCCTTGGACACTTCCAGGGATGGGGCAGCCACAGCTTCCCTGCACACCCTGTGCCAGGGCCTGCCTACCCTCATAGCCAGCAATTCCTTCCCAGTATCCCATCTATCCCTTCCCTCTGGCAGTGGGAAGCCATTCCCTGTGTCCTGTCCCTCCACCTCTTGTCCCCAGTCCCTCTCCAGCTCTCCTGGAGGCCCTTTAGGCACTGGTAGAGGCTCTCAGGTCTCCCTGGAGCCTTCTCTTCTCCAGGTGAACACTCCCAGCTCTTCCAGAGCAGAGAAGGCTCCAGCCCTGGAACATCTCTGTAGCCTCTTCTGGATTCTCCAGAAGCTCCACATCCTTTCTGTTCTGTCATTCCTTAGGGCTGGGGGCAACTCTGCAGGGGTGTCTCACTGAGGGGGCAGAATCCCCTCCGGTCTTGCTGCCCATGCTCTGGGACCAGCCCAGGGCACTGGGGGGTTCTGGGCCAGGTCAAGTCCAGCCTCTCGCCCCCCAGCACCCCCAGGTCCTCCCAGGGCTGCTCCCAATCCCTTCATCCCCCAGCTCCTGTTGGGGATTGCCCTGAACCCCCAGGACAACTCCACGAGCTTGGGACACACCAGTGGACATCTGGTCTAACTTTCCTCTTGAGTCTCCACTTGGCTGGGCCAGGGAGGTGGCTGCTCACACGCTGGGCAGGAGAGGGAAGGCAGCTCCTCGGCAGCCTCTGGAGCATCCCAGCTTGCTCCAGGGCGGGTGCTGTTGTGCTCCGGATCGGAGCAAGGACAGGTAGGGCTGTGGACGTGGAGGCAGCGCGGGTGGGAGCGCTCCAGGAGCAGCCAGGTGAAAGAGGATGGAGCGCAACCCACGCTCTGCTCCGAGTCCATCACAGACCTTGTTTCGTGTGAGAGGGAGCAGGAAATCGCCTTTCAAAGGGAAATGGTCCAGCAATGCCTTTCCCCTCTCCCGCACGGAGCGATGGGAAGGGCTTGTTGCTCCGGGGGCATTGCACGGGCTCACCCTGCCAGGGCTGCCCTCTGGGCACCGTTTCCCTGTCCAGATGGCATGGTGGGAATTGTATCCCTGATTGCTTTCTGGCAGATTTGACACGGAAAACCTGGCGTGTGCTTTTCCAGGGGGGACGCTTGTCTTTGGAAACGACCGGGGAACAAACAACTTGTAGGGGGGAAACCCCAAGGGCAGGGAAGAAAAGGCTCTGCCCAGGAAACACATCAGGAGGGGATAATTCCCAGGGCAGGCGAGGAATCTTCGTGTTTACAGCCTCAAAAGCAAAACCACTTTGCAGCCAGGTCACCCCCAAGTGTTTTGATGTTTGTGCAAAGCTGTTCTGGACCAGCTTGAGCTTGTTGATAATTGGGTGCTTTATTTTGGGTGGAATGATCTCTTTTTATGCTCCAATCACACCGTATTCACCCTCTTCTTCCCTCCTCTTTCATCTTCTCCCTCTTTCAAATGAGCCACTTTCCATCCAAGTATCTCCCTCCCCTTTTAGCAAAAATACATCAACCTAAGGACTAATGAGCAATTAATGCATTAGAATGCTACAGTTGACTCCTCTTTAAATCATAATCACTCACAACAAGAGGCATATTGCCCTGTCTCTTTTAAAGGCACTTTATTATTTCTTTTTCTGCTGCTTGGTGGGTTTTTTTCAGGTGAACAGTATGAGCTCAGCTTCATTTCTGACCTCAGTCAAGCTTTGTCTGAGAGAGGCGACCCCAAATCAGAGGGAGCAGATGCTTCTTCCCTGGCCAGAAGGAATTATCAGGAGAGACTCGAGCCTTTGATACTTGGAATGAATTGTCAAGCAGAAAATTGAGTACAGAAATGCCCGTGGAGTGCAAAGCTCTCCAGGACAGGAACCTTTCTTTTTTTCAGTCACTTTCGTTTTCCAATGCATTTTTCTGATGTCACGATCTAGCACAACCAGGCCAAAGTGCTCCAGCAGCTGCCACCTTCCAGCAGGAAGAAAGAAAGAAAACAAGAAAGAAAGAAAACAAGAAAACGAGAAACCCCTTACCAAAGCAAACAACAAAATCCCAGCCTCATTTACAGCCACGAGTGTGGCTGTTGAGCACCTGGCAGCCTCTTCTCTGAGGACACAGAACAGCACAGGGCAGGGTTGGCTCTGGAGCCACTCGAGGAGAAGTGTCAGGACCAGGCTGCTGTGAAAAACAGGGGAGAAGAGGAAGGAGAAAACGCCACGGAAAGAATGGCAGGGCGTCTAACACTTCGCATCTAATGTCTCCACATGGCTGCAAGTGCCGTGGCAATTTGGCCCCGCCGAGAGGGATGGAGGGATGTTAGGAACATATTGCTGCCTTGTCAAATGTCTCACTGCTTTTGCAGCCAAGCCTCCTGCCAGCGAGGCCGCAGCAGCGCCTCTCCTCTACTTTCATATGCAAAGAGGTTGTTAACTCAATTGCCAATAAAATCCTGGTGGGTGGAGAGGAGGACATCTGCCTGTCTAGTCCCGCGCCTGCCAACGTGGTGCTTTTATCCCTCCAGAAGCCGCGAGCTCCTACTCGAGCTGGTATTTTGACAAGCATTTCTGTTTTCTTGACACAATGGGCAAAGCGGGCACGGATCTTGCGTGCCACTCGTAAGATGTTTGCGGGGCCGCGATTTGCATCCTCCTCCCTCACGCAGGGGCGCCTGGCACGGCACGGCACGGCACGGAGCGGCTGGGACAGTGCGCTCGGTCTGGCACGGAAATGTGCGTCTAATAAGGTGGAATCGCCTTGAGAGGACGGGAGGAGGAGGAGGAGGAGGAGGCTCCGAGGGGTCCAGGCTTGGCAGGAGGGAGTAACAGGAATGGGGCAATACCGGGAGAGATGAGTTGGAACCACAGGGAATGGCCATGACCTGCCGTGCTGAGCACACACTCAGCAGCCATGCAGCCCCTTGAGGAGGCTCCTCCAGGGCAGAGGGGGCTGAAGGGGCATCTGTGCTCTTGGCACAGTCACAAATCTGCCCTCAAGTGAGGTGGCATTGAGAATGGAAGCCACCAACCTGTATGAAGTGGCAGCCCAGGCACTGGGAGTGGGGTAGGTGGACTTCATCGCATGGGATTCACAGCTGGACATGGCTCCCAGTCCTTCCCAGGCCTGAATTTGGGGAATTCTCTGTGTTCCCAGCCGAGGGTGGGCACCTCTGTAACCCTGTGATGTGGCTGCACCTGCAGGAGGATGCCAGGCAGCCGAAGGGATTCCTGCAGAAAAGCTTTGGGCACACCAGACTGTGCAGATGGTCAGAGCCAGAGCCTCTCAGGTATCACACAGGGCACCGTGGGCTCTGCTCCATCCTCATCCACACCCCGTGTGCCAGCCCTGCTGCCAAGCCTCATCAATCACCCACCAGCACTCCGGGCATGGCCGGGGCAGGGCTGTGGGGGGACGGTGCAGCTGCAAAGCTGCCCAAGGGCACTGCTAGCACTGCTGCTCTGCCCCTGCCCAACAGCAGAGCCCTGCACAGCTGGCCAGGGGCACTGCCAGCATAGAATCACAGAATCATAGAATTGATTGAATCATAGAATCATAGAATGGACTGGGTTGCAAGAGACCTTTGAGATCATCAAGTCCAACCCTTGGTCCAACTCCAGTCCCTTTACCAGATCATGGCACTCAGTGCCACGGCCAAGCTCAGCTGAAAAACCTCCAGGGATGGGGAATCCACCCCCTCTCTGGGCAGCCCATTCCAATGCCTGAGCACTCTCTCTGCAAACAATTTCTTCCTGCTCTCCAACTTCAATTTCCCCTGGCAGAGCTTGAGCCCATCGTGCCCCCTTGTCCTATTGCTGAGTGCCTGGGAGAAGAGACCAACCCCCACCTGGCCACAACTTCCCTTCAGGCAGTTCCAGACAGTGCTGAGGTCACCTCTGAGCCTCCTCTTCTCCAGGCTGAACACCCCCAGCTCCCTCAGCCTCTCCCCACAGCACTTGTGCTCCAGTCCCTTCTCCAGCCTCGTTGCTCTTCTCTGGCCTCGCTCCAGCCCCTCAATCTCTTGCTTGAACTGAGGGTCCCAGAACTGAACACAACACTCAAGCACTGCTGCTCTGCCCCTGCCCAGCAGCAGAGCCCTCCCCTGCCCCACCACGGAGCCAGAGCACAGCTCATTTCATGCCTTATAAACCAGATCCCCCTCGGCACAAAAATGTGACAGGGAGCTTCCTTATCTCGCTGGGGAATGTCCTGAGCCTCAAGCTGGTTTATTATCTGGGTTAGCTTGACATCTGAGAGGAGGAGATTGTGATCTGGACTCTGCAGTGGGAAGGGGTTAGTCTGTGTCCTCTCCTGTGTTCATAAATAAATGACCAAGAGGAGATCCATGTCACCCTGTTTTCATTTACTGGGCTGAAGGCTCATCTTTCAAACGAAAGATCAGGAGTTCATTGTCTTATTAAATATCTGGAGGCTGTTAATAAGGTGCTGTGTTACTTTGACCATCCTACCATTCTGTAATTTGATTATCCAGTCGTTCTGGATCTTAATTGGTAATTAATTTGAATAACGTGCAGAGAATTGAATGATGGAAGAGAGAAAGAGAAACAGATGGTTGGTCTGTGCACACAGAAAACATTTAACGGGGGAAAAAACTATCACATTTGGAGCAGAACAATGTACTTTGTTCATCTCTAGGAAGAGACAATGGCATATGTTGTGGCTCACGTCTCCAAACTTCTGCCCTGGTGAGAGAAAGCCAGGGGAGGATCTCGAGCCTGCAGCACAAGAAGGGGGATGGCAAAACATGTGAGGACTGGGGAGCTGGCAGAGAGAAAAGCTGGCACCTCCTTCCCTGGGAAAGAGGGATCCAGGCCACGTGGTTTGATGGAGGTCGGGTTGGTGTGGACCAGCTTAAATTCAAGCTCTCCTTCAACGTGCAAAGCAGCTGAAGGCAGAGAGATAAAAAGCTGCAGCATAAGGGAACTCTCAGGGTTGTTTGGAAGAGATCTGTGTGTTTTATGTTCTCATATTAGTTCCTTGCCTCTGAGCACATTACGGAGCAGATCCAACTCCAGGCAATTGAGAACAGGGAGGGGGGCACAGAAATGGCACAGAAATTGCACAGCTTTTCTCCCCAAAGCCTCGCTGCCCCTCCCAGCTCCTCACTCCCATCCTCACCATTCCCACCACCCAACAGAGCTTTGGGGAGCAGAGCAGAGACTGCAGGCCCTGCCAAGGCACGTGCTCAGGAGCTGATTCCTGCTGGGAACTGTGGGCAGCTGCTCCCATGACACCATCCTGACTTTCTCCCTTCCCTGAGCCACATTTCGGGCTCCCGACCGTGTATTTTTGAAGCCATGACCTCTGGCTGCAGAGCTCTTCCTTCTGGAGTTCCTGGCCCTCACACAGCCCAGCCTCCTGCAGCTCTGAGTTTTATGGAAGCATCTTTTCCTGGAATCTACACCCACTTTTTTTTCCTTTTTTTTTCTTTTTTTTCTGAAGGAATGTTACTTAAATGTATTAATTTCTCTTTCAAGGACAGACTATACTTACAGAGACAGAAGAAGACAGAGTTATGACTGAAGGTAATTCTGGCTCTGACTCTGGGAGTGCAATAGGAACAAATAAGCCATATATTTTCACCCACACACCCCGGGTGCCAGAGGCCCAAAAAGCCTTTCCATCACTGGAAAGATGAATCAAGTAGCCCACAAACACATTTGTTTTATTCTATGGCCAGTGCCACTCTGGTTCTGGATGTGAAAGCAGCAAGGGACTCTGCAGACGCTGCTTTTTTCCTTCCTTCATCCAACATAAATCATGTTTTGCATGTGGAGGATGTGCAGGAGAGCTCATCTTCTGTCCAAGCCAGTGTCCAAGGCTTGATCTGGATTTATGAGCTGGGATTTCCAAAGCAGCTGAGCTGAGGTGAGCAGGATGGCCAGGGGATGCCCAAGGTCAAACATCAAGCACAGTCAGGTTTTATAGGGCCCACAAAAATGATTCCTTCCGTTTTTTCCGGCTTTGTAACCCCTCTGATGGAGTGAGGAACCAGAAAAACACGATTAAAGAGAGTTTCATCCACTCAAATGGATTGCAACGGTTTTTAAAAGAGTTAAATTTGCAGCCTGAACTACTTGGCAGAATCTCTGAAATCATTATTCTTTTATTCATAGCAGTAATAAATAATAATAAACCTAAACATCCCAATGGTCCCCACACCTCCTGCATCTCCCTCGCTGCAGATCTCCAACATGAATAATAATTACAGCTTATCAAATCAGCCCGTGATTAGAGACAACAGAAAGACATTTCATATTGTTAACTTCCTTGCACAAGAGGGGAAAAAAATCAGGTCATGGGGGTATTAAAAATTTATATCATAGCATTTGACTTGACTCATCTCTTAAAAAGGGAAAAAAGCCAGCATGTATTATGTATTTAGGCAATTCCTTTTAAAGCCTTTCCCGACTGAGCCCGAGATAGGCCAATAAGTTGGGAGATGGATGGCTCCATCCAGCCCTGTGCATATTTTATGGCCACAGGCACGTGCAGGCACTTAGTGTGCACTCACACCTGTGTGCAGAGCCACGGAGACAGAGGGATCAATCTATTCGTGTCAGAGCTGAAGGCAGATGCAGAGCTAATGGGAAAAAATCTTTCTGCAGAGCTCATCTTGCTGAAATCTGGCAGCTTCAGAGCAGCAACTCTTTTTGCCAGTTTTTTGTCGAGTGGCAGCATCCTCAGCAGAGCCCGCTTCATTAGCTCTCTCATTCCTGGTTGTGTTTGCTGCTTGGCTTGGTTGGTTCTTCTTCCTTTGGTCCTGGCTTTCCTGGTCCCAAGAAATGCCCTGCCAAGGGAAAAAGCCAGTCCTTGGTGCCCACACTGGTGACCAGAATAAATCAGGCAGAGTGAAAGGCTGAGTCTCCAACTCATCACTCAGGAGATTAGAAGAGGAAAGCAGCTCCTGCTTGGGTGGTTTGCAGGACCCACATGATGCCCTGAGCACCTGCTGGGGCTGCAGATTCGCTCCAGGAGCTCAGAGAGTGTGGGCAAAGCGGCACCTTCCTCACCAGGGGGTTTTGTGTGCACAGCCTGTGTGCAAACAGGTACCAGCCCTCTGGCACAAGGGTTTCCTCAGCTGGGGCTGCCCAGGGGACAGAGGAAGGGGCTTTGTGTGGACTCTGCACAAACCCAGGGGCCACAGTCACTGGGCTCCAGAGGTGGCTGCACCACGGGCACAGGGTGGGCAGGGGAGCTCTGTAGAGCCAATGTTCCCAGGGGCAGGTCTCATCCCCTCCCCTCCCCTCCCTTACCCTCCCCTCCCCTCCCTTACCCTCCCCTCCTCTCCCCTCCCCTCCCATCCCATCTCATCCCATCCCACCCCATCCCATCCCATCCCATCCCATCCCATCCCATCCCATCCCATCCCATCCCATCCCATTCCATCCCATCCCATCCCAACCCATCCCATCCCATCCCACCCCATCCCATCCCATCCCATCCCATCCCATCCCATCCCATCCCGTCCCATCCCATCCTATATCCCATCCCATATCCCCATCCCCTCCCCTCCCCTCCCTTCCCTTCTCCTCCCCTCTCCTTCCCTCCCCTCCTCTTCCATCCCATCCCATCCCATCCCATCTCATTCCCTCCCATCCCATCCTATCCCATCCCATCTCATTCCCTCCCATCCCATCCCATCCCATCCCATCCCATCCCATCCCACCCCATCCCATCCTATCCCACCCCATCCCCATCCCATCCCATCCCATCCCATCCCATCCCATCCCATCCCATCCCATCCCATCCCATCCCATCCCATCCCCTGCCCTGCCAAAGATGTGCTCAACCACCTGCCCAGTTCAGGGGGAAAATGCACATTCATTTCCAAGGCTGCCTTGCTCATGGTGCCCACCAATATATGTGGATAAAGATGCCTCCAGATCCCTCTGGATGCCTCCTGGCTCCTCAAACCCTCGCTTAGAATTTTCTCTAACCCCTTCTAGCTGTTACAAAACCCAACCAAAATTCTCTCCCTGCTCAGAAAAATCCTTCCACATGTTCCAGGCAAAAAAAATCCCTTTCTATAAGGGATGCCATTCTGTGTCCAAGGGACACATCTTTCCAAAATGCTGCTGGAAACCTTAGGAAGGCCAAGCCTGCAGCAAACCCCTCTGTGCACATGCCCTGGCATCAGTCTGCTCTTTTCAGGAGAGGTCAGCACATTTCCATGGGTGTGTTAATAGAGCAGTCGCCAGAATCTCCTTTAAGATGTTTTGAAAGCTTAAAAAAAAAAGAAAAAGCCCAAACCCTCAAATATTTTTTTTTCAACATCTGCAGTCAATGAAAGGGGAGATGCAAATCTGCTGTCATTTGCATGCAAATTTTTTTACATCAAATCAGTGACAGAATGCACAATAAACACACTTTCAATGGAAATACTCCACGTTCACTTCCTCCTAGCCTTGCCTGCAGCTGGGAGCCAATTTTCATGCACAGCTCCACACAGGTGACCATCCTCCAGCGGCTCAGAAACTAGGAAGAGTGTGGGAAAGAGGGAATTACAGAGGCAAAGTAATTGCAACCAGCTCATGACTCAAAACCCAGCTGTCAGGAGAGAGAGAGAAGATGAAGGTTCTTCAGAAATAAATGCTGTTGAAAGAGTCTGTATGTGCCTCAAAGCCTAAAGCATCCTTTATGGTAATCACCAACGTTTTGATCACAGGGAAATATGATAATCGCTCGCCCTGGAGTCCACACAATCAGGAATAATAGAAATATCTCTGTAAGGCTTGTTTGCTACAGGCTTGACACAGCTCAGCCCACGTGCAGCCACCCTGCGGGGGAGGGCAGTGCCCAGGGAGTGGGACCAGGCCAGGGTGGGCAGCAGAGGGGTTTGCTGGGCTGTGTGGGAGGTGCAGCAGAGCTGGGAACTGAGCTCTGCTCCCCCAGTGCTGTGGTCACACTGCTGTGTCCCATGGCCAGCCCAACTCCCTGCTCCAGTCCCATCCATTTTCTTCCCCGTGCCCATCCAGCCCCAATTGCATCTCCATCTTCATTCCCTTCCCCATCTCTATTCCCATCTCCGTTTCCATCTCCATCCCTATCCTCACCCCATTCCCATCCTTATCCACAACCCCATCTCCATCCCCATTTCCATCTCCATCACTGTCCTTATCCCCATCCCCATCCCCATCCCCATCCCCATCTCCATCCCCATCCCCATCCCCATCCCCATCTCCATCCCCATCCCCATTTCCATCTCCATCACTATCCTTATCCCCAACCCCATCTCCATCCTCACTTCCATCTCCATTTTCATCTACGTCCCCATCTCCATCAACATCCTCATCCCCTATCCCATTCCCATCCCCAATCCCCAATCCCATAACTTTCCCCCATCCATCCCCATCCTCATCCCTGTCCCCCTCCCCATCTCCATCCCCCATCTCCATCCTCATCCCCATTCCCTTCCCCATCCCCATCCAGGTTTGGACTTCTGTGTGTCCATGCTCTGCTGCAGCTTCCTGAGGCCAAACAGCACCTGCATTTGCTTCCAAAGGCCATTTCAAACACGGACTCTCTGAGCTGCCTCTTTTCTCCTTTCACTTTTTGCTCTCAGGAAATTAAGCACCCTGTTTGAGGCCACCTCATGTGGCAGTGATGGGATAATGGGCTGACATGTCTGAAGGTGCAGGAACACCTCAGAGACACACACAAACTTAATAAACATTTGGGACAAATCTAATCGTGGCTCTGCTTTCTCAACAGCTCTTCAGCTGACAGAGCAACACACACTTTCCTTGTGTTTTCCCTGTTCTTTAACCCTGTGAGAGCTCAGGATCTGCAGCAGAGCCCTGCGAACTGCCCTAAAACACCCACGGTCCGATGTTTCCTGAGTCAGCAGCACATCTGCCTGAGATCTCCTTGGCAAACCTTGCCAGCTGCCTCTGGAAAAGCCCAGGCATTACTGGCTGCAGGTCAGCCAGCAAATATTTCCTCCCTGCTTTACATGCCCAGAGGCTGGAAAATTGCTATTTGTGGCAATCTCCCACCTTTTCCGTTAAAAATAGACCTTGGAAACAGCTCAGGGCTTCCTGGAAAACCATTGGAAAAGCGATGGGACCAAGAATTTAGAGGGAAGGAGGCAACATCCAGCTGGTGCTTCCCTCATTTTTCCATTTCCCCTCACACTTGTTGGGCAAGAGCCTCCACGGATCATCCTGTGGGTGCAGCGACCCCTCCCCACCCAACGCTCCACCAAACCCTCTGGAGAAGACGTGTCTGCCCGGGCAGTTATTCCACAGGAGGCACAATAAAAGCAATCCCAGCTGTATTTCCTCATGCTCAAGCAGCTTTCCCTGCCCTTTGGCCTCCCATGGAGTTTGCAATTTATGGTAAAGCTTTGAAAGGACGGTTGCACAACCTTAAGCACCGGCCACCGGCTGGTTTGGGGATGGCACGACCGGTTGGCTGGGCAAGGGCTGTGGAAAATTCCTTGCTGGGGCTGTGGGGGATGGCCAGAGAGTCAGGCAGCCTTTCCCACCGTGGGTTTGTGGTCACCAGCAGGGATATTTTGGCCAGGAGAGAGCTCTGGTCCGACCTGTGCTCAGGGTAGTGCAATGCTGAGCCAAGCTCAGCTGGGTGTGCTCTCATGGAATCATGGAATCATTCATGTTGGAAAAGGCCTCTAAGACCACCAAGCCTCACCATTAACCCAGCACCACCGTGTTCCCCACTAAACCATGTCCCCAAGTGCCACATCCCCTCATCTTCTGAACATTTCCAGGGATGGGCATTCCACCACCACCCTGGGCAGCCCCTGCCAATGCCTGGCCTCTTTCACTGAAAGAATTTTTCCAAACATCCAACCTGAACCTCCCCAGGCACAACAAGAGGGCATTTCCCCTTGCTCTATCACTTGTTATGTGGCAGAAGAGGCCAATCCCCACCTGGCTCCAACCTCCTCTTGGGAGGTCCTTGCCCAAAGTGAGCACCATGCAAGAGGTCATGTGAGCTGCTGGTCACAGGATGAGGCTGGAGACCATTAGTTCTCCTAAAAAATGGGTTTGTGGAGACCATCAGCTATAAACTGAGGGCTGGTGAGGCACTGCTAGGGATAGAAGAAGGAAATTATGGGATGCTTCAGCAGGGAAGCAGGGATGGAGCTCACACCAGGAGGTCATGCACACAGTGGGACTCTGGGGTGTCCTGTGCAAAGGCAGGAGTTGGACTCAATGATGGACTCCTTGTGGGTCCAACTCAGGATATTCTGTGCTCAGGTCCTGCCTGGTCCCTGCCTGCATCTCCCATGGACAGCAGGGAAAAGGAGAAGCCCAGTGTGGAGAAATCCAAGCAGCTGGAGCAGAGAGAAAAAAATCCATCTGTCCTTTTCCAGGAAAGCACTTTGCAACCTGATTGCTCTCGTATTTGTTTATTAAACAAAGGTCTGGGGAGGAAATTCCTTGCTGCGATGGCAGTCCGTGTTTCCAAGGTTATCCCAGAGCACAAAGAAAGACAGCAGTCATTTTTCATCCCTGTAATTAGAGGAAGCTTGTTAGCAGATTAGTGTTAAGCAACATTTACATACAGTGATGTGGTCCCAAGCACAGGAGGGGCTGGGTCTCCTCTGCCTGTGCTCCCAGCACCGTTCCCAGGGAATTTGAACTCTTCATCCCAAGTCAGCCCAGACCCAGCCAGGAGATGCCCAGGTCAGCCCAGACCCAGCCAGGAGATGCCCAAGTCAGCCCAGACCCAGCCAGGAGATGCCCAGGTCAGCCCAGACTCAGCCAGGAGATGCTCAGGTCAGCCCAGACCCAGCCAGGAGATGCCCAAGTCAGTCCAGACCCAGCCAGAAGATGTCCAAATCAGCCCAGACCCAGCCAGGAGATGCCCAGGTCAGTCCAGACACAGCCAGGAGATGCCCAGGTCAATCCAGACCCAGCCAGGAGATGCTCAGGTCAGCCCAGACCCAGCCAGGAGATGCCCAAGTCAGTCCAGACCCAGCCAGAAGATGTCCAAGTCAGCCCAGACCCAGCCAGGAGATGCCCAGGTCAATACAGACCCAGGCAGGAGATGCCCAGGTCAGCCCAGACCCAGCCAGGAGATGCCCAGGTCAATCCAGACCCAACCAGGAGATGCCCAGGTCAGCCCAGACCCAACCAGGAGATGCCCAGGTCAATCCAGACCCAGCCAGGAGATGCCCAGGTCAGCCCAGACCCAACCAGGAGGTGCCCAGGTCAGCCCAGACCCAGCCAGGAGATGCCCAGGTAAGCCCAGACCCAGCCAGGAGATGCCCAAGTCAGCCCAGACCCAACCAGGAGATGCCCAGGTCAGCCCAGACCCAGCCAGGAGATGCCCATCAGGACACTGTGGCTCTGGAATTTGCTTTCTGTGCTTCTCACTGTGGCTTGGAGTGTCTTCCCAGAGATGAATTTAAGAACAGCATTCCTCCACCACTCAGTTTTCCTTGGGTTTGCTCATCACTGACAGCAACACAAATCCCAGCCCAGGATGCCTGGCAGGGACTGGGAATGGGGTGCACACAAAGCCCTCCCAGGTTCCCCAAACCAGCTCTGAGGAAATGCTGCACATGCCATTCCGCCCGAAAAAGATCCCTAAGCCCAGGCACTCCCAGCCCCTCCACAGCCATTTTCCAGGTTCCCAGACTGAACTGTCGAAGGCTGCAGACACATTTATTATCTTTTTTTGTGGTGCCATCTGGCATTTGTGTATCAGGAGAAGATTATATCTATGTCAAACAGGGGGAAAAATATCTCTCCCTGTAACAGTTGTAGAAGCAAGGGGGAGAAAAAATACAGAAGAAAAAAAAAAGAGATGAAATCTTGTGGACCATATGGAAGGTTTTTTCTGAAGTGATCTATCTTGAGCAGTTAGGAGGTGTCACAGCCAATCTGCAGCTCCTGGGCTGGCATTGCTGGGACGGGAGCAGGGTGGCAGCGCCAGGGAACCTGAGTCACCAGCACTGTGCCAGCCTGAAATAGCCTGGGAACACGAACTATCCCCCTCTGCTCTCCAGGATGGGTGCAGAAGGGAAAGGAAGAGGAGAGGGAACAAAGCCAGGCGGTTTGCGGCACGTTAGTGAATCAGAGCACTGGCCTTTCTTCGCCTTTTGGGGGTTTATCATCGCAGGTATTGCGAAAGCAGAGGGTGTGCCCGGCCGTGGGCGCGGCCAGGTGTGCAGGGCCTGCTCTGAGCCTCCCCACAGTGGAAAAGTACCGGCGTCTCCTGCTGGCACTGCCACCCCACCTCGGTCGGGGGAAAGGAATCAACCCGACGGCACCACCCGAGCCAGGAAGCACGGAACGGAGACAGCCTTGGCACCACAACCTGTGGGAGAAGCAGGTGATGAATGAGGTGTGCTCCCAGTGCCCTCGCCTCAGCAGGGTGGGCACGGTGCCTCCATGCCCATCAGGGTGGCCCCGTGGTCACCACCTCGCCGGGAGCATCCTCTGCAACACACCGGCTGGGAGGTCACAGGGAGGACAAGCACAGCCAGCACCGGGCATGGAAAAGTCTCCGTGGGGACGTGGCAGTGCCCCCCTGGGGTGTGCAGGTCCTCCTCGGTGGCAATGCCAGCCCAGGGTGTGCAGGTCCTCCTCAGTGGCAATGCCAGCCCAGCATGTGCAGGTCCTCCTCAGTGGCAATGCCAGCCCAGGGTGTGCAGGTCCTCCTCAGTGGCAATGCCAGTCCAGCATGTGCAGGTCCTCCTCAGTGGCAATGCCAGCCCAGGGTGTGCAGGTCCTCCTCAGTGGCAATGCCAGTCCAGCATGTGCAGGTCCTCCTCAGTGGCAATGCCAGCCCAGGGTGTGCAGGTCCTCCTCAGTGGCAATGCCAGCCCAGCATGTGCAGGTCCTCCTCGGTGGCAATGCCAGCCCAGGGTGTGCAGGTCCTCCTCAGTGGCAATGCCAGCCCAGCATGTGCAGGTCCTCCTCAGTGGCAATGCCAGCCCAGGGTGTGCAGGTCCTCCTCAGTGGCAAAGCCAGCCCAGCATGTGCAGGTCCTCCTCGGTGGCAATGCCAGGCTTGGGGTGCAGGTCCTCCTCAGTGGCAATGCCAGCCTGGGGGTGCAGGTCCTCCTCGGTGGCAATGCCAGGCTTGGGGTGCAGGTCCTCCTCAGTGGCAATGCCAGGCTTGTGGTGCAGGTCCTCCTCAGTCGCAATGCCAGCCCAGGGTGTGCAGCTCCTCCTCACTGGCAATGCCACATCTGAGGGGGAACGAGATCTGCCACTCTCTGAAGGCCTTGGTTTTTATCTGCTGTCTGTTCCTTTAGATTTGATTTCCATTCTGGGAAAACTGGAGGAAAATGTATCTGAGGTCAAACAAACCGTTTTCTTTTGCTAAAAGGGAAAGATTTCATCTCTTCCTCAGCATTACAATAATTTCCATTTCAAAAGCGGGCTGTGATTTTGAAATGAATATTCAGACCTTCCCGTCCCCAAAGGTTCAAGTGGGATGTTGTGACAGACCATTCTGGAGGTTTTGTCACCTCCAAGGCCCTCTTGCCTGGAGTTGATATATCCTTTCAGCGAGCTCTGAATTTGACAAGCAGCAACTTTTCCCCAGCTAAACATGCCCTTAAATTTTCCCCAGTGGAGAACAAGAGGTGCAGCGTCCCTGTGGAGATCCCTGTGCCCTTGGAGGCAGTTTGCTACATCCTTAAATTCCTGGCAATTCACACACTCATTAGCACTTCACCCACAGTAAGAGGAGCCGATACCTTTCCCTCCCACCCAAAATAAACTCCTAATGTTTGAAAATAAGTCGCAGAAATATGCACGAGCAGGTGTTGCCTCTTCCATGTTGTCTTGTTTGTAGCCAGCCACAAGACAACATTCTCACAACACCAGAGGTAAGCAGATGGCACTTATTAATTTCCACCGTAAATACACCCTAATGTGTGCATTGCAAAGGCAGCTCTGGGGGACGCAGCTTTACCTGGCTCACAGAAAGCACCACGAGCACTTCATCTGAGAGAGAAACAGAGGTCCCATGGCCTTGCTCTGCCTGGGGGGCCATGTGCCACCCCTTCCCTACAGAGAGAGTGCTCAGGCATTGGAATGGGCTGCCCAGAGAGGGGGTGGATTCCCCATCCCTGGAGGTTTTTCAACTGAGTGCCATGATATGGTAAAGGGACTGGAGTTGGACCAAGGGTTGGACTTGATGATCTTGGAGGTCTTTTCCAACCCAATCCATTCTGTGATTCTATGGTTCTATGATTCCAGCAGCAGTGCAGGGGTGTGGAGGCACCAGAGTGCCCATCCCATGGCCATCAAACCGGAGGGAATGACACCCCAAGTTATGAGAGGCACCAAGACTCCCAGCAGCATCCACAGGGATGTTCCCCGAGGGAACAGATTTCAGGGAGCCTTCCTGGCATGCTGAGGGGCCGCTGGAATGGCAGCTCCCGAGGTGTGGGGCTGGGCTGGCAGGGAGCTGTTTGCTGCCCTCACCCATGGAGCAGCACCCACGTGGGCCGGTGGCTCTCCCGAGCCACGTGCTGAGCCACCCAGGGACACAGGGATCTGTGGGGATGGAAGTGCTCAAAAGGAATTTCCTTGGCCAGGCTGCCCTGCAAATCCAGCCATGATTGGGGCTGGATGGAGAATTACGGATGCAGATGGATTTGCATGGAAATACCTCCATCCTGTCTCCCTTTGTCATTTCTCCCCTCCTCTCTTCTGCAAACCAACACAGTTGAAAATTGTTGAGGTTTCAATTTTTTCAATTTTTTTTTTAAATAAATAATTGGGCAGCAAAGGGGACCCAACACCACTGTGGAGTGCAAGAGGTGGAGCTTTTGGCTGAAGGTGGTTCTGGAGCACCAGCCCAGCCTTGCTATGGACATTGTGGCTCCAAAGCAGCCCAGTTCCAAGGGCTGTGGCATGGGAGAAGGAAGGGCAGTCCAAGGACTGCAGCTGAGCTTCCAACTCCAACATGCCAAGAGCATCCAGCCCGCCTGGAAATCACTCTCCATGTTGGCTAATGCCGGGGCTGACCCCAAAATTCATCTCCCACTCATTCTGCTTGGAGACCTTGTTACTCAGATCCATACCTGGCTTCAACCTGGGGTGGTGGGTCCAGGTCCTTCCCTGTGCATGGCTGGCTTGCAGGATCACAGCAGGATCCCACCAGGCTGCAGGTGGGCACCTCACACATCCCTGTCCACCTCGCTCCTGGACCCCCTCAATGATTCCTGGAGCAGTCACAGGCTCAGGGCATTCCCAAAACATGGCAAGGGCTCTGCCAGACCTTGTGGGGCTGTAGCAGTGCCAAGCACTGGAGATCCTGTGGGGAGCCCAGAAGTGATGCCACAGGAAGGGAGAGAGTTCTGGGAGGCCCTGGGGAGCTGGGAGCTGAACCCAGCAGGGACCAGCACAAGACAATGGATGCCTCTGTTCCAAAAATAGCTGGCAATGTGGACGCTTTCCAAGGAGGAGCCCAGCTCTGGAGAGCACACAAGGCAGGCAGCAGCTTGTTGGATGCCAGAGGAGCCGGACAGGCACATTTCAGGGAGCCAACAGGCACCCTTACAAAGAGGTAACGTGGCAACCAGGGCCCTGGAGGAGCAGGTGGTGAAACTGCACGTCCTGCTGAAAGACACGCCGGGCTTGGAAACTGGTCGTGCGAGGCTGGCAGGGAACCCATGGGCTGGCAGGGAGCCCGCCTGGCACTGCTCCCTCAGAGCACTCCAATGCTCCCCTTCCCCAGGGCAGGACACAGCAGCCAGGCACTGCCAGCCTGGCCCCACCATGGCCACCTCACCGAGTTCCCCTCCTCTCCCTGCAGCTCTTTGATGCCCTTTGTGGGTCCCTGTGATTCCCAAAGGGAGGGGTGTGCAGTGATCCCACTCCAGGGTATCTGTTTGCCAGGCACTGGCCCAGGAGCAGTGCAGGTGCCCCATGCCTGGCAGGGCACCCATGGCCTGTGGAGCTGCTGCTGATCTCCAGGGGTTCCAGGCTGGAGCATGCACAGCTCCCATGGTGGAAGCTGGATCCTTCCCTCGGCACTGCAACGTGCCCTCAGCTGAGAAGGATCATAGCTTGTGTCCCACCACTCCAGGATCAGTGGGAGACCAAGGAATGGACAGAGCAAAAGTGCCAGATGCCATCACAGTGTCTGACTCGCTCCAGACACCAGGCTGGTGTTCCCAAACAGGAGCAAGGAGAACATCCCACTGCCTTGCTCTGCCACCGTGTTTGAGGGGCGGCCGCTCCACCTGCACCGCTCAGGGGGTGTTTGGCCACAACCCCCAGCTCTTCCCTGTGCCCCTGGCATGTCCCAGCAGTCACCAGCTGAGCCCTGCTCAGCACACTGAGGGTATTTCTTCCAGGCCATGTCCCCAGTGTCACCTGTGTTCAGCAACCCCCTGAGCACCAAGGATAGAAAAACACCCAAGCACATCAGGAGGTTGTGGTGAAAGGCACGTGGCACAACATCACCCCTGCATGGTTTAAAGTCCACGTGCCATCAGGTCTGAGCAAGGTGAGCCCCAGCTCTGGCACAGCACCTGCCCACTGACCTTGCTCTGCTGCAGCCACCCCAGTGCCCACAGGACCTCAGTGATGGCAGAACAGCACCCACACTTCGGGGAGGAAATTCCCTCCAGCTGCCAGGTCTGGGCGATAAGACAATCTCCCTTCATCTCTTAGTCCCACTGGCTCCACCCTTTCTTTCCTCAGTGTTTTCTTTCTGGCTGCACCCAAAGCCCCGCGTCACATTGACGTCAGGGGGGGCACGATAATGGGGCTCCTTTCCCAACCCGCCTGCCCTGGGGACACTCGTTAATCATGATCCGCAGATAACTGCCCGGCAGGCCCGGTCCAGCAGCCCCAGGGGAGCCCACACTGGTTTTTCTGCACAGCCTGCCCCTGCCAGACCAGAAACGGGGCACACATGGGCAAAGGAGGCTGGCAAAGGGCGGGCACCAGGCTGGGGGGGACTTTGCAGCAGGGATTTGGGCACAGCAGGGACTGACAGGTGTCCCTACCCACGGCAGGGGGTGGAACGAGGTGAGCTTTGAGGTGCCTTCCAACCCAAACCTTTCCATGACTCTGTGACGATGTTCAGCAGGGTTGCTCCAGTGTTGGCACAGGACCTTCTGCTTCCATCCTGGGAGAAAAAATTGGTGGATTTAGCCACAAGCCTCTGGCTTGGGCAGTCCTTATTTATCCATGCCATCCTGCTGGTTCAGTGCTCAGCTGTGGGTATTTGCACAGGGCATCAGCCCCATCAGGGGCACAGCAGAGCCATCCCACACCCCCAGGCTGGATACATCCATGGCAGTGACACCAATGAGTCTTCAGGTTTTCCATCTCCCTCAGTAAAAATATCTTCAGGAGTTCCCCAGCCCCACCTCCTTCTCCTTCATGCCTGCTCCTCGCTGGAGCACAAGGATGGCCTTGGCTGCTGGATTTCTCTTGCTCAGGGAGGGTTGGTTGCAATCACTCCTGGCATGGCTTTATGTCAAATACTGGCCCAGCCCTGGGTTTGGGAAGAGGGCATAAATTTAGGGCTCATTTTGAGCCTCATTTGCAGATTTCGATCCCTGCCTGGTGTAATGAAAACCCATTTCTTGTCCTGGGGGAGTCCCCTGTAGACAGGAGAGACAAGCATGGTTTGCACAAGGAACAGAATTATTATGAGACACTTTTCAAAACATTTTTAATTGATGTACTCCCAGTCTCCTGTTTGCTGGTGGATAATTAACTCAATTAACAAGCATCTATTTATTTATTTCCCTCATTTATGGATGTAAGCAGTTTGTAACAAGGGCCTGTTGTATCTTGCCTGCCGATACGTGAATGTTCAGGCAACCGCCTGACTATCTCTGGGCCTGCCCCCTCCACCTCCAGGAACCCAGGCATGAGCTCCAGGGTGGGCAGGGGTGGCACAGGCTGTGCCTTGGCTGGGTGGGGCTTGGAGCACCCTGCTCTAGTGGAAGATGTCCCTGCCAAAGGCAGGGGGTTGGAATGAGATGAGCTTTGAGGTCCCTTCTACCCAAACTGTTCTGTGACACTTTGATTCCAAGTTTCCCCCAATCTGCATTTTGGCACAGCCCCTCAGCCCTCTTGGGGCTACTTTTGTGTCCCTCCTGCAGACCAAGGCTTCAGCATCCTACAGAAAGCCAGGCTGGCTTGGGGGGCAGCCTGCAGGGACTGGGCATCAGTGCCCACCCACCTCCAGCCACAGTGAGATGGTTTGATGTACCACATCACTCCAACGACAGAACCACAGAACGTGCTGAGCTGGGAGGGACCCACAGGGACCATTCAGTGCAGCTTCTGGCCCTGCACAGACACCCCAACAATCCCACCCTGTCCCTGAGAGGATCATCCAAACCCTCCTGGAGCTCCGGCAGCCTCGGGGCTGTGCCCACTGCCCTAGGGAGCCTGGTCAGTGCCCACCACCCTCTGGGGGAAGAGCCTTGTCCTGAGATCCATCCAAACCTGCCCTGGGGAGCCTGGTCAGTGCCCACCACCCTCTGGGGAAGAACCTCTGTGGCTATCCCTCGTGATATCCAGCCTAACCCTGCCCTGGCACAGTTCCAGCCGTTCCCTGGGTCCCATCACTGGGCACAGAGAGCAGAGATCGCTGTTGCCCCTCCAATGCCCCTTGGGAGGATGTTGAAGACCACAATGAGGTCTCCCTTCATTCTCCAGGCTGAACAAACCAAGTGCCCTCAGATGCTCCTTATGCTTCCCCTCTCCTCCCCACACCCGTGCTCCTCCTGGAGGGATGGCAAAGGAAGCACCAGCAGGAAAGCAGCAGCTCCCTGGGAGCTTGTCATCCTTGGAAATCACGTGCAGCACCCACTGCATCTCCACCAATCCCACCGGCCCTCCTGGGGGTCCCCCCACAGCCTTTTTGGGGTCACTCAAAACTCAGAGCACTTTGGGGTCACCAGAGCATCCTGGACACCTCTCCAACCATCTCCTTTGGGAAACAAGCTCCGTGTGCCCCGAGCCAAAGGCTGCCCTGGCAAGTGCCATTCCCACGTGGGTGAACTAACTCTGCCTTCAAAGCTTCTTTAATCACAGGGGAGCACAATTAGGGAGGCCTTGCAGTGAGAGGGGAAGGGATTAGAAGTATCTGGGGAGAGCAGTTTGCAGGGGCACAGCTGCTGCTGACTCCTCTCCTGCAGGAGCACCGGTTTGGTTGCCGTGTCAGCAGGATGTGTGGTGACTCCCTCTCTGAGCCATCCCTGCCCAAACCCTGCAGTGCTGAGCAGGCTTATGTGCCAGAGGGGTGGGAAGGATGCTTGGAGACCAGGGAATTGCCAGAGCAGAGCAGACCAGCCTTGCATCCCTGTTTCTGATGGGAGGTGCCATCAGCAGCTCGGAGGAGGCTGCAGGAAAGCAGCTGTGGGGCTCCCTGTATTCCTGCTTGGGAGAAGGGAGGGGAAGGAGCCTTTCAAAATTCCTTGGATTTGGTAAATTAGTAAGTTTAAATGAGTAATTCGAGCTCAACTTAGCACTATCTCAGGGCTGCACCTTCCCCTCCGCTGCACTTCAAACAAGAGTTTTGGCATCTTAAAGCAAAAAGCCATCAGGGCTGGCAATGCCAGGGTGAGGGATGGAGGGGTTCCATGCCAGGGTGAGGGATGGAGGGGTTCCATGCCAGGGTTAAGGATGGAGGGGTCCATGCCAGGGTCAGGGATGGAGGGGTTCCATGCCAGGGTTAGGGATGGAGGGGCTGCATGCCAGGGTCAGGGATGGAGGGGTTCCATGCCAGGGTCAGGGATGGAGGGGTTCCATGCCAGGGTCAGGGATGGAGGGGTTCCATGCCAGGGTTAGGGATGGAGGGGTCTATGCCAGGGTTAGGGATGGAGGGGCTGGCAATGCCAGGGTGAGGGATGGAGGGGTTCCATGCCAGGGTCAGGGATGGAGGGGCTGGCAATGCCAGGGTGAGGGATAGAGGGGTTCCATGCCAGGGTCAGGGATGGAGGGGCTGGCAATGCCAGGGTGAGGGATGGAGGGGTTCCATGCCAGGGTCAGGGATGGAGGGGCTGGCAATGCCAGGGTGAGGGATGGAGGGGTTCCATGCCAGGGTCAGGGATGGAGGGGCTGGCAATGCCAGGGTGAGGGATGGAGGGGTTCCATGCCAGGGTCAGGGATGGAGGGGCTGGCAATGCCAGGGTGAGGGATGGAGGGGTTCCATGCCAGGGTCAGGGATGGAGGGGCTGGCAATGCCAGGGTGAGGGATGGAGGGGTTCCATGCCAGGGTCAGGAATGGAGGGGCTGGCAATGCCAGGGTGAGGGATGGAGGGGTTCCATGCCAGGGTGAGGGATGGAGGGGTTCCATGCCAGCGTCAGGGATGGAGGGGTTCCATGTCAGGGTCAGGGATGGAGGGGTTCCATGCCAGGGTTAGGGATGGAGGGGCTGCATGCCAGTGAGGGATGGAGGAGTTCCATGCCAGGGTCAAGGATGGAGGGGTTCCATGCCAGGGTGAGGGATGGAGGGGCTGCATGCCAGGAAAACGCAGGGCGGGGGTTTGGGGGCGTGGATGAGGGAGGATGTGTCTTCTCCAGGGTGTGGGGAGCACCAGGGAGCTGCAGATTTGGCCAAATGCTGCTGTTTGGCTGAAGATCTCCAGGATGGCTGGAGCTGTCCAGGCCCTGCTTCCAGCCAGGATACCCCTGTGACGTGGATCTGGGAATTACTGCTGCTCGTTGGAGAGTGGGCTGAATTCTGCATCACCAAACAGGAGGAAGGGATGGGAGCAGAGCTGGAGGGGATGGGAATGGAAACGGAAGGGATGGGAATGGAGCTGGAGGGGATGGGAATGGAGATGGAAGGGGTGGGAGTGGAGATGGAATGGATGGGAATGGAGATGGAATGGATGGGAATGGAGATGGAATGGATGGGAACAGAGCTGGAAGGGATGGGAATGGAGATGGAAGGGACGGGAATGGAGATGGAAGGGATGGGAACAGAGCTGGAAGGGATGGGAGTGGAGGTGAAAGGGATGGGAATGGAGCTGGAAGGGATGGGAGTGGAGGTGGAAGGGATGGGAGTGGAGGTGGAAGGGATGGGAGTGGAGATGGAAGGGATGAGAATGGAGATGGAAGGGATGGGAGTGGAGGTAAAAAGGGAGAAGAATGGAGGTGAAAAGGACAGGAATGGAGGAGAAAGGAAGAGGAAGGATGGGAATGGAAATGAAAAGGATGGGAATGGAGGTAGAAGGAAGCAAATCTCAAGCAGAAGCAGTGGCAAGGCTGACTCCAGATGTCCTGGAGCAGGCAGAGCACCTCAGGCAGGATCCACAGCAGTTCCCAGGCTGCAGGGGTGGGATCTGTGGTGGGGATCTGGTTTGGGGGATTTGTGGAGTCTGGGAGCCAGCACAGACACACAAAGGGCCTCCTGCCATGAGCAACAGGACCACAGGGTGCTCAGGGAGAAGGGACTCTCACTGCCACTCCTTTCTCAGCCCCCAGAAATTTGCCATCCAGTTCTGAGACTACTCAAAAAGGCCCAACAAGAGACCCAGAAAACACCTCCACAGTCTTATTTACAGCCCAGTGGGAGGTGTAACAACAATAACAACAACAACAACAATAATAAAAAGAATAATAATAATAATAATGATGATGATGATAATTGGATGAAAGTTTGCAGGCTGCACAGTGGCCCCCATCCATCCCCACACCTCCCAGCCCCACCAGTGACCCCCTGTCCCACAGACCCTGCTGGGATCACAGCTGACAGGACCTGGCCGGCTGTTGGGTTTTGCTTTGCAATTTGGCAGGGAGAGAAGAACAAGTTTTACTTTCTGTCTGAAATGCTTGTCAGCATCCCGTGCTGGGTGGGGTCTGGCTGGAGACGTTCAGGATAAACTGCTCCTTGGCAGATTTTGGTGTTTGGCCTCTCCCAGTGCCTCATTTTGGGTGTGGGATTTTGGGGGGCTCTGATGGGGGGCACAGGGAGTTACCAACACAATGACAGGGGCATGAACAGCAGCATTGGGAAAAGCAAAACCATCCAGGACACAGGGGAGCGAGGGGGGAAATTTGTGCCACCCCCTTTGCCCCCCAGAGAAACCACCATCAGCTGTGGCTACCCCATCCCTGGAAGTGCCCAAGGCCAAGCTGGAGAGGGCTTGGAGCAACCTGGACTGGTGGGAGGTGTCCCTGCCCATGGGGTTGGTCTGGGATGAGCTGTAAGGATTCCATGATCCTGTGATATTTACATCCTCTGAGCCCTCACTGAATTCTTTTTCGAGTCTCTGGAAGACACTGATGAAGGCAAGATTTTCCTGGGCAAAGGAAATGAAATGCTTTCCCCCATGGAAATGATTTTTTTCTGCACCTTTTCCTTAATCCCACACAATTTGAGAGGCAGTTGATTTATAGATTTTGGAGGCTCTCTCTTTTCCCCACTGCTGCCAGGAATGAAATGGATGATGAGCTAGTTTAAATCCCACACTGGATGAGGTTTCAGGGCGTGTGCTGAGCACTCCCCATGTCCCCCATGGACAGGGCATGTGGGGATGAGGATGGGAGAGGGTTTAAACAACACCTGTGGCTCCAAAGGATGAGAGAAATTACTCTGGTGTGTGAAGGGGCTCTTGAACATGAGACACTCCAGGGACTGTACCCCTGGAAAGCACTGAGGGCATTTTTGGGGCAGTGAAGGGGAACTTTGGGATCTGAGGACATGGTTAGGCTGACAGGAGATTAAAATTATTATTATTATTATTATTATTATTATTATTATTATTATTATTATTAATAATATTTTTATTATTTTTATTTTATTTTATTATTATTATTATCCCCTCTCTTTCTTTACACATGACAAGGTAAGGGGAAGATATGAAGGAAGCGGGTCCTGCCCACGGAAAAGGACATTTTATCCAAATTCCAGGGAGGAGGAAGAAAAAATGGGAAGTGAGAGAGGTAATTGGTGCACAGGAGGATGAAAACAAACCTCCTGCTGACAATCCTCCCATGGCCATTTCCCCAGGACATGCTGTCCTTGCCGGAGCACGGAGCTCTCCAGGCCCTGCAAGTGTTGGTGGCTCCCACCCCTGGAAGAGGCTGCTCCAGGCTCCTGTTCAACAGGCAGATGAAATAATCCTTGTGGCAGCAGCTCATTTGGCCTTCCCTCTGCTCCAGCTGTTCCTGCTGCTCCCCCAGAGATGCAGCTGCCTTGGAGGATCTCAGAATTGGAGCAGGGGAGGGTTTGGCACCTGCTCCCCCAGTGCCCCCCATGCTTTCGGAGGTGCTGGGGCTGTTTGGATCCAGCACAGGCAAACTCGCTGTGCCCAGATTTCCTCTTGGAAGGGACTGAGCAGAGGGTTTGGGAAAGCTAAAGCTGCAGTAGAAAAAAGAATGGAACATAATAAATAAGCTGGAAGCAACAGTATCTCCAGCATCTCCAAAGTGCTCTGGGGTTTAGGGTGGGTCGAAAGCCATCTGGGTTACAATCCCACAGGAAGCTCAGTCTGCTGCTTCCTCACCTCCTGTCACAGCTTTGGGTTGGGCAGAAGGGCTGCTCAAACAACCCACATCCCTCTGGGGGCAGGAGGGACTTTTTTTTGAATGGTGGAAACCTTATGAGAATGGTGGAAACCTTATGGGAATGGTGGAAACCTTTGGGGTATGGTGGAGAACTTTTGGATATGGTGGAGAACTTTTGGAAATGGTGGAGACCTTTTGGAGATGGTGGAGACCTTTGGGAGACGGTGTAAACCTCGTGGGAATGGTGGAGACCTTATGGGAAGGGTGGAGACCTTTTGGATATGATGGAGACATTTTGGAGATTATGGAAACCTTATGGGAATGGTGGAGACCTTTTGGAGATGATGGAAACCTTATGGGAATGCTGGAGACCTTTAGGAGATGGTGGAAAGCTTGACTGTTTTATAGTCTGTGGGCAAACCAGATCGTAATTCATTCCCCACCCTGCACTTCCAAGAAGTCTTCTCCAAGCGTTTTCTCATAAATTGGGAAGGGGAATGAAGCCATGACAACCAGAGGCTGAGGCACTCAGGAGACTCCTGGTCTCACTCTCAAGCTGACTTGTCTGAATTTCTTCCTTCAAAAACTTCTTGCCTTTGCTAAGGACTAACTGGAAATCATACAATCATGGAATGGTTGGGTTGGAAGGGATCTTAGATACAATCTCATTCCAAGCCTCTACCATGGGCAGGGCCACCTTCCACCATCCCAAGCTGCTCCAAGCTACATCCAGCCTGGCCTTGAACACTTCCAGGGCTGTCCACAACCTGGACTTGCTCCCTGTTTTCTTGGCGCCCATAAATTCTCACAGGTGTTATGGATTTCCCCCTTGAATCAGAGACTCCTGTCTCAGAGAATTTCCCCAAATGGCACAAAAATGTGCTGCTGCTGGACTGGCACAGACACTGAGAAGGGACACAGGCTGGGTTGGCAAGGGCAGAGCAGAAGTGTTGGCTTTTGGGGGAACAAACAGGAATTCCTCTGCTATTCACACATTCCCCAGAGAGAAAAACCCTGAGGTGGAAACCCCCCAACACAGTCACTTCCAGAACAGCCCTTGCAGGGGCTCCACCAGGGATGCCAGGTGGGAGCACCAGCCTCAAAAGATCCTTCCCAATTAGGTACAGACCTGAAGACAATGGAATTTGGGCTGTATTGCCAGAGTTTTGAGACACCTGTCTCCTCTTACCTCTGCACTCAGGGAAGGTAACTCACTCCTTTGTCATCCAGCTCGGAGCAGGTGCTGGTGCATCTCTTTGGTGGGTGCTCAAAGCTTCCTTTTTCATCCTCCTGGCTGAGCTCTGTGCCTGCTGCAGCCTTCAGTGCTGGGTGGTGCAGTGCAGAGCTTCAGGGCTGGATCGCAGGATCAAGGAATCCCAGAATCCCACAATGGTTTGGGCTGGAAGGGACCTTAAAGCTCATCTCCTTCCAACCCCCTTGCCATGGAGAGGGACATTTTGGAGCAGAGCAGGTGGAGTGAGCCCTGTCGTGGTCCTTCCTCACACCAACCACTGAAGATGGCTGGGAATGGAGCAGCCACCACTCGGGGGAAAGGGAGAATCTCCCAGGATTGCTGCCTGCTCAGGCACAGTGCAGGGATGACAATGAGCCCATAAATCAGGCCGGGGCCAGCAGGGAGTGTAAACAGCCCGAGGGTCCCTGAATGCAGAGGGAAGTGGATAGATAAGCAGAGGCAGGAGTTGGAATAAATACACAGTCCTGGGGAAACTCCACCTCTGGCACCAGCAGGAGTTTATCCCTTGGTGCTCCATGGGCAGAGCCAGCTGGACACGGGAAAGGATAGAGCTTGGCCCCACTTGCCTGGCAGAGCCGGGGGGATGCTGACTGATGGGCCAGGGAATGTCTGCCCTTTCCTGGGTATCCCGGCAGGAAAAGCTGCTCGACACCCAGCCCTGCAGGAAGTGCCATGGCAGGGAAGTGGCTCCAAACACCAATGGAAGGTGCATTTTTGTGGGAAATCCTGACCCACTGACCCTGGGGGGCTTATGGTGATTCCACAGGGCAGCTTTGCCCTCAGGCCAGGGGTGGGTGGTCTTTGCCTGGCTGTCAGATGAGGCCACTCCAAAGGATACCCTGAGGGATGAGATTTCTGCTTGAAGTGCCCCAGGTCCAACTGCTGGGCACTGGGATTCACAAAACAGAACCTGTGCCTTCCCCAGCCCTGGAAGTGTCCAAGGCCAGGCTGGATGGGGCTTGGAGCAGCCTGGGATAGCGGGAAGTGTCCCTGCCCATGGTAGAGAGTGGGATGAAATGAGCTTTAAGGCCTCTTCCAATCCAATCATTCCATGATTCCATGTACAAACACTTCTTGTGGCTGTGCCCACTCCACAGTCCTCCCTTCACCTTTTGGATTAAAACCAAAGCAGCATCAAAAATTACAGCCCTGAACCTCCCTCCCAGCTGCAAGCTACATTTTCTGGGCCAGAAACGCCTGACAACCTATTGCCTTAAGGGTGCAAGTTGATCTTCCAATTCATGTGTCAGCCTTTCCTTCCTCCAGTCCAGGCAGCACTTCCTTAGGGATGAGCCCTGCGTGGATAGCAGAGCTCCCAGGCTCCAGCCCCAGAGGGTCTGGGAAGGACTCCACCACACAGGCAGTAGCAATGCCAGAATCTGACCCATCCCACTGCCTCCTGAATCCCTGACCCTTTCAAATCCCTCAGCCCTCACAACTACCTTGCAGGGGTGGCTGAGGAGCCAGGCAGGAGCTCGGGGTGAACTCCAGCCCCCGATGGGCACAGGGGCAGCTCTTCCCCTGCTCTTTCTGCTTGCTTAAGCAATGCCTCTGCTATTGAATTCCAAAAAGCAGCCAGAGATGCCACTCACAATAGCTCAGGGAACAGAGAAGACTCCCAGAGATGTGTTATTCCTCTTCGAAGCCTTGGTCACAGTGACCTCCACGGACACTTTAAACTCAAGCTGTTTTAATGGTGGTTCTGTATTTGTTTGTTGTTGCATCCAGTTTTTAAAGTAGCTTTCAGAGGCTCTGAGCCCTGCTGCATATCAGCTGCTCTCTGGTTTTCTTATTGCTTTAATGAGGCAAAGACTAGTTAATTAGAAGAAGATCTCCATCTCCCAGCTGACCAGTCACCCTTGGCTTGGGTGATTGTGATCCCCACCCTTCTCCTTCTGTCTCCTCCCATGACATGGAAACCAGCCCCTGGAGGGATGTGTTTGCATCTTACAGGGATCCAATAAATAAAAAAATATTTAAACAGAACGAGTTTACTCCACATTGGACCCCATCACTTGGACTTGGGGTGCAGCACTGTCCTGCAGCTCTCCTGTGCTGGATCCCTGGACCAGCCCCAGGGATGGGATGTGCACCTTTCCCTCTGCTTCCAGGCGGGTGTCCAACACCCAGCAAGAGATGGATGGAGCTCCAGATCCCACCCTGCAGCACAACCCCCTTCTTCAAGCTCCTGAAGTGTGGATAGGAGTAAAATTTGGTTTTCCCAAAGCAGGCTCCTTCCTTCCCACAGGGACCCTCTGATGGCACGACCTATTTGGCACCTCCCAGACAGAACAAGTCCTGGTTGGCACAGCCTGTCTGCTGGAAGGGCAGGGAGCAGAATGGCAAAACCCAGGCCCACTGGGCACCAGCATCCCAGCTGGAGAGAGAGGGGATGGGGGAGATCTGGAGACCCACATGGCAAAGCTCCCTATCCTGTTCCCACATTATTTTTCAGGCAGAAATGCTGTTTGCAGAGCAGCTTCATCCCAAAACCCTCCGTGTAATTACACATCCATGGGTTCTTCTGGGCTCCCACTTAGTTAATCATCCCTTCTCATCCGCCTTTAATACCCTGAGCTCACTCAGAGGGCAACGCACACACAGCCTTCGCAGCCAGAAGGACAAGAGTTCCCTGCACCAGCTGCTATATTTAACAGAAAAAAAAAACCCCACTGAGTTGTCATGGCAACGCGGGGCTCTAAAAATAGCGCTGCCATCTCCGGCAGAGCCCCGGAGAGCGCGGGCAGCGCCGGCGGGAGCCGCGGCCGCGGCGCTGGGAACGGGAGGGACGCGGAGTCCCCACCGGGATCGGCCGCGGGGAAATCGTGCCAAAGCCACACCATCCTGCGCTGATGAAAGCCCCGATCCAGCGCGGAGGATCCCCCTTTTCCCGGGCTCAGACATCGCTCCAGAGCCTCAGCGCACCGGATCAAAGAGTGCTTTGAGGAGGGGAGGGAGCTGGTCCGGCCAGCAGGGATGAGGAGCTGGAGATGGGGCTGGATGCAGTTGGTTTTCCTCCTGGCACTGCCACAGCCAAGTCCCTGTGGCTCTGGCATCAGGATCGCCCCCAGACAGCAGATCTGGGGGGTAAGGCTTGGTTTTGGTGGGCTCAGGGGAGTGCCCAGCCTTGCCTTGCTGGCTTTACATGATCTACAGAGCAAGTACCAGAGCCCTGATGGAGAGAAATTCCAAATGGCCTTTCCCCCCTCCACCAACAAAATCGGTTCTCTGGGCAGTAAACCAGGAGCCCTCCCCTTTTTGCTGCAATACAGAACCCACCCAGCACGGCCCCCAAAAGAGACATGGGGGTCCCCGACAGCAAGAACCACTGAGCATCCTCCCCCAATCTGATTAGTAAGGCTGAGCAGTCACAGCCTGCTCAGGAACAGCTCCCCACTGCACTCCAGGTCTCCAGCCATCCCTCTAATGCTCCTTGACATCTCTTGCCAGATTGCAGCCCCCCCGAGCTGCTCCCAGCCTGGATTCCTGGGATGGGGAATCAAAGCCCCCTCCCTGAGCTCCCCCCATGCTGCACTGGCTCCCAGGGATCCTTGTGCTGGAGTGCTGGGGGCCTTCTGGATGAGGCTTGACTCCTGCACTGCTCCTCAGAGGAAGGCTGTGGAGAGGGAGGAAGGGCTCTTGAGAAGGAAAATACTTTACATTGTTGTGGCAGCGTGTGTGAGTGCTCATTCTTTTTCCCCACTTCAGAAAAAAGCAGATTGCCAGACCTGAAGGGAATTTAAGGCAATCTCATGCAGTATTATTTTCCCTGTTTCATGGCAGATCCCAGCAGGAGTGTCCAGGGGAGGCCACAGGGATGCTCAGGGGGCTGAAGCCCCTCTGCTCTGGAGCCAGGCTGGGAGAGCTGGAGGTGTCACCTGGAGAAGGGAAGGATTCAGGGAGACCTTAGAGCCCCTTCCAGGGCCTAAAGGGGCTCCAGAAGAGCTGCAGAGGGACTTGGGACAAGGGATGGAGGGACAGGACACAGGGAATGACTTCCCACTGCCAGAGGGCAGGGTTAGGTGGGATAATGGGGAGGAATTCTTCCCTGGGAGGCTGGTGATGGACTGGGATGTAATTCCCAGAGAAGCTGTGGCTGCCCCATCCCTGGAAGTGTCCAAGGGCCAGGTTGGACAGGGCTTGGAGCAACCTGGGCTGGTGGAAGGTGTCCCTGTCCATGGCAGGGGGGTGGCACCTGATGATCTTGAAGGTCCCTCCCCATCCAAACCATTCTATCTTTTCACAATTCTGTTATTCTGTTCTATGAAATGAAGAAATCCTGTGTTGATCATTTTGGAGATTATCTGCAGTGGTTTTCAGCAGTGCCAGCACTTCCCTGACACAGTGTGTGCTCTGCCTCAGTTTCCTGCTACTCTTGCAGGTTCTTCCCGCTGTGATATCTGGCATTTTCTCAGTACCTTCCCAAGCAGGATGAACTGGACACATTTTGGTATCTACACAGAAAAAGGGACTTGGAGTATCTTGTGATCTCCATGCACAGATTTGCCTGTCCAAGGACCAGAGGACTCCTCCGTTCTGAAACCAGTGAATAATTGACTGCAGGTTGAAATGGTGATGAAGACAATGTCACTTGGCTTAAAACCTGAGCAAAAGAACCCCTTCTCTCCGCACCCTTGACACCAGACTTTGCTAAATGCATGACCCCTCATGCAGTGGGGCTGAGGGGGTGAAGGCCAACAGGCTCTCTTGACTCATTGCATATGCCATGGTGGGGCTGGACACTCGTGGTGGACACAGGGACATTGTCCCCTCTTTGACTTGTGCCAAGGGATCACCTCTCCCCTCCACCAGCTGGCTCTCTGGGTTTGCCAAACACGCTGGCAGAGCACAAGGGGTGCCACAACTCACCCTGCTCCCCAAAGCTGGGCAAGATGGAAACACCCAGTGGGTCACTGAGCTGGGGAGTGCCCAGGGCGTGTTACTGTGCAGTGAATGTCACTCTTCTCACCTGCACTCACCCAGCTGGGGCTGCAGGCACATCCAGCTCCACGGACACCAGGCTGGAGGGAGCTGGGAAGAGCAGGAGAGCATCAGCAGGGGCTTGGCAGGGGGGGAAGGGACCTCGCTCAAGGACTTCACGTTTTGTTTGCTTCATCCCACTTCATCCTGACCCAGTTCCTGGCCAATCCCAACTGGCCATGAGCTCATTGCAGGGAGGATATAAACACTGGATGTTGCTCTGCCTCCCTCCACCACCTGTGATGTCCTGCTACACTTGCTGCTCAGCATCTTCCTGCAGCCCCCCTGGGTCTCTGGAAGCAGAGCACACTTGTCCTTCTCCAGTTTATCTCAGGTCTGGCCCACTTTTCCACCTGCCCTCCATCCCTTTCCCCCCTGCAGTGCCCAGAATTCCGAGGAATGATGTTTCTGCAGCTGAAAGCTGTCTCAGCATCACAGCAGCACCTTTTCATCACTGACAAGAGCAGGAAATTCGCGGCACTTTAAGTGCATGAATAAATCCGTACCCTTGCCATGTGTGAAAGGAAAGGCTTTAACGGTGGGTATTCTCCCAGACTGGCCGAATGGCAAAAGGTATGGATGAGATGGCAGGGGGTGCAGCTGCTCGGCTGAGCTGCACTGAGAGAATACGGGCGGGGCTGCTGCTGGGGCTGCTGCTTCTAGCGCAGGACAGGGAGGGAAGTGCACAGAGCTTGTTGTTGATGGTGTTTGTGTTCAGAGCTCCCCAGGCATTGCTGTGCCCAGGCTGTTAACCCAGGGCACCTGCTGTTGGCTTTGGCAAACTCTCACCGTGGTTGGACCTGCAGGGCACAGTGGGAAGCACTCGTTGCAAGTGCTGCTCTTTGCCTCCCGTGCTCCTCCTTCCAGCTGTTCCAAAGGGAAAGGAGCTGGGCAGCAGCATCCCAGCCTGGGGACAAGCAGGGATGGCCCAGCCTGCTCTCCCCACCCAAACCTGTGCTCCTCCTTCCACTGCTCCAGAGGGAAAGGAGCTGGGCAGCAGCCTGGGGGCAAGCAGGGATGGGCCAGCCTTTTCTCATCACCCAAACCTGTGCTCCGCCTTCAAGCTGCTCCAGAGGGAAAGGAGCTGGGCAGCAGCATCCCAGAAGGGATGGGTCAGCCCGCTCTCCTCACCCAAACCTGTGCTCCTCCTTCCCACTGCTCCAAAGGGAAAGCAGCTGAGCAGCAGCCTGGGGACAAGCAGAGATGAGCCAGTCTGCTCTCCCCACCCAAACCTGTGCTCCTCCTTCCACTGCTCCAGAGGGAAGGGAGCTGTGTAGCAGCCTAGGGACAAGCAAGGATGGGCCAGCCTGCTCTCCTCACCCAAACCTCACTGACATCACAGGAAAGCCCTTTGTGCGCTGCCAGGACAAGGGGAATGGTTCCCACTGCCAGAGGGGTTAGGTGGGATAGTGGGAAGGAATTCTTCCCTGTGAGGGTGGGGAAGCTCTGTCCCAGATCATAGAATCACAGAATGGGTTGGGTTGGGAGGAACCTTAAAGGTCATCTTGTTCCACCCCCTGCCATGGGCAGGGACACCTTCCAGGGTACTCCAAGCCCTGTCGAACCTGGCCTTGGACACTTCCAGGGATGGGGCAGCCACAGCTTCTCTGGGCACCTGTGCCAGGGCCTGCCCACCCTCCCAGTGCCTTTTCCAGCCTGTTCTTGAACAAAACCTGATAAAACCACCCTGAATTCTGCCTGAGGATTCATTTTGTGCTCCAAGTTCAGCTGAGTCTATCTCCAGCAGCCAGGAGTTAAGTAGCAAAGCTATTCCAAAGTAAATTGCTCTCCAATTGCTTTTCCATAGCAAGATGGTTGTTTTCTTAGGGCAAACCACTTTTATCCTCGAGGAAAGTGTCAGCAGGAGGAATAGCCAGGGAAAACCTGGCTGTGCTGCTATTCTGGAATTATTATCAGGTGGAAGAGGTCAGCGAGTTTCCCTGCTGCAGTGCTTGTGGCCAAGCTGGCAAAAAGGAATGATCCCCTCTTTAACTTTCCCACCGAGGATGCCATAGCTGGGGTTCCCTCTAAATACCCTCAGTGTGGGCGGGGGGTGTGGGCACAACGCTCTGTCTCCAGACCCAAAGGGCACAGGAAATACGGGGCTGCCCCAGCCGGGGAGAAAGGTCTGTAATTAATGGAGTGGGGAAACGACACGTTGGTGCAGCCCCCCCCAAACACAGCAGCAGACATCCATTTCCTGCAGGGCTGTGGAGCTCTGCCAGCCCGCAAATAAATCACCAAACCACAAAGCCAACAAGGAGGAAAAGAAAGGGGAATTATCACAGAGGATGCAGCAGCCTTTTGTAGTACCAGGAAAATCACCACTGTCTCCACCAGACGTCTATTGTTTACCCATAATGTCCCCTAATGCTCCCACCATTTGGGTCTCAAACGGAACAATGGAGGTCTCCTTGGACTTTGCAACTCCAAAGGCAAACCCAAGGGGTGTCTTGGGAGGTGTCCTGACCTGCCCCAGAGGCATTCGTGGGACCAATCCCAAAAAAACCCACAGCAAGCCTGAGATTAAATAGACTTTGGCATGCGTGAAAAAGTGGACTAAACCCAAAGTTTCCTCCAGGAAGAGGGTGTCTGGAGTGCAGGGATGGAGCACTCAATGGTCTGGCAGCACCTCCAGAGGGCCCCCGTCCAGTGATGCTGGAGATTAAAACTAGGAGAAGCAGCACTTTGGTGAGGGCTCCCAGTCCTGCTCCCACCCATCCTCCCTCGCCTTTTCCTCCCCCTGGATGTTTGGTGGGCACGAGCTCCCACTACACAGCCCCTGAAGCCAGAGAGAGCCTCTCCACCGACTTCCAGCTGCCCTTCCAGGGCTCCAGCCCTGCGATTGTGACACTGGGTTTATGACTTCCCCTGTGGCTTATGAAGCTGGGCTTTATCAGCAATAGGAGACTGGAGGAGAAGGTCCATTAGTGGGTTTCAGAGGGCAGTTCCTGTTTTCTTCTTCGCCCAGGGCTGTGCTAAATGAATTGTGGGTGTGCTCCACACTTCCCGGAACATACTTTGGCTGCAGCAGCCCTGGCAAGTCCACGAGCATTCCCAAGGGGGATTTTGCCTTTTCCACGTGCTGTGGGGTGAGTGCTGCTGGCCAGATTCCTGGTGGGAACCACACTGGGGCTCCTCGGGACTCTGGCCAGAGGGGTCTCATCACACAGCTCTCTGTGCCTGGGACTGCCACATGGGCTGCCCAGTTTCCTCTGAGCTGGACCTGCTTTTGTGCCTGACCCATGGAAGGATCCCCAAAATGCTTCAGTGGAGCAAACTCTGAGCTGGAGTTCTCTGGGAGCATCCAAACCCATCCTCTGTTGATCACATGGAAGCTTCTCCACCACCTCTTTCCACACCACAGGGTCACTGAAGTGTCATCTCTTGGGATCCTAAAGCTCTTCCCTGCTGGGGGCAGGGACACCTCCCACTGTCCCAGGTTGCTCCAAGCCCTGTCCACCTGGAGGCTTTGGCTGAGGTTGGTTTGTCTCCCTGAACACCCTTATTTCGCTGCCAAACCTTCATCAGAACCAGAGGTCCCATGAGCTGAAACAGCCATGGAGAAATTCCTTCCCTATCCCAGGCTTGCCAGCCCCAAATCCTCACACTCCTGCTCTTGCCCTGCAGTGGGAAGCACAGCTGGCACTTAGAAACGTAAGGAAAAGAGCAAAATGCTTCCCCACACTGCAGGCACTTCAGCTTTGCCTTTGTTTCTCTGGCCTGACTTAGAAAAGAAAAAAAAAAGAGAGAAATTGTATTGATTGACACAAACACGACAGCCTGTTCACTTTTTAGGAGAAAACCATGTTTCTCTCGCTGCTTATCGGCTGTTTTTCCAGAGGCAGGAGAGCAGCAGCCCTCGGACCTCTGCCTGTTCCTCAGCGATTTGTGCTTTGGTGTTTTGAACCAGTCCCTAATCCTGATAAAGGTCTTAGTGTATTTCTGGGACTGCGTAATAAATCAGCCAACGCAAAGCCCCTATTTAAGCACTTCAACAGGATCGTTAAGGTTGGAAAAGACCTCTGAGATCCAATCATAGAACTGCTACAGCTGGGAAAGACCTCCAAGATCATCAAGCCCAACCTTTGACCAAAAAGGTCCATTTCCTCGTATGCTCCCGAGAAGCGAAATTTCCCTTCATTTGAGGCTTCTCTAATCATCCCAACTAAACCAAAAAATACACATTTATCCTCCTTAGCAGCCTCCTCATGTATTTTTTCAGGCCTCCTGGTTCTTGCCTGTGCTTGGTGACAGTGACTCAACACCAAAGCTTCAGCACGTTCCAAGAGCAGACTTTGGTCACTGGAATTTTTAGCCTCTGTCTGACATATGGCTTTTGGGGGCAGAGGATTTAGCTTGTTGTGTCTGAGACCATTGCCCTAAATACTTCCTACTCCTCTCCATTTTCCCAGACATTCTATGATCCCGGAGGGCATTTCACATTCCCTCCAACCTCACTGCAGCAGAGCCTCCAAATTTGTGTTGCCTCTTCCAGAGCCGAATAAAGCCTCCTGAGAACAACAGCTTTTTGTGTGCTCTCTCACTCTCTGGATCTGAAGGATACTCCTGAACTTCAGCCTGGCTTTTCCTTTGGCTGCTCTCCTAGGACTTGGATCCAAGAGAGCCTCTCGCCACGTTCCTTGCTCAGACAGGGAATTCAGCACTGCGGTATCTCGCACTGCAGAGTATTTTTAGGGATGATCAAACCGAGGCAGATAAAAATAAGAAACGAGCTGGATCTTTGCTGGAGCTGACTGCAAAATGCTGTGACTTACCAGCACTTGGCCTCGTGGCCAGGGTGGAATTCCTGATCCAAGGAAGCAGGTGAGAAGGTCAAGGATGCACCAACACATCTCGATGTTGTGCTGCCTACAAGAAACGCAGCTCGAGGACAAACAGGAGAGACCCCCAGATACAAACACAGACACCTGCATGCCAAAGTCCCAAAATCAAATCCAAATCTCATTCCAAAGTAAGGGGAACATCATCCTTAGCTGGGAGGAACATCCTAAGAAACCACGGCCAGCCAGGCTGGGGTATGGTGCTGAACGGCAGTGAAGCCCTTTCCTAAATGACTCTCAGATCATTCACAAACTCATCATGGGGCTCTTTATTAGAAAGAAAAGGAGAGCAGAAACCAGCCAGACACCTCTCTGTCCCCTATGCTAAGACTCCAGAGATCTGTCAAGGGGGAAATTCCAGAGCACAGCGAACGGTTTGTTTTTTTTTTTCACTGATGTGAAGGAACAGACTTTGCTCTCAACTGGTCACTCTTGCCTGGGGAAAGAAAGCAAAAGAAACCACCACTGAGGGATGACTAGTCTAAACTGGTCACTTGAGGGTATTTATTTTTAAGAAGGTAATCTTTCCTTTTTTATTTACTTTTGGGAAGGTTGACTATTGCCAGCAGTGTTTGAGCATCTGCTGTGCCTGCTGACCTACCACATTTACCCTACTTACACTAATTCGACTTTAATTAAGTTTCCTGGGTGTTCATCCAACATCAAAAGGAAGCCAAAGGCTTTGCCGAGGTCTCAGCAGGACTGGGCAGTTTTGGGTTACGTCATTTTATTTATATATTTATAAAAAAGGGGATTTTTTAAAGGGTGGGTCACTTCTAACCTATTCCTTGTGACCTTCCCCAGCACCTGCTCTGCAGTTCCCTCCAGAACCAGCACTGCAAGGACAGGCAGTCCTTGGGGGAGTGTTTTGGGATGACATCAGGTATCTCAGGTCTCCCAGGCATGGCTTGTTGCATTTCTGTTCTTTAAAAAACGAAGAGCCCAAGGGCTTTCCTGCACCCCCTGGCAGTGCTGGGTGTGCTCTGTGCATGCACAGCTGTTCTCCAGCCTTGGGCTCTGCTCAAACCACTCCAGCCAAGTTTCCTGCCGAGTCACTTTTCCTCTCCTCTCCACCTCCAAAACGAATTCCCTCACATCCCAGGAAAGCTGCTGCCACCACCAGGAGTTCCACATGGGACCTGGAATGAGTGTGTCACATCCCCCCTCTCCTGGCACCGATGATTGACCTGAAAGATCCCACTAAGAAAGATCCTCAGCCCAAAAGAAACACAGAACCATTCAGGTTGGAAAAGACCTCCGAGATCATCAGGTCCAACCATTAATCCAGCATTGCTGTTCCTTAATTTCAGTAAGAAGAGCTGGGAAAGTGAAAGCGAGTTGTGTGTACAGAACTCAAGGATCAGCAATCCAGAGGCATCCAGAATTGTCCTCTTAGACAGTTCACTCCATTCTCACCTTTAGGAAAATTGCTCAGCCTTTGCTCCTGAGAAAGCCACTGATTTTAGAGCTGTTGCTCTAAAACTGCTTGGGCAAAACACCCTTTTTTCATTTTTTTTTTTTTTTAAAAGCAAGCATGAAGTTTAAAAAAAAAAGGGGGGTTGGAAAATAATAATATTTTGACAACATTATTGACAGTTTAGTGCTTGGCAGGTGCCAAACGTTTAGCTTTGAAAAATAAAAATTTGTTCAGGGCTTTGGAGTTTTGCTGATTTTTTGGCCTAAATGAAAGTGCGTATTGGGACTGGGAATGGGAGGGGGTTCTGACACACACAAAAAAGCTCAACACCTGTGATTTCTGACCTAAAAGATGCATAAATCTGAGTACAAGTCCAAACTCCTGGGAGGATCATACTTAGATGGTTGGCCTGATTTCCCTCTAAGCAATAATCGCCTGTTTATTGGATTTGATTTTCAGGCTACTGAGAGGAAACTGCTCATGGTGTGTTTTCTGTGCACAAACAGAGGTTTCTGAGGAGCCTCTCTGTGTGTCAGCCCAGCCAAGCCATGGAATGAAAGGGGTGCACATGCCAGGAAGGTCTGGCACAACAGATGCCCCTTGCACACACCCTGCAGTCAATCCCTCTGCTATCCCTTGGCCTGGAATGCATCGAACGGGACAACAATCTCTTTGGGTCTCCAAAAACCAATCCAAAAAGCCCTGATTTGTCACGAGGACGAGATCAATTTACTCCCCGAGCTGAGAAGCTCAGATGTCACCACATGGAAACAACCAGCCCAGGAGCATCAGCTCCTCCCACTCATCCCAGCAGGGCAGGACACGAGTCCCAGAGCTCCGGTTTTAGCCTTGGCTGAGCCCAGGATGGGCAGGAGAAACAACCAAGCAGAGCAAACCGGAGCTGCACCGAGTTCACCAGCAGATGTGCCGCGCTGGGTTCTCCTTCCGAGGGACCCACCGGGGTGTCCCGATGGAGCAGAGGGAAGGATGTGGTCCCTGTTGCCCTCAGGGTTCTGCTCCTCCTGACGGACCCACCGGGGTGTCCCAGCCACGGGTCCTGATGGAGCAGGGGAGGAATGTGGTCTCTGCTGCCCTCGGGGTTCTGCTGCACCCGACGGACCCACCCAAGGGAGCACGGGAGGGATGTGGTCCCTGCCCTGTGCTGCCCTCGGGGTTCTGCTCCTTCCGACAGACCTGCCGGGGTGTTCCGATGGAGCAGGGGAAGGATGTGGTCCCTGCCCTCGTTGCCCCTCGGGGTTCTGCTCTATCGGTGGATGTGAGAGACCACCGATGCGGCGGAGAGAGGACAGCTCCTAGGAGAAGGGCTCGAAGAGCAAGGGCAGGTGCTCTCAAGGAACCAACTCCTTAGAAGCTAAGGAAGGCTCCTCACCCGGTGACGATCCCCCAAAGGAAGAGGTCCACACGAGTCAGGAGTCAACACAGAGAAGCACAGTTTATTGGAACGCACCGGCTTATATAGGGGAGCATGGAACTTTCTAGAACATGGGTGGAGTAGAGGGCGGAGACAGGGAGGAGCAAGGGATCGGATTGGTGGGCATGTAAATGAAGGGGAGGAACAAGGGAAGAACCAATCAGGGAACATAACCATATATGGAAAATGGTGCACTGCACCAACTGGGGACCAATCAGGGAAGGCTTGGCGGGAAAATGCCCTAAAGGTTTGTGGGGAGAAGAAACCTGGACAGGGATGACTAAGGGAAAAAGACAAGGGTAGCCATCTTGAGGTGTATGACATTTAAACTGGGGAAATATCTAAATAGCTTCTTCCCGGCTCCTGCACTTCGGCGTCTTCATCAACCCATCGTTTATAATATTTCTGCCACTTAATAAAGTCCTCATCTATTAGCTGTCCTCCAACATCTGCCTCTTTTTTGTTTTGTTGTTGCTGGGCAGGAAAGGCTTGAGGGGATGAAGATGCTCTGCAGGAACGAGAACATCGAAGAATACAAGGGATAATGCACATAAACATAAACACAACAATTGAAATTATAACAGCAATAACAATAATACTTTTTATAGTTTGTGACAGTCCCTTAAAAGGGAGCCAACTGAATAGATCATCAAAAGTAAAACCTTTTTCTTCCTTCAGTTGTTGGACCATTGATCTTAATTGTGATATATGAGAGTGAACAGAACGAGAATTATCCAAGAAATTCATACAACATAATCCCTCAAACTCCTGACATCCATGTCCGTTAGCTAATAAAAGAAAGTCAATAGCCGCTCAATTTTGGAGCAAGGCTTTCTTATTCATTTGAGTGTCCTCGAGTAACTCTTCTAGTGCTTCACTTGTCGCGTTGGCCTCTTTGGCCAACCAACAGCCCATCTTGGTAAGTAGGTCCAAGGCATGCTTGGTCCCAATGGCTGGAAGAAAAATACTTCCAGCCAGATTCTTCCCTGGCGACCAAAATTTCATGTTAGAATCACATCCTTCTAAAAACTCATTCAGTTGTCCCACCTTCTGAAGAGGGTGTTCATCTAAAGATCTTTTGTGTACGTGAGTAGGTAAATCGGAAAGCGCCACCGTTTCTTTTATTTGTGAGTCGTTTTGGGTAATAAACTTTGCCGGATTATATAAAGTGAGTCTGCCAATAGTGCATGGACCACCTATTGGCAGAGGAGGCACCACCTTCCATGCTCTTTTTCCGCAAAGGAGAAAAAGACCCTTACTTAACTTGGAAGGAGTCGGCAATGAAGGCATCTTGAAAGAAGTCTCCCTCTCACACCAGAAGCTAAAGTTGGAATAAGCTCCTGGCGAGGTGACATTCAAATACGCTTTATTATAAACTCTTTGTGGTTTGAAATAAAAGCACCAAGGTGATTGCAGAGTACCTAAAATCTCTAATTCCTCTTGTCTGTCCTCTTGGGCTATTTCAAACTGCCTCCACTGCGCTGGCAACACCGGAATCCCCACCAAACAAGTCTTAAACGGGTTTGATGAGTCCGTAGTTGACAGACAGATGGAATCAGTCTTCAAAGCCCTAGTTAACTCAATCCAGATATTTTCTGATGCCGATAGTGCCCACGTAGCACCACGGGATTTTGAATAATTCTAGCTGTAGGTGTTAACATTTTGACAGAGAAAGCCTGTTGCGATGCTTTAGTCACTCTCTCACGCAAGGACTGTCTAACCTGTCCTTTTACTATCATACTACCAAACATTGTGATCACCCAAACAGTGTAGAAAAACCCCAGTTGTCCTCTTCTTCTGACGTCGCCCATCCCGCCAAGGTGTCCTTTTGGTGAAATCTGATGCACCTTGACGGAATCCACCGTGGACCGGAACCTGTAGAGACACATGCATGGCCTCTGCCCCCTGTCAGTAATGGGACAGGGCCTTCCCACTCCCCGGTAGCGACGTCCCGAAACCATACTTTCGAGCCCCACGTTGGGCGCCAATTATCAGTGGATGTGAGAGACCACCAATGCGGTGGAGAGAGGACAGCTCCTAGGAGAAGGGCTCGAAGAGCAAGGGCAGGTGCTCTCGAGGGACCAACTCCTTAGAAGCTAAGGAAGGCTCCTCCTGCTCCCAACCCGGTGACGATCCCCCAAAGGAAGAGGTCCACACGAGTCAGGAGTCAACACAGAGAAGTACAGTTTATTGGAACACATCGGCTTATATAGGGGAGCATGGAACTTTCTAGAACATGGGTGGAGTAGGGGGCGGAGACAGGGAGGAGCAAGGGATCGGATTGGTGGGCATGTAAATGAAGGGGAGGAACAAGGGAAGAACCAATCAGGGAACATAACCATATATGGAAAATGGTGCACTGCACCAACTGGGGACCAATCAGGGAAGGCTTGGCAGGAAAATGCCCTAAAGGTTTGTGGGGAGAAGAAACCTGGACAGGGATGACTAAGGGAAAAAGACAAGGGTAGCCATCTTGAGGTGTATGACAATTAAACTGGGGAAATATCTAAATAGCTTCTTCCCGGCTCCTGCACTTCGGCGTCTTCATCAACCCATCGTTTATAATATTTCTGCCACTTAATAAAGTCCTCATCTATTAGCTGTCCTCCAACACTGCTCCTCCCGATGGGCGTCCCAGCCACGAGTCCCGATGGAGCAGGGAGGGAGGAATGTGGTCCCTGCTGCCCTCGGGGTTCTGCTCCTCCTGACGGACCCACCCGATGGAGCACGGGAGGGATGTGGTCCCTGCCCTGCGCTGCCCTCGGGGTTCTGCTCCTCTCGACGGACCCACCCGATGGAGCAGGGGAGGGATGTGTTCCCTGCCTCTACTGCCCCTCGGGGTTTTGCTCCTCCTGACGGAGCCACTGGGGTGTCCCGACGGAGCAGAGGGAAGGATGTGGTCCCTGCCCTCGCTGCCCCGCGGGGTTCTGCTCCTCTCGACGCTGCTTCGCAGCCTCTCGTGGAACCTGTGCTATAAATACACGCGCCGGGTTCCAAAATAGCCCCGCGGGGTTCCTCTCCAAATGGAGCTGCTCCCTGGTGTTCCTGCCGCTGTTTCAGCTGCTCTGCAAACTCTGCACAAGCCTCGTTCGCTGCCATCCTCTCTGCCAGCGCCCAGAGGGAGGGCAATGGCATTGGTGCCAAGCGCGCTTGCCCCATGGCACGGGAGAAAGCGGAGAGGCAACAGGAGAAACAAAACATTCGGCAAACGTTTGTTTAACTTCACACAACAAACCCATTAGTTCAGGTGGTCCCATCTCTATGGCAACCAAACAGCACAAAACCAAGGCATTAACACCTAAATTTATTAGTGTGCCAGTGCTCGGCTTTTATCATTCCAGGGGTATATTCCCCTTCTTCCCTTGCTCCTTTTGCTTCCCAACACACAACTCGGCTCTGGTTCAAATGCCAACGTAAACATCAGCACACAATTTACAGACAGCAGAGCTGAAGCTTCCGCATTTGTAATCACAGTTTGAAAAACAAATAACAACACAAAACGAAACAAAAAAGAGGCTGTGCAGGGAGTTACCCAATTTCCATTTTATTTGATGAAATTGTTCAGGATTTGCAAGTCAGGGGTGAGGGGGAAAGACACTGTGCATCCTACCATAACAGCTCAATGAAATCTTCATTAGGAGAAGCAGCTGGGAATATAAACTGCTTCTCCCAAAATAATTTCCAAGTGTCTTGCCTTTATTTAAAGTGGATATTACAAGGCCTAGGAAAATGTGGAACACTGGGAATGGTCACTCGAGGGAAAATTCGCAAGGGTGTGGGGATAAAGGTGCTGGGAAGCCTCTTTATCTGGGAACATGCTTGAAGTGGGAAGCACCTTCCCATCCAGGGAGTGAATTCCAGTGGCCCCAGGAGCACAGACCATAGTGGGACAGCTCGGAAAAAATAACGAGGTGTCAGGTCTCTCTTTGCAAGTCAAAGTGAGGCAGGGAAACAAAGGATGTGTCTCAGCCCAAGGCACACTTGAAGTTGTGCTGGGGCTGGCAACACTTTTCACATCCAGCTGAGTGTTCACTGAGTTTCTCTTTTCATCTTGGCTTCAAGATTTGGAATTACTTTCACTAGGAATAAGGATCTGGTTTTCTTGGGGTGGATAATTTTAAAGATCCTAATCCTAGTCACTGTCAGAGAGAGGAAATCTCTGCCCAGAGAAGCTGTGGCTGCCCCTGCATCCCTGGAAGTGTCCAAGGCCAGGCTGGATGGGGCTTGGAGCACCCTGGGCTAGTGGCAGGTGTCCCTGCCTATGGCAGAGGGTGGGATGAGATAAGCTTTAAGGTCCCTTCCAACCAAACCCATTCCCCCTTCCATCATGGACTGCTGTTCCCAGGTGAAGGACACATTGTCTTGGGGTTAATAATCACCACAGATTCAGATCTAATCATTAAGCACTCTGTGCCTTTGCCCAGTGACAGCAAGGAAAACCAGGCTGAACACTCAGGAAAAGCCTTTAGTGGGAAAAGCAACACCACCCTAGGAGATGATGCCTTCAAAAAAGCCTCAGTGTCCCCCACACCCCTCACCTGGAGGCAACAGCATTTCTGAGCTGGCTCCAGTGGCTCCAAGCGCTGCACAGAAGGTCTAGTGGCCAATTGCTTGTCTTCTGATTTTGGTGACATGATCAGAAATGTTCCATACAAGGGTTGTGACACGCTCACCACACCCCCACAAGCATAGCATGATCCATCTCCAACATCTCCATCCCCAGGCAGCAGCTCCTCCTCACAGCACCTGCCAAGGTCCAAGCTGCCCAGGGCCCTGCTGCCCAAGCCTCTCAGGCAGGTTCCAAGAAAGCAAATGAACAGGTTGAAGCCCTGACACTTTGCCTGTGAAACAAGGTCACTGAGGATCCCACAGGTCCCCCCCTCTGGCTGCTTTGCTGTCGGCTCAAAGGCATTGCAAGAACATCAGCACTGGTGCCAAAAATACCTGGGCTCGTCCCTGCGGCCAAACAGCAGCAGGAGAGGGAGGAGGAGGAGGGGATGCAATGTCAGTGTGGGAATAGGCAGAGCCAGGGGGGAGTGCAGATGTTTGGGGTGGTGGGTTTGGAGGCCTCCACTGCCAGGAGGAGCAAACAAAGCAGCTTAAAATCTCCTGTCAGCCAGAACTGACTCTGTCACCAGGACACACCATCAGCCGAAGATCCGATGGTTCATGGGTGGGCTCAATGAATTTGGAGGTCTTTTCCAACCTTGATGGTTCCATAATTACCTCTGATAACAGCTCTGACACACAGCAGCACATCCAGCTTGGCACAAACCTTCAGTATGTCCAACTCCCTGCAGAAGACGCAAGTGCTCCAAAACCAAGCCCTGGGTGACATCATGGCCACTTCACAGATGTTCTTCTTCGACTGGAAACCTTTTTCTCATCTCCAGTCTCTTCTCAGAGCTTTTTCAAAAGGAAAAACTTTTGGTTTTGACAAGTGAAATAACTGCTGTGGGATAAAATTTAGCAATTCCACCAAAGCTTTATTGCACACTCAGCCTCAGAGTGACCTGGAATAAGATATCTCAGGACATTCTTTCACAGCTTTCACCACTTTACTTTGATTTCTTTTCTAAATTAGACATCTGGAAACCTCCATGCTGAGTCCTGGGGCTTTTCACCCCTCAGAGTCCTCCTGGCTGGCATATTGCTGGGGTGAGAGGAGGTCCTGGACCAGCCCTGACTGCTCCTTCCCAACACAGTAACACCTCTGGGGAAAATGGCAAAGGGCTTTAAGCTGAAGGAGGGCAGGTTTAGATCAGAGAAGAGGAAGAAATTCTTCCCTGGGGGGGTGAGCAGGCCCTGGCACAGGCTGGGCAGAGCAGCTGTGGCTGCCCCATCCCTGGGAGTGTCCCAGGTCAGGTTGGACAGGGCTTGCAGCAACCTGGGATAGGGGAAGGTGTCCCTGCCCATGGCAGGGATGGGATGAAATGAGTTTTCAGGTCCCTTCCAACCCAACCCATTCTGGGATTCTGACTCCTACAATTCCCACCACCAGATCACTGCCTTGGTGGGGAAGGGCACCGTGGGACAGAGGCAGGTCCTGGGAAGCAGCTCCTGGTCATCAGTCCCATCCCTCCCAACTCTCAGGCAGAGATGCAGATTGTGCAACAGCTTTGGAAAGCCATCCAGGCCCTCTGGAGATGGTGCCATCTTGAAGCCATTAGCTGTGTTGGGAACAAATGAGGGAGCAGAAGCCAAGTTTGTTCCTGTGGGGAAGGCAGAGGAGCAGGACATGAAGAGCAGGAGGTGGAGCAGGACCCTGCACGTCCACCAGGATTCTGGGCAGTCCTGGGGGATCCACACACCTCCAAGGGTGGCCCAAATCCAGGCCCGGAGGCTGCCCCTGCCCCAGGGTGTTTATCCCAGTGCCACCCCCTGCCTTGTGTTCCCTCCTGTGCCCACCCTGGGTCACATTCCCTGGCAGAGCTCCACGCTCCTTGCCCGCTCTGCCTCCCCCCACGCTCCTGGTGCAACTTGAGCCCAGCCTGGCACCTGCCACTCGCCTGGCCTGCTCCTCCCTGCTGCCAAAAATTAGCAACGTGCCCCAAAATGTAATTCGAAACAGTGCACTGCACTGCAGGGGGTCTGTGGCTGCTGCATGGAGGAGGCTTGACAAAAAGCCAATTTAATTTCCAGATTCCTCGGGCTGTGTGGAGCTGCTAAGTTAGGAGGGGAAGGAAAAAAAAAAGAAAAAAGTGCCTTTTATCAGGCCAATTCCTATTAGGAGATTCAGATCTTTTCCCAGGCCATGCTGGAGGAATCAGCGAGCTGTCGCTGCCAGAGGATTCAGGGCATCGGCTCTTGGAATCAGAGCAGTGTGGGAGGTCAGCAGTTGGCAGCTGGCATTGCCAAGCTTCAGAGCTGGCAGCTGAAGGTGACAGAGGGGTCATGAGAGCTGACATCAGCCCCAGGAAGCAAACTGCCCCACTCTCCTCCTGCCCAGCAGACCTTGCAGAGGTCCCCAGAGGATTCTTGCAGGAGGATCTGGAGATGTCTCTCCCACCACCTCCCGAGCTCGGGGCAGCTCTGAAGGCACAGCATGTTGACCACCAGGCCTCCACAGAATCCCAGAATCCCAGACTGTTCTGAGTTGGAAGGGACCCACAAGGATCATCGAGTCCAACTCTTAAGTCAATGGCCCACAGAGGGGATTGAACCCATGACCTTGGCATTGTTACAACCAAGTTTTAACCAACTGAGTTAACAGACCGTGGGCCAGCCCTGCAGAGCCAGCAGTTCTCTCGCTTCTGCAGAAAAAGGGCAGGACAGGCCACCAGGAGAATATAGGGCACCTCATTCCCACCAGTCCTTGGCAGAGGGATTGGCCAGAGAGTTCTGAAACTGCAAGGCAACATTTCACCCCAAAAGAGCTGCTTATGTTGCCAGGCTGGGGAAAGAGCTGTGCCAGATTGGCTTATCTTCCTTTCCCCAAATACTGAGGGACTGCTCCTCTGCCCAGGGTGTTTCCATCCATGGATGTGCTGAAATCCAGCTCCCCTGGGGACACCTGGACACACGGGAATGGGGAATTCAGCCACTCTCCCAGCAATAAAGAGCCTTGATGGATATTGGGAAGGAATTCTTCCCTGGGAGGGTGGGCAGGCCCTGGAATGGATTTTTCCAGAGAAACTGTGGCTGCCCCATCCCTGGAAATGTCCAAGGCCAGGCTGGACAGGGCTTGGAGCAACCAAGGATAGGGGAAGGTGTCAAACCCAGAGACTCCAGCTTGGCATCTGCAACTCATCTGCTGTTTGGCACAGGCAAGTGGAAGCATTTTAAATTTATAGCAAGAATAAAAGGACCCATCAGCATTCCTGTACAATGACAGAGGGGAGGGCCCCCCTGCTCCTCTCCGGGGGCTCTCTCAGAGCTGTATGCAAACAGCCTGTTGACAACAGTACTGAGTAAGAGAGAGGGTATTATGAGTCAATTAAAAGTGTATTAAGAGAGACTGAGCAGCAGGTACTGATCTTCTGAATGCAGCTGTTTCACCCTTCTTGGGGGACAAGTCAACTGAAACTTTCAGATCTTCCATGGGGAGACCAGAAACAAACAATCCAAACAAACATGAGGACTTGGTGTTTCAAACAACTCCTTGTCCTTCTGTGCTCCCTCTCCCCAGTCACATCACAGACTTGCACATGTTACACTTCACTGCTAAACACAGCCAGGAAAATAAGACCAGCTCATTGCAGTCTGTGTTCATAGCAAAGGGCTCACCAGAGAGCTGAGCTGACCGAAGCCAAGGTGAGAATAATAAAAATCAGCTGCCAGGAGCAAGTTGTAATTCACCTCAGAGCTCGGATGGAGCCCAAACACAGAAATGTTTTGATTTTTGATGCTCAGGTTTGGATCAAAAAAATCTAAAGTGGCAGAATCTGTGGGGCTTCAGGAGAAGTCCTGGGTGCTACAAGGAGTTCAAGACTCTCAGGAACATGGTGAGATTCCTGTGGGTGGGCCAGGAGTTGGTCCTTGTGGGTCCCTTCCAGCTCAGGGCACTCTGCTCTGTGATTCTGTTCTCTTTTCCTCTAAGCACACAGTTAAACAGCAGAACTCGCTCCAACAAGGCTTCCGGGAAGCAGGAATATCAGAGGGCTCAAAAACATTCATCAGGGCCACTTGAAGACAAGAGATTTAACAATGCCCATTAAACACTGGGATCTGGTGGGAACTTCAAGGTCTGGACATCACCCGAGATCCTGATGCTCTGAGAGGCTGAGTTGGGAGCTCAGGGTGCAGCAGTCAGAGGGATATCTCTGCTCCTACTGCACAGGCCACCCTTCCCGGGGTGTCCCAGAGCCACAGAATCATGGAATATCCCGACCTGGCAAAGATGATCCACAAGGAGCATCAAGTCCAACTCCTGCCCCTGCACAGCCCACCCCAACAATCCCACCATGTCCCTGAGGGTGCTGGGACACTCCTGGAGCTCTGGCAGCCCTAGGGCCAGAACAAACATATTTCTATTTATAAACATTGACATATCTATTAACAACATGGAAAGGGAATGGCAGTTTCCCTGCTGAACCCAGGGACAGGGATGGAGTTGTCTCAGCTGAAAGCCCGAGGTTTATTCCTTGCTGCTCACAGAAGCAGCAGCCCAAAGCTGGGGAATTGCTGTCCAGACTCCACCAGAGTGGGGAAGAGCTGCAGGTGGTAGGGGCAGCAGGACAGAGAAACTGTGGCTGCCCCATCCCTGGAAGTGTCCAGAGGCAGGTTGGACAGGGTTGGGATAGGGAGGTGTCCCTGCCCATGGCAGGGGGTGGCACTGGGTTGGCTTTAAGGTCTGTTCACACACAAACTATTCTGCAATTCTCTGATTTAGGTGGGGTTTGGTTCAGCCTGGGCCAGATGTTCATGCAGTCCTACTCCTGTTCCTGCAGGGACTGCTGTCACTGCCCCAGCTGAGCTCCAACATCTGGAGAGGACTCTGTGCCTTCCCTGATGACTCTGCAGCAATTGGGACAGCAAAATCCTGGGCAGGAGAACCTCCAGCCTGGAGTGCCACACTCATTCAGGAGACCCTGGAGCAGGTTGATGCTTCCACCGAGTGAGAAGATGATGTGAAGAGGCTCAGAGCTGACTTCAGGTACCACAGGAGCTCTAAGTGCCTGTGCCCTGCCACCCTAACCCACCTCAACAGCAAAAATCCCAGGAGCTCTCCCTGCACCAAGAGCAGGAATCCTTTTATCCAGCAGCTCTGGAAAGCCTGTCTCCCAGGAAGCTGGGGAGAGGCTGAGAGAGCTGGGGGTGTTTAGCCTGGAGAAGAGGAGGCTCAGAGGTGACCTCAGCACTGTCTAGAACTGCCTGAAGGGAAGTTCTGGCCAGGTGGGGGTTGGTCTCTTCTCCCAGGCACTCAGCAATAGGACAAGGGGGCACGATGGGCTCAAGCTCTGCCAGGGGAAATTGAAGTTGGAGAGCAGAAAAGACTTCTTTGCAGAGAGAGTGCTCAGGCATTGGAATGGGCTGCCCAGAGAGGGGGTGGATTCCCCATCCCTGGAGGTTTTTCAACTGAGCTTGGCCGTGGCACTGAGTGCCATGATCTGGTAAAGGGACTGGAGTTGGCCCAAGGGTTGGACTTGATGATCCCGGAGGGCTTTTCCAACCCAATCCATTCTATGATTCTATGATTCTCTGGAAAGCCTGTCTCCCAGGAAGCCCTGCCAGGCTTTCTGCAGCATCTCTCCAGCCAGGCCTGTCTTCGTGTGTGCCCCACCACAGAACGTTGTGTTCAAGGGCAACTAATGACCATCCTGCCCACAAAACCATCCAGGGCTGTTTGTCCACTGCTCTTCCACCACTCGGCTTCTCCATAGAGCTTCTCAGGGCTAACTGAGGCAGTTTTTCTTTTGCATGTGTTTTGTCTTCTGAGCACAGCACAGTTTGAAGAAGTTTTTGCCGCTGTTGTTGTTGTTGTTGTTGTTCTTGATGAAGCTGCTGTTGTGAAACACCCCCAGCCCTGCCAAGGCCTCGGCACATGGAGAACCAGCTCCACTGACGCAGCAGCAAATTGAGACCAGTTGGGTCTTGGGGGCACTGGACATCTTATTCAATGTGCAAGGGAGCTGGGAAAAGGGCTGAGTGTCTCCTCCCTCCCCTCCCCTTTCAATACACTCATTTCTTCCTGCAGAAACACACTGTTTCTCTTCCAGTCTTCCCTTTTCCCTAATTTTATCCATATGCTGTCCAAGATGAACATGGAAAATTACCTGCCTGCTGCTCTCACCAGATGCCTGCCACCAGCTGGGCCAATCCATGAGCCTTTGGGACACCAGCTGTCCCTTGCACCCTTTGGCCAGGGGCAAAGCTCCTGGGATGGCACCTAAACCGGAGCAGCCCTTGGAGCCAGAACAGGGTAGAGACCCGTGGTTAATGCTGGAGCCAAACTCCACAGGACAGCACCCTCTCCTCCAACACTCCAGGGAATTCGAGGTCTGGGAAAGAGGCTGTGGATCCCCTGCCAAGCAAGACCTTCTCCCCTATGGAGAGGGAGAGGGGGCCCACGTGGAGATCACAGCTGTGGAGTGCACTCTGGGCAAGCATTTCCCTTCCCCACTCACTCCCCACTCATTCCTCACGGAGTGGTGCCAGCAGGGCAAGGTGGTGGCAGAGCTGGAGAGCTCCCAGCACCCCCAGATGTGCTCCCAGCACCCCAGATGTGCTCCCAGCACTCCCAGCTGTGCTCCTATCACCCCAGCTGTGCTCCCAGCACCCCCAGATGTGCTGCCAGCACCTCAGATGTGCTGCCGGCACCCCCAGATGTGCTCCCAGCACCCCCAGATGTGCTCCCAGCACCCCCAAATGTGCTCCCAGCACCCTCAGGTGTGCTCCCAGTACCCCCAGGTGTGCTGCCAGCACCCCCAGATGTGCTGCCAGCACCCCCCAGAAGGTGCCCACAGGACACAACACACCAGCCCAACACCAGCCTGGCCCATCCAGTGCACACCCAAGCAGATTGGACACTCAGGTCAATTTTTCTCATCCTGAAAGAGATGAAAGGGATGTTCTGGGTGGAGAGCAGTGACAGTTAAATCACAACAGGAAGGACACAACCACACAAGCCACCCTACAAGCTGCAGAAGGTGACAGGTCAAGCAATGTATCTTCCTTCCTCTCCTGGCACCAGAGATGGGAGCAAAGCCTCCCCTCCATGCCCTGCCGTGCTCCCTGTTGGATTCCCCCACAGTCAGCTTGGACTGCAGTGACTCTGTCCATCCTTCAGCATTATGTAGCTCTGAGCTGCTCCTTGAGACTTGGACACTGTGGACTGGCCCTGAGGAGGAGCCTTTGCATCCCACCACTGTAATTAATGGGGACACCCTGGTTTCCCACAGCCATGGTCCTGCCAATCCCAAGGAATCCATCCACTCCAGGAATGATGGTGGCAGCCCCTCTGCACCCCTTGGCCTTGCCTGGAGGAGCCCTTGGGGTAAAGGCTGGGCTGGAAATAATTTTTATTCATTGCTTCTGGTTCTGCCAGGGAAGAAGGGGAATAGGGAAGGACTTGTATATTGTATTTAAACATTGCACAGTGGCTTCCCACTGCCAGAGGGCAGGGTTAGGTGGGATGTTGGGAAGGAATCCTTCCCTGGGAGGGTGGGCAGGCCCTGGCACAGGTTGGGCAGAGCAGCTGTGGCTGCTCCATTCCTGGAAGTGTCCAAGGCCATATTGGAGCACCCTGGGCTGGTGGGAGGTGTCCCTGCCCATGGCAGGGCATGGAATAAGATGGGCTTTGAGGTCCCCTCCAACCTGAAGCATTCTGTGGTTCTGTTCCTGTAACTGAGCTTCAGGAGACCTCCCTTTTCAGGCAGGGTCTGGATCTGCCTGTCCTTGCCTCCTGCCTTGGATGGGAGCAGCTCTCCCTGGAATACCTTCCTAAAGGATGTCACTAGTGCAGCTGCCCTGCTCTCCCACAGCCAGGGACCTGCTTTCAGTGGAAACCTCATTGAGGAGAGAGTTAAGTGACAGAGACATCAGGCTTATCAAGGTCCAGCTTGGGATAGCTGGAGGAAATGCAGCAGCCAGAGCACAGGCCAATGTTGTTAATGCCTTTTTGCTCTGTATCTTAGAGAGGCTTTATTTTGGCAGCTGCTGAGTGTGTTAAAAACCCATGTCGTTGTTGCCCAGATCGCAGGGACTGTGGAGAGAGCCCAAGGATGCTCTGCCCTCACCTGGCAGAGCTCCACCTGGCTCCAGCAAAGCCAATGGCACAGCATCAATTCACACCCACTGAGCAGCTGGATCTAGTTCTTTGGTTTTCTGACATCTCCTTTGGGCTCCTCATGCTGAGGCTGCAGAATGGTGGGGTTTAGATGTCCCAGTGCAACGTGATTGTCACCAACCCGCGTCCTGGAGCAGTTCAGCAACATGTGATGGGCTCTCCCTGGGCCAAACCTGCCTTGTAGCATCAGGATGGCTTTCTGAGCTCTGACATCCCCCAAATCCTGAAGGGACCAGGCAGTCCAAACAATTCCAGGAGCAAAAACTTGGACGTCAGAGGTCTCTATTTGCCAACGACCATTCAAGTGAGTTTTTCCCCCTCTCCTGGCAGGGAGTTGGGAAGAGTGAGAAGGTGCCCCCTGAGCCTCCTTTTCTCCAGCTGAGCTCCCCCAGCCCCTGCTCATCCCACTGGAGCATCTCGGGGGTTCTTCTTTCAGCAGCACCGGAGCCGAAACCGCAGCCACCGGGGCGCTGTTGGCCGCTCGATCTTCGCTCTCTCCACTCCTCCTCCTGCCGTCCCCACTTCGCTCCACATCTTCCCCATTTCTGGGGATTGTTTTCCACCTCCCAGTGCTCCCTGGAGCTCGCCCAACAGCAATAAACGCAGCCTGCCCAGCGCTGCTGGCGGGGCGAGGGGCAGGAGGTTCCACTCGGGGTAAATTTAGCCTCTCCCTGACAGATTTATCCTCCTTAATCAAACCGAGCGGGGCTGATGAGGTTTGTTTTTGCAGACTGCGCTTCCCCAAAGGCAGCGCACACCTCCCCCTCCCTCCCCAATTACATAAATGCTTTTAGTTAAGAGCTGATTTCCTGGAGATGGTGCCAGCGCTCCCTCCAAGCAAACAAAGCAAAGACCGACAGCGTGAAAGAAAAACCCTGCGAGAGGAAGATTATCCCAATAAAAGGTGAGGAACGAGGTGTGGAAAAGGCTTTTCCCGTTTTCTCCTCCTTCATTTGCACATGTAAGATAAAGCAGAGATGTGGAGCACCTTTACAGCCAGGTCGGTGTGGGGAGGGATGTTGGTTGACTGGCTCTGTCCGAACTCGTCTGGTCTCCACCACACCTTGTCTCCATCCAGCATGATCCAGAAAGTCCCTTTAAAAACCCCAGAATGGTTAACATTGGAAAAGACCTCCAAGATCATCAAGTCCAACCCTAAGATCATCAGCCCAGCACCACCACCATGGTCACCACTAACCCATGTCCCCACGTGCCACATCCACACACTTTTTGAACTCTTGGAGACTCCACCACTGCCCTGGGCAGCTGTGCCAGTGCCTGACAGCCCCTTCTGTGGTTAACCTTTGGCAGGCACAGCCTCAGGGTCTCTCCGCACCTGGCCATGGGCTGTCTAACACAGGGAATGAGCCACCTTGGACACAATGACTTGTCTTTGCTCCAGTCACAGAGTTTGGTCAGAATCTAAAAGACACCTCTCATCAGGCAGCAGAGCCTGGTGGGTTCATCAGCTTCTCCATCCAAATCCAGACTGCCTGCTCCCATCCTTTCCTCACCCCACATTCACACATTGGCACTATCAGAGCATTCCATCCTGCCACAGCTTGGCTCAGCATAGGGGGCTGATCCAGGACTGGCTCCACAGTCCTCTCCTGGGAACCATTTGGAAGCTGTGGGGTAGGAGAGACTTTGTGGACATCTCTCTTCATGGGGCTCCTCCTCTACATCTGTCCACATTTCCCTTTCATTTTCCTTCCCACCATGCCATTAAGAACATTCCTAACATGTGCCAGCCTGGAATGTGTTGTAATGACCGTTTTTTTCTTCTGTTTCAGTTTAAACAATTGTTTTTATTGAGCTCCTAAAATGCAACCAAGCCCATCAGGAACAGATTTGAAGAGGAAAAGTTGAGTTCAGACTCTGGTAAACTTCCATTAGGGCTCAGGGCAGGAGGGCAGCCGTGGCTTCAACTGCCCTTCCTTGTGCCAGGCAGAAGCCTGGCAGATTTCTCTCTCTAGGAAGAAGGAGAAGGGGGTTCCTGGGCACTTGGGAACTTGCCTTGCTCAAGGTCTCGTTCATTTTTGTGTTTTTCTGGGGGCTGCTGGCCCCAAGGGGCTCAGCCTGTGGTCTGAGTGAGAGCTACTGGGTGAACTGGGAGAGTGATCCTTCTCCAGAGTCAGCAAAAGCCAGTGTCACATGTGAGGCTCCTTCCAGGGAGAAACTTGTGGATTCCTCATCCATGGCAGTGTCCAAGGCAAGGCTGGACAGGGCTTGGAGCAACCTGGGCTGGTGGAAGGTGGCCCTGCCCATGGCAGGGGGTGGGTCTGGATGGGCTTTAAAGGTCCCTTCCACCCAAACTATCCCAGGATTCTGAAATTTCTATGGCATTTCCCCACCTCAGTGCCTGAGGCTAACCTAAGGCTGCAGACCCTGGGTTTAATTCCCACCAAACAGGCTTGAGGTGGGACCCAAATCCCTGTGAAGGAGCTGGAGGCACCTGCACCATTCCGGGAAAGGTGAGGCTGAGGACACACTCGGGGTATCCCCACAACTCCCTGCCCAACCCATCGGAGGATCTCTGCAGGATAAAAATACCTGGGAAATGACACATGGAAAACACAAACCTGGCACAGGTGGGCACTCCGCCTGGATGTTTCACTGCCCTGGCAGTGCCAGCAGGCAGAGATGAGCCCTGAGCAGCAGTCCCAGCCCCTGGAGCCCAGCAGAGACTCCCACTGCCCTGGAGCCGCAGGCAATTGAGGTGGGGCTGCATTTCCATCCTAATACCATCAACATTTTTCCCAACTGCTGCAATGAGGATGAATCCTTCTGTTTCCTTGGATTAGGTCAGCCCAGAGGCTCTGCTGAAGCACCAGAGAGCTGAGCTGGGCAGAAAGGGGAGAGCTTTCTCTGCTGAGAGAAACTGCAGCAGCAGCACAGAGGGGAGAGGTGCTCTGACATATTTTGGGGATTAGCACGGGTTGAGATGGAGTCCCAGCCCTGTGACATCCTTAATCCAGATTAGGCATCTCCCTGGGGGAAAATCCCAAGGAACCACCCCACTTTTCAGCTCCATAGCGGGATTTTTTTTTCCTCCTTGCCCTGTTTGGGTGAGAAATAACAGTCTGTAATCAGGACAGAGCAGCTTCTACTGCATTTCACAGCTCAGCCTGCAGTTGCCTGGATGCCCCCGGGGGATGGGGAGGTGCCCTACATGGCTCTCACTGGGGGCTTCTCTCTTTGCCCCTTAAACAGGAGTGGTTACTCATGCCGGGCTCTGCCAGCCCCAGTTCCAGCTTGGGGGACTACACTTTCTGTGCTGCAAACATCAGCCCAGCTGTGCTGCCAGAGCTCTCCTCACCTCACATTCCCCACTCCTGCCCATTTTCCAGAGCCTGTACTGGACCAAGCACTCCTGCCCTGCCAGGAGACAGGTCCCACCTCCCAGAGGATGAGCTGGGAAGGTAAATCTCGTGTGTTTTTCTTTGCTTCAGATGAGCACTCCCCTCATTTCCCCTGGAAAGCGAGCACACGTGGGGCTATTTTTACCCTGGTTTATTTTTAGTCTGTCTTTGCTGCGCCGCCTCTCACGTGGCTGCGCTCAGAGGGACGGCAGCGGCTGCAAGGGCACATCCTCCCTCTGCAGCAGGCAGGGCTGGGAGCAAAGCTGCTGCCAGGAATCACAGCACAGAATCCCTCAGCCCAGCCCTGCTGCCCACACCACCCCATGCCAGAGGTGCCCCCACCCAAACATGCTCCCATCCCACCGGTGCTGCCCCTCAGGACACACCGGGCAGAGCCTTCTCCCTGGTCCTGCCTTATTGAGGGGCTGGAGCGGGGCCAGAGAAGAGCAACGAGGCTGGAGAAGGGACTGGAGCACAAGTGCTGTGGGGAGAGGCTGAGGGAGCTGGGGCTGTTTAGCCTGGAGAAGAGGAGGCTCAGAGGTGACCTCAGCACTGTCTAGAACTGCCTGAAGGGAAGTTCTGGCCAGGTGGGGGTTGGTCTCTTCTCCCAGGCACTCAGCAATAGGACAAGGGGGCACGATGGGCTCAAGCTCTGCCAGGGCAAATTGAAGTTGGAGAGCAGAAAAGACTTCTTTGCAGAGAGAGTGCTCAGGCATTGGAATGGGCTGCCCAGAGAGGGGGTGGATTCCCCATCCCTGGAGGTTTTTCAACTGAGCTTGGCCGTGGCACTGAGTGCCAGGATCTGGTAAAGGGACTGGAGTTGGACCAAGGGTTGGACTTGATGATCCCGGAGGTCTCTTCCAACCCAATCCATTCTATGATTCTATGATTCAAACAAGGCAGGCAGCTGGGAGAGGGGATGGGAGGACCAGGAGCTGCTTTGGCCAGGGATGGGAACAGCCCTGGCCAGGGAGGACAGTGCAGCCCGGGGATGTTTGTGTTTGGGATGAGCAATGGGCAAAGGTCTGGGCTTCCCTCCTTAGGGGAAATGTAAACACAGCCTGAGCCTTGGTGTTTTTCCCAGGGGGGAATCGCTGCTTCCCAGCAGCACGAGAAGCCTCCCCAGGGCCTGTGTGGTCCAGGCAGAGCAGCTGGGCTGGGAGAGGCGCTTGGGACTGCGGATGGGGAGGGGGAAGCGGAGGCAGAGGGGGTTGGACCTCACTCAAGAGACTCTTGTGTCCCAGAGTTGCCTCTCACCCTGCCATCAGCTCCCAGAGCATCTTCCCAAGGCTCCTGCTGACTTCCAGAAGGGAAAACATGGCCTCTCCACCCCACTATCCTGGAGAAGATCTCCATGCCATGGTACCCACAGTGCCACTCTGCCCCAGTGCCCACCTGCAGCATGCACTGGCAAGTCCCCTGTTACCATGGCAATGCTGTCAAGGTTCAGTTCCTTTCCTCCATCCTTCCCATTGATCCTCCATACCTCAGGAAGGGCTGGGATGCAGCTCTGCCCTGGTCACATCACATGAAGTCCTTGCTGGGGGATAACAGCGTTGGATCTCCTGTCACCACGGAGGGAAAGTGGAATCTGTGAGCAGGTACTGAGAAATCCTCTGCTGTCTCTTCTCATTAGACTTAATCACAGGGAAAAACCCAAAAGGCCTGAAGCATTTTTGTTAAGTGACAGGGATTTTTTTTGTGTGTGTGTGTTATTATTTCAGAGGACAAGCTCCCCATGCAGAGGGAACAGCAGTGAGTGCAGCTCCTGGTCACTGCTGGGCCCCCACCCCTAACCCACCTCTCTGGAGGCAGCAGGGCAGAGCCCCCAGCACCACCTTTCCATGGATGGCCCTGCCCTGCGAGTGCAGCCCCCCCGCCCCCATCCCCAGCCTCCTGGGCAACCAGGAAGCCCCTCAGGAACCTCTCCCTGGGGCCACAGTCCCTTTTCAGCCAGGTGCTGTTTCATGGAATCACGGCATCATTAAGGCTGCCAAAAGCCCTGTGCTAAGATCATTAAGGCCAAGCACCAACCCAGCCCTGCCAAGTCCAGGTGGCACATCTATCCATCTTTTGGGCACTTCCAGGAGTGGGGACTCCACCACTGGCCTGGGCAGCCCCTTCCAAACCCTGACAGCCCTTCTGGTGAAGAACTTTTCCCCAATATCCAACTTGCCCCTGCCCTGGCCCAGCCTGAGGCCATTCCCTCTCCTCCTGTCCCTGTTCCCTGAGAAAGTCCCCCCTGAGCCTCCCTTTTCCTGGTGGCCTCCATCCAGCTTCTCCATAGCAACATCTAGACATTCAATATAGATGCATCCCGACGCTGCCTTTGCTAAATGCCACCTCTCCCTACCACAGAGAAGCATTTTCAGGGACAATCCTAGCTTGATCCCAGCCTGGGTTGTTCATGTTCATGCAATGACAGCAGCTCACCTTTAGCTGCCATTTCCAGGCCCTGACATTGCCCCAATCCTTGGGTACCCCAGTCCTTTCATCCTGCAGATTGATAGGACAGGGGTGAGAGACCTAAACAGGCTCCAAGAAAGCTGGAGAGGGACTTTGAACATGGGCATGGAGTGACAGGACAAGAGAGAATGGTTCCCACTGACAGAGGGCAGGGTTAGATGGGACATTGGGAGGAAATTCATCCCTGCATTAAACAGAGAGCTCAGTCCTTTGGAGCCCCTTCTCCCAGCTGGAATCCATCATGGAATGGGGAGTGGGTGCCTGGAGGGCTGTCCTGCCCCAGGGGAGCCCTGCTTGGGGTTGTTCTCCTTGCCCTCCTTGATTTACCAGAGTGGTGCTTTGGCTGGGGCTGCTGCTGAGCTGATGTTGGGACACGGTTCCAGGAAAGGCAAAGCCATTAATCAAAGTGCTCCCAGCTCCCAGTTCAAGGTAGGTGAAGTACCAATAAATATCGAACAAAGCAAGTGAATCAGACTCCAAAGTAGCTTCATAAATAAAAGACTATTAAAAAAAAATCTGCAGATGCCCGTGCCAACCCTTCTAGAGACCCAGTCCAGGTCTCAATCACAGCTGAGAGTGCCCAGCTCCCCCCTCCCAGGCTGACATCCCAGAGGAGGAAGGTCCAAGGCACACCGTGGGCTGCACAGACCTGGGTCAATGGAAAGGGAAGTGCTGACTGGCAAAGAAACGAGCTGCTAATTTATTGAAATGCTTTGGAAAATAATTGCATTTGGAAGCCTTCAGCTGTCCTGGGTTTGTGCCCTCGTCCAGGACTGGGACTTCAAGAGATGCGACATAAAACGGAGTGGAAAAGCAAAGAGATCTTTGAAGTTGGGGCAGAAGAGCATGCAATCAAATGGAGCCAAACTTCCCCACCCCACACAGGCAGATCTCTGCAGACCCTGTAGACGAGCAAACAGGGAACAAATCAGGTCTGTTTGTTTTCACGGGGGTGAGAAACACCTCCTAACCTGGCAGCATCTCCTGTTCCTTCAGACAACTCCCTCCCAGCAAGCAGGACACAGGGATGGGACCCTGGGAGGGCAGTGACCGCTCCATCTGCTCTCCTGGCATGTGGGGTGGGTCACAGCCCACAGGGAGGTCCTGCCCCACGGCTTTCTCCGATTTCAGGGCTCACCAGTTGTCACCAACAACCTCCCCAGTGGGCTCCTGCTGTCCTCCATCCAGAGTGGGAGGAGGGGGCTGGACTAGGGAGGGCTGTGGAGGTGCTGAGGTGAACTCCAGCAGAGCTCTGGTCTCTGAAGTGCCTTGGTCAGAGCTGTTTTTGCCAGAGCTATTTTGGCAGCATCCTTGTGGATCTGGAAGATCCTTGTGGCACAAGCTATGGAGGAACAGGTTGCTTTCAGCTTTCTTCTGCAGCAGTGACAAGGAACATGTGATTCCTACTGTGGTTACAAAGTGTTAGGGGGCTGCAAGACAAAAAAAGAAAAATGAAGCAAACAAAACAAAGCCCCAAAGATCAAAGGAGGAGTTGCAGTTTTACCTGGATGCTTCTGAGTCATTTGCTTCTGATGGCGGTGAGTGAGTTTTGACAGGTTTGGGTCCTGGAACACCAAAGAGAGGAGAGCAGAGCCCAAAGGCAATGATGGTGTCTCGTGGGTGACACACATGGAGCTGTCCTTGTGTGGCATTTCCCAGGTGAGTTGATGGGGACATTGTCACTCCTGGGGAAAGGGCTCCTCATGCTGGTGCCATGGCTGGTCCTCCAGCCATTACAGAAGGGTTTGGAAGAGACCTTAGAGACCATCTGCTCCCACCCCTGCCATGGGCAGGGACACATTCCACTGCTCTACATTGCTCCAAGTCCCATCCAGCCTGGCCTTGGACATTCCAGAGATGGGGAACAGACACAGCCTGATGAAAAGCCAAGGGGAGAGAGCAGCCCTGGGAAGGCTGAGGAGAGAGAGACCACAATCCCAGACTCACCATCCCCTGCCCCTGCTCTGCCAGGGCTTCCCAAGAGCTCTCACAGCACTTGCACTGAGGGAAGGCAGGGGACAGGCAGGGTCACTACTCCAGCAGCACAAAGAGGGGCTCAGAGCCCTTCCCAGCAGAGCTGCTTGGCCTCCCTCCCCCTCCAAGTGGGTCTACTCGGTGCCACCATCCCCATCTTCCTCTTGGGCCATCCCCTGGATGAAGGTCTTTGCACAAAGCAGAGTAATTGCCCTGCCTTGGAGGGCTCTTGTGAAAATCAGCACATTGAGCAGAGAGCATCTCTGAGGTCCCTGGTGCCCAGTGGATGGGGCCATCCTGGTCCCAGGGACAGAGCTCGTATTCAGGCCCTGCAAACAACGGGGCATTCAGCAGCAATGAAGGGACAGTAAATTCAGAAAGGATGAAAAAAAAGGCATCTTTTCACACAATTTGCCTCAAGGAACTCAGTGTCATATGATGGGGCCAAGGGCAGAGACTTGTGGGATCAAACAACTGCTGAGCCAACCGTGGGGACAGGATTATCCAGAGCAAGAAACAAATGACATGAGACATGGGAAGACTCAAGGAGGGAGGCACATGTAAGCACCAGAATCCACTTGGGCTGTTCTGTCCATGGAGGATCACACTGGAGAAGACTTCCCAAGGAGACACCACCTTTTCTGGGAATGGTTTTTAGGGAACAGCCTGGGTGAGGGCTATAGGACTTCCTGCAACTTTTCCTGAGAATCCTGGCACCAGCTGATGAGCCAGGAAGAATCCTTTGCTAGCCACAGTGGCAACCAGCACTCTCACCACAAGGGTCGCTCTCAGGATCCTCTCCTTCCAGCCACACCTGGAAGATTTTCCTTGCACCCACCTCATATTGTTACTGGGAAGATCTTGGCTCCTCGTCTCTGCACCTGCTCTGCAAGGAGCTGCAGCCATCACTCCAACCATAGAAACATGGAATGGTTTGGGTTAGAAGGACCTTAAAGCCCATCTCATTCCAACCCCCTGCCACGGGCAGGGACACTTCACATGATCCCAGGTTGCTCCAAGACCCATCCAACCTTGCCTGGGACACTTCCAGGGTTGGAGTCCACAATCTCTCTGTGCAGCCAGGTGCTGAATCAGGTGGGAGGGCACTTGCAGCTCCAGCCCAAATCCCACCTCTTTGGATGGCACCAGCAGGGCTGGCTCAAGGTCAAGGCCTGGTTCAGTCCTTCCCTAATGCCATAAATGGACCTGCAGCATAGTAGGGTTGATTGTCAAAACCAGGAGGAGGTGGGAAAACATGAAGACAGGAATACACAGTCAGTTAGGATGAAACTTGGCCTTGGGAAGCTCAACCCTCCTTCTCTGTACCATTTTATATCAAAGGTTTGATCTCTTGCTTGAGGTGCAATGCTGAGATTTCTTCAATAGAAGTATAGTTGGCAAGAGGGATAGAGAGTTGTGCTGGGAACTTGGAATAAAACATGTTGTTTCCTTTCAAACTGCAGAGGGAGAAGGCAGGGAAAGGTTTAGAGTAGAGGAAGAGCAGGTGCAGTAAAATATTACCTCCAAAACCAAAAATGCCAATAAAAGCCTCAAAACACCTTCAATTATTGAAGTTTCTCCATTAGTATTCACAGTATGTTAATTGTTCCCTTGGGTACCAGGGATGCAGACTTGAGAGCACAACCTGGAGAGGATTTGGGATGCTGCTGGAACTTTCCTTGATGGATTGAGCCATCCCAGCACGTTCCCAGGCTGAGGCTTTCCAGGCTGCACCATCTGCTGCTGCAGAGCTGGGGAAGCGACGGGAGGTCCCACCATCCAACTCTGCAGGTCGTTCTTCCTTCCAGGCTGGTCAGATAAATGTTTTGAGAGGACACATTAAATCCGTGGCTGTTTTCTCCAGAGAACTATCAGGCTGATTTTATTTGGCCAGAGCACGGTCCCGGGGTCAGCCGGTCAGCTTCCATTAGGGCTGGGATGTGCGTCAGTGCACAGAAAGCTCTTGGCTCTGCCACTGCTCCTCGGATTGCTTTGGGAGGGATCTGAGCATGAACTCACTCACTTGGCCTGGCTGAGGGTGATGGGGCTGCGGCTGCAGCGGCTCCAGTGGGCTCCAAATCAAGTGGCTTTCCTGGGAAGGGCAGCTCCATCACGGCACTGCCCGGTCTCCCTGTTCCCTTGTCCCACCGGGATGCACCACTCCCTCTCCCTGTTCCCTTGTCCCACCGGGATGCACCACTCCCTCTCCCTGTTCCCTTGTCCCACCGGGATGCACCACTCCCTCTCCCTGTTCCCTTGTCCCACCGGGATGCACCATTCCCTCTCCCTGTTCCCTTGTCCCACCGGGATGCTCTGTGCCTCTCCCTGTTCCCTTCTCCCACTCCTCAGAGCCCAGGGTGACTCAGCTCTCCCAGGGATGGGCAAGGGGCCACACCAACACCTCCTGGCAAATGTGGGACCCATGCCACTGCTCCCCAGCCCTCTGCTGCCCTGGAGGGCTCTAAAGGGGAGAGCACATCTCAGATAACACTGCAGAGTGGGAGGATTTCTCTCCCTGTCTTCAGAGCACATGTTTGTCTCTGCAGCTCCTCTGGATGCTGAGCCTAATCCACTCAGACCAGTTCCAAGTGCGTCTGCCTTGCATCCCATCGGCAGCGAGGGCTTAGCAGGAGCACCTCCCACCTTCCTTTGGGTTTAATTTATCAAAGATAATTAAGCTGCCCCTGGTTGAGGCATCCCAGACAAGCTGCTGCAGTCCTGCTCTTCCAGAGCAGCTTCTCCAGGATGGGGAGGGCTTGGCACCATCAGCCAGGCAGACCCTCTGCCTGGAAATCCAGCACAGCCTGGGCTGCTCAGGACCATCTCTGGTTCTTGCTAGAGAGAGATGCAAAGTAAATGCAAACAAGTGCTAAGGGTATTCTCCAAGGAATGTAGGGAGCTGGAGCAGGAGAGGTTCTGCAGGGAAACACAGAGCTGTGCTTTGATCTGCTCAAGGGTAACAGTGGCTCCCCAAAACGATGGGATCACCAGGTCCTTGCTGCACCAGCCAGTACCTTCCCACATGCAGCTCAGCTGAACTCCCTCTCCGACTTCTTCTTCAACTTCTGGTTGAAGTTTCAGGCCCTGCAGTAACTTGCACATGGTGTTTTGGGAAGCCTGGGAATGGCAACGTGCACCGGAGCCTTTGAGGCGCCGCAGGGCACACACCCCTCAGGCTCCAGCAATGCCAGGGGTGCCCCGGGATACATCCCAGCGGGAAGGACAAGCAGAGTGGAGCTGACAGCAATCCTGGAGTGCTGAGGTGGTTTCCCACCCCCAGGCTCTCCCTTGCAGGGGTTAATCCCAGCCCCAACACACAACCTCTGCCTTTGTGTGGGCACAGCATCGCACCCCAAACCACACACGGAGCTGCAGCCACAGGCAGCAGGAGCAGCCTCCCTGCTCACTCCCAGACACAGCGGCTGCTAACGCAGTTCAAAGTTCTCCTCGGTACAAAAACGGGCTTGGAGGGTAATTTGTTGCAGCTTGAAAGCAGCTGAAGTTAATTACAGAGCAATGAAATATCACACTTTAATATTACTTCATTGCCCTTGGCTGGGCTGCCATGAAATGCTGATCTGCTGCAAGATGTGGACCCGAGTGCTTTCCAATCTCCAGAGAACATCCCAGCTCAGCACGACAGGCAGGTCATGGGATGCAGGACCCACAGGAGCCCAGGAGAAAGGGTGCACAGTGGGGCACCCATCACACTGGGATGTCCAGTGCATCCCTAACCCCTGTGGGGGGCAGCCACGGAGCCTCCAGCTCTGTGCTTTGACCTCAGCTCCCCTGTGGGATCCAAGCATCTCCCAGGTGATTCTGTAAGCCATGAGCAATCCTGGTGCCTGGCCCAGTGGTCATCCCTGGAAATCCCCTGGCTGCAGGCCAGCAGCTGGCCAGGTGAGCACTTTACTCACATGTTCCTTGAGCAGAAGTTTGAGGCCAAGGGCATTGCAGGTGTCTCCTCTGTCCTCTGCAGGCCTGGGGAAGTTTGCTGAGAAGATGGAGAGCAGGGGCCTTGTCCTGTCTGGAGTCTGAGATGGGTCTGTAAAGCAGATGAGCTGCCCTGCTTGCTGGTCACCCCAGGGAAGTTGCTCAGTGCCCCTCCTGCTCCAATGCCACCTGGGTGCTTTTTCCTGCTTGGAAAACACACGCAATAAAGGCAGACAGGGAACACCAGCCTGGACACAGAGGCCAAAGCATCTGGAAAGAGAATCTGAGTAGCCCACACAAGGGACAGAGGTGGCCCAAGGATGGGCACAGCCCCCACGTGGTGCAGGGCACCTCAAAGCCGAGAGTGGGGGAATCCCTGAGTCCTCCTTAGTGTCGGCAGCCGAGAGAGTGTTAAAAGCACAGATGTGAGAGCCCTTCCCTTGGCCACCACAGCCTTCCCCGGGAGCCCCGTCCTCGCTGCCATCCTCCCGCGGGGCTCTCCGAGGAACAGGCTGCATTGCCACCTAATGGGACGTGCTGGGAAAGCCGCGAGCATCCCACTGGAAGGCAGCGCGATGCCGAAGGCTCTGCGGGAGGTGCGGGTGCCTCAGGCAGCATTCCTGCACCGTAGAGATGGTCTGGTCGTGGTCAGGACGAGCCCGGCGCCGCAACACAACCCAGCGCAGGGGCACAGCAGAGAGGGGCAGGAGTGGGGCTGTGCCCTCGGAGCTGTGCCAGGGACCCGACTCTGTTCCGGACACACAGGGAACAAGGTTTAGTGGTTTTCAGAATGGTTTTCCCCCCCACTGTCCCCGCGGCTCGCAGGCTCCTGCCAGCGCAGCACGTGGGGCATCTCCGAGGAGGAGGATGTGCAGTCCAGCGAAACGCAGCCCCGTGCGTAAGTGCTGCTGCTGCTGGCAGGCAGACAGACACCCAGGGCAAAGCCACATCCACAGGCACTCCAGAGGCCTCCATGGGGTGGGAGGAAGGGTGGTGGTGGTGCCATGAGAGCACAGGGCCGGGTGGGCAGAGAGGGATGCACTGTGCCACAGCCACAGATCTGAACACGGCCTGCCACCCCCCTGCTCTCCATCACCACCTGGAGGGCAACAGGACACCCACCCATCATGGTCTGTCATGGGGAACTGCTGGAAGCAGCAAGGGTTCCATCTCTTGAATTAATGTACTGATAAAGTCACAAATGCCCTGCCAGAAAAGTCTGCTCACATCCCTGGTCCTGCCTGGATCACCACTCTACAACCCAGACTATGACCAGGAGTGGCAATTGGAGCACCAGCTTTGAGGTCTTGCTCCAGCTGAGCCTCTCACCTCTCCCTGCAGGGTTCTTTGCTCAGAACAAACACCCTGCAGAGCAGCCAGAGGGGGCTTGAGACTGAGCCCATGGTGGTTTTGGATCCCCTTCCTCACTGAAGGTGCAGTCCCTGCCAGCCTGACCTCCAGGATTACTTCAGCTGGCCACAGAGAACAACAGGAGCCTGTGTTTCACCCATATCCAAAGACAAAAGCAGAAAGATTTCATCAAGTTCCTTCCTGCTTCAGCCCTGGGTCTCTCCTGGAAGCAGAGAATCCAGAACTCAAAAAGCAGCAAATGGAGTCTCTGTCCCAGTGGCAAATCCCACTCCAGGTGCTGACAAACTCACCTCTTATGGGCTCAAAACAATCAACCCTGTCCCCCAAACACCCCAAGGCCACGTGTTCCCCCTCTGTGCCAGAGCCATGTGAGCAGTGAGAGGACAATCCCTGCTGGAGGGAAGGACCAGAAACCCACAGAAACCCAAACCATTGCTGTGCCACAACTTTCATCCCCCAGCCAGGACACACTCTCCTGTTTGGAACACCAGCAACTCTCCATCCAGCCAGATCCAGCAGCAACCCTGCCTTGGCCACACACTCACGTTTCTCCACCTCACACCTCAGTGCAGAGGGCTGGTAACACTCACCTGGAGGCACAGCAGCCCATGTACCTTTATCCCCATGTAGCACCACTGTCTGGGATTGTGTCTCCAGGCCATGCTCCCTGATCCAGGAGCAGGTGGAGGAATGAGGTGTGGTGTCTGCCAGTCCCAGGGGGAATCGCAGTGGCCGCCCCGTGTTCCAGTGCCGGCTGTCTTTGAAGAGCTGTTCTGAGCTAATTGAGACAAAGCTTTCTCAGGATTGAAGTATCATCTGAACCTGCAGCTTTTAGTTGGAAGGGTGGAGAACCAGCAGGAGTGGTCCCATCAGATAGCAGGAGCCAGGCTGGGCTCCAGCACCTGCCAAGGAATTACCCAGCACCGGCAGGCACCGCTCGTTTTGATCTCGCTGTGAACGTGGGTTTGGCCAAAAAAGAGACTTAGAGCTGGGAATGGGAGCAGAACCTGTGAGTTCCATGGCATCCTGCCACCCAAGATGCTCAGAAGCAGGAGCTCAGCAGGGCCATGGGAAGCAGCGCTGTCAGATGGGCTCAGTATTGACCAAAGTGGATGGGAGCTCCCAAGGCCACACATTCCCACAGAGCTTTGCCCAATATCATGGAATCAGGGGATCGTTTGGGTTGGGAGTGACCTTTAAGGTTCTTCTAGTCCAACGTGCCCTGCCATAGGCAGGGACACCTTCCACTAGCCCAGCTTGCTCCAAGCCCTGTCCAACCTGGCCTTGGACACTCCCAGGGATGGAGCAGCCAGAGCTTCTCTGGGCACCCTGTGCCAGGGCCTGTCCACCCTCATGACACCTCCTGTCATCTCCACAAATGCAAGTCAACAGAAAGCCATCCCATGGAAGCAAGTCCATCCTTTTCCTTGATCTTTGGACCTCCTTCTCCTCCCAGACTTCCCTGAAGGCAGATGGCTTTTGGGGTTCTCCATAAACGCTCAGCTCACCAGACCTGCACAGGCACATTTTTGGGGATCAGCCCATCACCACTTTCTCTCTGCTCTGGTTGCCTCCACTCCTGCACAAGTGATTCGTTTTGCCCAGTCTTTTGTAAACAGCACTGGAAGCCAGCTGGAATTTGCTGTGCACCAAAATTGCACTTGCTCAGCAAGCTCTTCCACAGAAGGGATTCATTCCAACCCCTGCCTGTGATGGGGTCACAGCAGAACTGAAGCAGCACGGATGATATCCAAGCCTCACTGCTATTTATGTTGCTGCCCCATTCCTGGAGGTGTCCAAGGCCAGGTTGGACAGGGCTTGGAGCAAGCTGGGCTAGTGGAAGGTGTCCCTGCTCATGGCAGGGGCTGGGATGGGATGGACTTTAAGGTCCCTGTCAAGCCAAACCATTCTGGGATTCAGTGCTTAAAACATCAAAGCTTCACCTTGAAGGAGGAAGAGGAACTTTGATCTCATAACTGCAGCCCTGGGCCAGATGTCACTGCTAAGGAGCACAAGGAGGGCAGGGAGAGGTGAGGAACCACCTCCTCAAGGTGAAGCTCAGCCACCCACAGGCACCTGCAGCAGAGAGGGTGCCCCTGGCACACCCCAGATGGTCTCAGCTGTGTTCTGAGTGCTGAGGAGGAAGCAGCACCAAGCAGGGGCCATGACAGGCAAACTTGGATCTGGGACAAGAGGCCAGGCTGCAGATGGCACCACACGTGCACCTACACGGAAGCATGGAGAGGACTTGAGCTGTGTTCACTTTTCCAAGCTGAGGAAGGACTGGAGATGGAGTCATCCAACTGGCACAGCACAGCCTCCAAAAACCCAGAATCTTTACAGCTGCTCTGCTAAGAGATTTTTTTTTTACTTGTTGGAGTGGGAAGGAGGGAAGAGAAAAACACAGCTAGCAGTCCTTCCTACAGCGAGGGGGGAGAAAGTGATTTCCTTCCCAGATTCAGGATATAAACAGTTTTACTTGTGAAGCAGAGCTAAAACCTGAATAAAATAAAAAAAGGATGCTCAAGATGCATTCTGTCATACCACACAAGCCAACACTGCTTCTCCTGACTGGAGTTCAAGCTTTGTGCATCCAAAGCTCAGCTCAGCTCCAGGGTGCTGCTGGAGCAGCAGGGAAGGCTCTGGAGCTGCTCTGCAGCCCAGGGAGCCCCACTGGGGTGAACGCAACAGCTGCCCCAGCTCTCCCCACAGCACAGAACACCCTTCCAGGAGCTGTGCCATCAGGCTGAACACACCCTGCCAATTCATTCCAGCCCCTGGAGAACATGGCAATGCCCAGATGGAGGACATCTGCACAAACAGAGCCCCAGGACTCCAAAAGGCTCCTAAAACCACAGCAGGTGTTTTTTCCATCCCACACTCCCTGCTGGGGGATGGAGCTGGGCAGGGGAAGGGAAGGGAAGCTCACACTGCTCACGATCTCAGTGTGCAGGAGAAGAGAACAGCAGCACAGGCTGGCAGTCCTCAGGGGTTAAGGTACTCCCTCCTAGAGGGGACATGGGATAAGCCATAAAACATGGAAACAAAGAGCTACAGGATCAGCAAAAAGAGCCACATTTCCATCCCACTGCTCATTCATCTCAGTTCTAAAACCAAGCCCCCCAAGGCTCTCATTAAAGGACTCTTTTCATCCTGGTTTTGGTAGGGGAAGGGGGATGAGCACAACTTGGCTGCTTCATTCCAAGGCACTGCCCCAAATTCTGGGATGGCTGGCAGCACTGTTCCTCAGTGACTGAAGCAGTTAGCCCCTTGCTGGAAATGCAAAATTAACTGCAGCCTAAATCTGGACAGCTTTGCTTGGACCAGTGCCAAGGTGCCTCATTTCTGTGACTAAATAATGCCAAATGAATCATTTCCTTAAAGAAACCCCCCAACCTGGACTTTCAGGGACTTGCAAAAATAATAAGTACACTTGTCTTCTATACCCAGCAAACATTTTGCTCTAGAGTAGAATGAAAAGGGAGAAGCTGAGTACAACCACTGGCAATTATTTGGGATATTTTTTATACTTTTAAGCCCAGATATTCTGCTGCAAAAATTGAAATCACTTATTTCCATCTCTCAGTGAGCTTTGCTGGGGTCCAGTAAGTGCCTTTCAGCACATGTTGTTGTTCCTAATGAACCCAATAAAACACCATGCATGGCAGAGCAAGAAATTAACTTTACAAGAGCCAGGAGGATACAGGTTTAATTTCTCTTGATTCAGCAGAACAACAATAATCCTGGATAACAATATGCCACAGTCTTGAGGAAGAGAAAGCTCAGCTCTGATGTTCAGCCTGCCCCAGACCACTTTGCTATCACACTGACTATCCAACATCCAAAGCCAGAGCACCCTGAGCTCAGCAGGGAAAAACAAACCAGGATCAAGTGGTTTTCCTTCGAGGAGTCAATTCCCTGGAGGTGGAGATGGAAGATGACTGAGCCAGGGTTTTCTTTGGGCTGCTGTGGAGCAGTGGACTGGACTTGGCTCCTCTTCACCCAAGCTCTGTGTTCCCAAGGGTTATTTCAGCCAGATCCACTTGTCCCCAACGTCAGCGTTGTAACCCTGCTTGTACTTGCGCCCAGGGAGCTGCAAAAGCAGAGAGCTCAGTCACAAACATTTGCCACTCCCCACAGAGGCTTTGAAGTGCCTCGTGGTACCTGCAGCACATGAGACATGTTTTTACATCATCATCATCCTAATAAAACTTACAGAAAAAGCAGTGCTGAGCTGTGCAGCTGAAGGGGGGACCCACAAAAACCACTTTGCCCACAATAAATGGGGCCACTAATCTCACATATTCCACCTGGATTCATCCAGCTCCTCCCCAGTTTAAGACAGGCTCCTCTCACTGCAGCAGAGGAATCAAACCAGTCAGTAGAACCTCATTCCAAAATAGGCACACACATTACTGAATACATGAAATACTTCATGCATGAGATACTGAGTTAATTATGACATTAAATTAAACCGTTCAAATGGCATTGCAGATTTAGCCTTCAAGAGCTGAACTCAACTTCATTAAGGCAAAAGCGGTATCTGACTCTCTCCATAGGCAAAGCCAGAAACCACTATTGGGAGGAAAACCCCAAAGTTTTTGAACCTTCTACCCAAATTTCAGTGGTACCTGGGCCCCAAGCAACAACCCCCGAGTCCCAGTGTTGAGGCAGCTCCCTCTGGTAAGTGCTGAGCACGACGACCTGGAATGCCAGAGATGGTTTGATCCCAGCTCCAAAAGCAGAGGATCTATCTCCAGAACCTGCATTCCTCCCTCCAGGAATGAAAAGAGACAGAACACACATTCACCTCTGAGCTCCAGCACTGGACTGGAGAAGCAAACCCCCACAAACCAAGCAAATTAGTTCTGTGAGAAAGCCTGAAGCAAGCAGAGATGCTGTAACCAAACTCTGCCTTTAAAAATAAGCTATCTGCTGGCAGCTCTTGCAATAATTAAGCACAGATCATCTGCTCTGTCTCTACACAAACACTGGTTTCACACAGGACCCCTGACTTGCCCTGATAATTTTTCCTTTCCAAGAAAACCTGTAAGAATATCCTCTTGCAGAGAGCTACCCCTGCAGAGAGAAGCAAGACCCAATCCTGATAAAATCTATGCTCATTCCACAAAACCCCAGCTATTTAATCAAAAATGAAGCCTGTTGTTTTGAGGAAGTGTGTTTTTTTACTTGGAGATCAAAAAGTAAGACACTTCTTTCCCTAAAAGTCAAGCTAAGAGGAGACTTCACCTCCTTACTGAGACATTCCCCACCCTGCCTTATCCCAAGCATTTGTGATCAGTTTTTCTGAGGTTTTCAAATTAAATGTCTTGTCTAAATATCAGCAAAACCCACACAGTCCTGTTGAGAGTTCCCCTGCTGAGCAAAGAGGACATGGGAGATGAAAATCCCTGATTACAGTCCCTGCCCCTCGGGTTTCCAGCAGTGAGCCAGGAGGACACCAGACCTGCTGTGCCCAGCCTGGGACACAAACACAGCTCTCCCCGGTCCTCTCCAGGCACCACATAATTGGCCCTTTGATACTTGAAGAGATTCCCAGATAACTAGATTATTAAAGCAACAGGAGATCTCTGGGAAAAGACAGTTTACAGTTTTGTTTCTGGGTAAATCTGCCCTCTTTAAAAAGCTCCAATATCAATCCAAACAGAATTCCAATTCATTGTCCAAAACAAATTCCCTGTTTGCCTCTGCTAAAGACATGTAAAACATCAAAGCAAATAGAAAGTATTGATCCACACCTCCATCCCTCACAGTGGGCCTTGGCAAAGGCAGGGGAGTTTGGGGATATGTCACAGCCAACCTGCCAAAATAGCCAAAAAAGGGCAAGGAGGCAGAGTAGACAAATGCCACATTACCTGGGAAGCAGGATGATGTGAACTGATGTTCTGTGCATGAAGAACACAGATGACTTCCCAAAAATGGGCTCTTCAAATCCCACATTTTACAGCTGGGATTGCAGTAAAGCAGCTGCACCCCCAGAGCAAGGTGGGTTTGTGCTGACCAGTGCAGAGAGGAATGGCAGGAACACCAGGGAGGATCTGGGGATGCCAGGCAAGGGATAAGATGTGCTGCTTCTGGGTAAGCTGGTGCTCCAAACTGCATCCAGCTGAAATGCCAGGCTTGGCCTGGCACGGAGGGCAGGGATGGGAACAGGCTGAGGCTGCTGGGGCTGCAGCCAGACTGCCCAGCCCAGAGAGAGGAAAAAGCTCTATGGAAATTGCCAGTAGCTGAGAGAACAGAAAGGGACTGAATATTCACCAAATCCCCTGGAAGTGTCCCAAGTCAGGTTGGATGGGGCTTGGAGCAACCTGGGCTGGTGGAAGGTGTCCCTGCCCATGGCAGGGGTGAAACGAGAAGGGCTTTGAGGTCCCTTCCCACCTAACCCATTCCATGATTCTCCAACAACAGAGACCCCAGCAGACAATCCCAAGGGCTCCCCCACAGCCCTGCAGCAGGAGAGAAGGCTGAGCTCACAGAAATCCTCTACTTGTTTAAATCACAGACCATTCTGAGCTGGAAGGGACCCACAAATATCATCGAGTCCAACTCTTAAGTCAATGGCCCACAGAGGGGATTGAACCCATGACCTTGGCATTGTTACATCCAAGTTTTAACCAACTGAGCTAATCACCAGGGCACTGCCAAGGAACAGCTTTTTCCACTTGGTGGGAATTAGTAAGACAGAGGCTGGAGCCTTGGCCTGCTGCATTGCCCTGAGCAGGACCCAGAGGCTGGCAGTGGGCATTGCTGCAGGGAGGGTGGGATACACCCACCACACAGGGCAGGAAACCCTGGAAAGCAGCTGGACTCAAGGGCAGGGCCGGGCTCCATGGCATCAAACTGCTCCACTTGAAAGGAGCACCAGCAGAAGAGATGAAAACAAGACCCTCTCATCAGTTAAATTAAGAACCTGCCACAGAAGTGTCTGTCAAAACTATAAACATGATGAAAAGCCCTATAAAGTGGTGGAAGCCGTGGAGCAGCAGCAGGCAGCTCCAGCCAGCTGTTTGTCATACAGCTCCTCCTGATAATCCCACCCCATGCACGTGCAGGTAGAGCTCTGGAGAGTTTTAACAACCTCAGGAGGTTGTTTAGAGTCTGTCTTGTTTTGCAGCGTTTCAGGAACAAAAAGAATTACCGATTTTGCCTTCTATTCCTGTGCTGCTTTGTGCTAATGGCTGGGCTGCAGCTCCAGGAGATCTATAAATAGCCTGTTTTGAGCAGCGCTGATCAAAGAGCACTTAAAGCAGAGTCATTACTCTGCGAGCTCGGGCTCATTCATCAATACCCAAAGCTCATCCTTCAGTGGCTGTTTGTAACAACCATAATAACAGCCCCTTCCATCATTGCTGTTGGCACAGGACTGCTTTCTCCAGCACAAATCCTGACTGCCAGAGGCCTGTCAGCATGGTGGGCACAGGGTTAAAAACTGAGGGAACCCAGGAAATGGAGCTTCGTATGTATTGGCTGGGTCCTGGAGGGGTTTGGCTTCTCAGCGCTCTCCACAACCACCCAAAAGGAGGTTCTAGCCAGGTGGGGGCAGTTTCTTCTGCCCAGTTACAAGAGGAAAATGGGCTCAAGTTGCGCCAGGAGAGGTTTGGGTTGGTTTTGGGAAAAGCTTCTTCCTGGAAAGGGCTGTCCAGCCCTGGCACAGCTGCCCAGGGCAGAGGTGGAGTGCCCATCCCTGGGGGGATTTCAAAGCCCTGCAGGTGTGGCAGTTGAGGACATGGGGCAGTGCTGAGCTTACAGTTGGCCTGGATGATCTCCAAGGTCTTCTCCAACCTCACTGATTCCTGTTCTAGAGCAACAGCTGGGTGTGATGCCCCCCAAACACACAAAGGGGTGTATGAGCTGGTTTCCAAAGGCCTGGCACACAGAGATGTCTGTTATGCCCCCCAAACACACAGGTAAGGGGTGTATGAGCTGGTTTCCAAAGGCCCGACACACAGAGATGTCTGTTATGCCCCCCAAGCACACAGGTAAGGGGTGTATGAGCTGGTTGCCACAGGCCTGGCACACAGGGATGTCTGTTCCAGCTTCAGTCAAACCAAATCCTTAATGCTGTGAACAGTCACTGCAGCCCAAGGAACAAGAGTACCCAAAAGCTTTACTGAATTGAGGTTAAAACAATTCCAGCCTGTTGGAATTATTCAATGAATGTTGTCCTGCCTTCATTCACTCATTAAAAAAGACAGACAATAGAAATCCTCTGGAAAGAGAAGTGTCCATGAGGAGCACAAGTTATCCACTACAGAGTGCAAATCTCCTGCAGAAAAAAGCAAGTAACAATATCCAAGTCACACCAGCACAGTTAAACATCTCAAACTGACATTATTTCACACTTCAAGATCCATGGAGATGTTACCCCTCTATTAAATTATATTTCAATTAATTTTAATTTAATAGAGCTCTGCCCTGGGGATCACATTCATCCATGGGTATGGGAATGAGAGGGGCTGGGGAAAGGGAGGGTTTGCTCCCAGAGAAAGTGTCTCCATTCACAGGGCTCAGGGACAAACTGCCAAGGAGAAATGGATTATTGTAATGCCAGTGGGATTTGACTGCCTTTTTGATTTACACAGGACTGGGGAAGGTGGGAAGAGAAATACGCCCCATGCCTATTCCCCCCTTTTTCCAGGTACCCTTCAGGAACAACTGTCATTCCCAGATTTTAGTTACTCCTCAAGTTATTCTGGCCTTACTGACACCCAGCCAGGCAACATCTTGTTACTTTAGAAAGGGCTAAAAATACTTTTGCACAGGTAAAACAGAAAAAAAGCCTTAACTTAAGCCTGTCCTAATTTATGGTGTGTCTCATTCCTTCCTGGATTCAAGAGCAGACGGGGCTGGGCATTACAGCTGTCAAACACTTCCTTTAAAATAAGAATTAAGGAAAGGAGATCTTGATCCTAAAAATCCCAAAACCTTAATCAAGCCAAGAAAAAATGGCAGGAGAGAGAAAGCAGAAGGTTGAATCAAAGACAGCAGCTATGGCAACGATCACAAACATGGAGAGCAAAGATATCCTGAGCTCCCTGTTTCTGCAGAGGCAGGAGCTGATCCTGCTGTTCATCCAGACTCAGCTTCCTGAAAGCTCAGCTATTTCTTCTGGAGTTCTAGTGGGAGAACTGTGTGTAAGAAGGAGACTCGGCACTCTCAGAGGAGTTGGGAGAGCTAAATGACTTCCTAACACTCCTTTTGCCACGAGTCCCTTCAGCCCCTGGAACCACAGCTGCCAAAAACACTCAGGGCTGCACCTCACAAGCCACTTGCACCACCTCAAACCTGGGAAAGTCTTCCCTTAATGCCTGGGACAGCTGAGCTGGTACAGCTGCTGTGCAAGGAGCCAGAATGCACCTCAGAGCAGCACCAAGGTCTGTGATCAGCTCAAGCTTTCCTCACCTCATGGGCAGCATCTCTGTATTCCAAAAGCAGTCTTCCACTAGGGAAAAAGGTGTGGGGAAAACACACTGAGAGCCCTCTCTTACCTCTCTGTGGCATAGGACAAGTGGGAATGGCTTCCCACTGCCAGAGGGCAGGGTTAGGATGGGACATTGGGAAGGAATTCCTCCCTGTGAGGGAGGGGAGGGGCTGGGATGGAATTCCCAGAGGAACTGTGGCTGCTCTATCCCTGGAGGTGTCCAAGGCCAGGTTGGAGCAACCTGGGACAGTGGAAGGTGTCCCTGCCCATGACAGGGGGTGGAATGAGATGGTCTTCAAGGTCCCTTGCAACCCAAACCATCCCATGATTCTGTGACTCCACAAATTCCAGCAACCAGCTGCACTTTGATGTGCACAGAAAAGCACAGGCACATCAAAGGAGCTGCTTTTCCCTCCCAGGAGATGCGGCAGGGCTTGCCAACAGCACTGGGAGTGTGAAGAACACACCAGCACGTTATTGAAGTACTCTGGCTCCATTAAACACAGCCATTTGTTTGCATCTGCACTGCAAACACATCTGCCTGAGTGCTCAGCTCCGTAGGGACTGCGTGCACTTGGAAGAAGGCAGAGAGATGCAGCAGTTGTTAAGGAATAAAAAAAAAGGGCAGTCAAGTCTTTACTAGCCTGACAGTTCCTAAAATAATGTTGCTTTGCTGAGGAATGAACATGCTTATCTCCCATCTCCAGATCCCAACCAAGAGGTTACTGTTCCCTTGCCAGGAGAGCATCCTCAGAAGGCTGTGAATGCCTGAGCAGAACGGCTGGACCCTGCCAGAGGACTTGATGGTGTGAGAAGGCTGCAGAAAACCACCTCCTCACACATGAAAAGAACCTTACAGAAGAAATTTAGAGGATGTACATAAAGAAAAGTGAGTTTCTAGTATTCAGAGCTGTATGTGGCCACCTCATTATTCTGTGCAAAAGCACACACACTACAATCTCAAACCCTGACAAGGGTTTCCTCCTCCTCCTCCTCGGTTGCTTCTAATGAGTATTTTGAACAAAGCTTCTGCCTGGGATTTGTAAATCCCTCAAAGCACCGTTATTAGGCAGCAGGAATTGTGTGCATGCCCCTCTGAACAGCACAGCAGCTCCCTGCTATTGGCACCACCAAGGATTTGAGAGTGGTTACACAGGGAAAAATCCCCTACGCAAATCATTGTATTTATGTGGTAAACATCATTACAGCAACTTTCAAAGCACACCTTTCCCACAAGGAAAAGTTCAAGTTCTGTAATTATCCCCTAATTAAAGTCTTTGCTTACAAGTCAGGTGAGCCTAAAACCCCTTATCTCCAAGTGCCAAAGAGGCAGCAAGAGCTTTACCAGCCCCACATGGACATGGGCAAGGCAGGGGCTTGCAGTGTCCTCTCTGCAGTCCCAAAATGGGGATGGTCCAGAAGCTTCCCCTGCCAGGTGGGTCTCCTGCTGTGTCCCAGAGTTCAAACTCAGACCTTCATTTGCTAAATGAAGTCAGAAGGAAAAACCCCAGACCTTCAAAGTTTCAACACAAAGAATTTAATCCCTAGAACATAAAACAGCAGGTGGGGCTGGCTTTGTGCTTCCCCTTCCAGGAGCTCATGGAAAACAGGAAAACTCAGCATCTTTTGCATTGTGCACCATCCCTACAGAGCCCCCTCACCATTCCTCAAGGATTACGAGTGCCTAAGATGGAAGAAAAAGACGATGAGTATTGCCTAAATTTAACAGAACACTTCCTAAATGTGCAACTCCTCCTTATTCCAAGGGACATTATCACTTTCCACAGCACTTTCCTGAATCAGGGCCTACAATCATGCCTGCAGAAGGGAGATTGTATTTTGCAATGTTTTATTTTTCTTTTTTTTTTTGCTCAGCTTCGGCTGCCAATTAACTGGCAAGGAGCAGAGCAAACCAAGAGCACAGCTCTCCCTCCCAGGTATCCACATTCCTGCTCCTGAGCATCCCTGAGCTACATCTGCAAGGCAAGTCGCAGCTTTCCCTGGCAGGCAGGTCTTTGATGAGCCAGGCCATTCTCAGTCTCTTGCCAGCACAAAGAGAGACGTGCTGTTGTGCAGCCAGAGAAGAAAAAGCTTTCAGAAGCGTTACCCCTGGTTCTCAGCACACAGCTCCGAGGTCACACCTTGCTGTGTGTCAGGCAGCCTCAGTAATTCCCAGCTCCACTGCAAAGAGACAGCTCAGCCCCCAAAACCCCTCTCATCTCGGGGAAGAAAGACACTGTCAGGGCATTGTGTGCCACAGACAAGTCATGCAGCAGAGCCTTCTCAGATCTGTGCTGCACAGCCACGGGCTGCTCTTGGAGTGAGGGACTCCAAAATCCTTGGGCTGAGCTTGAGGCTTTGGATTTAAAAACGTGATAGCACAGAAGATGAAATTCTGAGAGCAATTTCTCTGCTGGACCAGGATGTTTTCAGACCCATAAAATAACCTCAGCTGCTTTAACCTTTAGCTTTAGCCCCTTTTACAAGCTGGAAAGGTCACATCTCAAATGAGGCAGAACAGGGTGAGCCCAGGAGCCTCTTCACTGCAGTTAGCTGAGGAGGAACAGATTATGTGGAATATTCTGCCTACTCCAGGAGAAAACATTGGTGGTTCAGAGTTTCCAAACAAGTCCATAAATCTGTACCTTACATTTTCATTTCAGTAATAGACTGTATATACTAACAGGAAGAGAAAAATGACAGTGTTTTGATTATGCAAATAATGGTTTCTAAGAATTTAGATTGTATATTCCTCCCTTTGTCTTCAGCAATTGCTTGGAAAATAAAACGATGCAGTGGCATAGAAGAGATTTCAACCCAACTGGAAAACAGATTACAACTTGTAACTTCAGCCTGGCCAATAATTATTAATTCCCACCAGCTCCACAGCCTGTCTAATGAGCATTTTCAATAGCTGTGCCCTGGGAAAGCCGTGCCAGGTAACCCAGCACAGGCAGCACCAGGGCAGGGGGCTCAGAGGGATGGGAGCCCCTGTCTCCAGACCCAGCAAGGCAGGAGCTAATTCCAGCCCTGTGTGGGAGCCTGCAGGAGGTGCAGCAGAGTGTGGGGCCACACCAGGCTCTGGCTGGGTGCCCACAGGCAGAAACACACTATTTAAAGCACCAACAGTTTGCTGCAGCGATGCAACATTCCTTCCTGCTCCAAAGAAACACCTCCTCCCGCAGCACTGGGAAAGAAGGCGCCGCAGGTTTCCAAGTCTTGTGGTTGACTCAGTGGATTATCTCAGAGGTCAGAGACTAATCAGGGCAGGAGAAACAAAACCAAATGAAAACCCCTTATCCTTTAGTCCACATCTAAAGACCAAAAAAAAATTAAGAAATCAAGAAAATCAGCTTATGAAACGAACCATTTGCTTTGTTATTCTTCTTCGGGGAAAGTGAGACTTCAAAAAGGGGGGATTTGGGCAAAATCCTGACTTTGCTCTTAGGGATGTGCACCCTTGTGCAGGAGAGTGGCAGGCAGGCTGTGCCCAGGGCAGGGCGAGTGTCCCGGGGGTAGAATCATAGAATGGATTGGGTTGGAAAAGACCTCCGAGATCATCAAGTCCAACCACTGGGCCAACTCCAGTCCCTTTACCAGATCATGGCACTCAGTGCCACGGCCAAGCTCAGTTGAAAAACCTCCAGGGATGGGGAATCCACCTCCTCTCTGAGCAGCCCACTCCAGTGCCTGATTACTCTCTCTGGAAAGAAGTTTTTCCTGCTCTCCAACTTCAATTTCCCCTGGCAGAGCTTGAGCCCATCGTGCCCCCTTGTCCTATTGCTGAGTGCCTGGGAGAAGAGACCAACCCCCACCTGGCCAGAACTTCCCTTCAGGCAGTTCTAGACAGTGCTGAGGTCACCTCTGAGCCTCCTCTTCTCCAGGCTAAACACCCCCAGCTCCCTCAGCCTCTCCCCACAGCACTTGTGCTCCAGTCCCTTCTCCAGCCTCGTTGCTCTTCTCTGGCCCCGCTCTCCCCCAGCTCACTCACCGCTCGGTACTCGTAGTAGATCTTGTCAAACTCGATGCCGCCAATGGTGATCTCTGGAATGAAGCGAGGGATGGCTGCAAAGTCCAGCAGTGCATCTTTGTCCTGAACACTGCAAGGAAGGAGGAAAAGCAACAGGAGCAGTTAGTTCACAGCCTGGATTTTGGCTAAATACTGTTGTCCATCCCTAGAAGTGTCCAAAGCCAGGCTGGACAGGGCTTGGAGCAACCTGGGATAGTGGAAGGTGTCCCTGCTGGAACCTGGTGAACTTCAATGTTCCAAACTGTCCTGGAATTCTATGAATAAAGAACTACTTTGCTGTTAAATAACCCTTCCAAAGGTTTTGGCTATTTTCCAGTTGTGACAAACCCTTATCCTTTTCCTCACACATACACACTGTGTTTTTCCCCCCTCATCCTTGCCTCCAGTTTGCTTCTGCCCCAACTTCTCCACTCCTTCCTCCATGTTTTTCCTCCTTGATGCCCCATCATTCCTGAGAGCCTTTTCCACGAGGCACTTCTGGCTTTTTTGCTTTATACAAGCAAGGTAAACACAGAGTTTTTACTGAATCCCACACAGACTATCCTGCTAAATTCCCACCCTAAATGGATCAGTAGTGAGGCACTGGCAGGGTTTGGAAGCAGGCAGTGCCTCTGGCACTGAGAAAACCAGGACAAACTGGCTGCAGCAGCTGCAATGACAGACAGCAGGATCCACCAAAAATCCACACTGCACAGCACAGGCACTTTCAGACATCCCAAATTTGAAATGCCTGAGAAACTGCTAGAAAGGCTCCTGCTGCCTATGGTGTCACACACAGGCCCACAGTGCCACCTGGACGTGGCTGAGGAAAACACATCCACTTCCACCAACACCCACCAAACCCCAAACCCACCACGAGAAACTCTGCAAATTGCGCTGCTTTCAGCGAACTGCAGTTCTTAGCAAATACTGACATGCACATCGAGAACGTGTCCTGAGCAAAGCAAAGCTCACCATCTTCACGCAATTCATTTTTGCCCCTGAATCACAAATTTTGGGACCTTACCTCAGAGTTTCCATAAAAATAGTCTGGTTTGCCAACGTACCCTGACATTCACACTGCACATTATCCTACTACAGACAAACTGGTAAGGAAACACCGTAGTCCAGTAAGAGCTGAGATGGCAGAAGATCAGCATAAATGACCAGGTTCAACATTTCAGATGTTTCCTGTAAACTGTGACTTTGTTTATCTTCACCTGCATTAAATGTGTATTTCACGTGCTGGGAGCCACAAAAACGAGCCCAGGCCCTGATGAAGCAAAACCTCACACACAGAAAGAAACCAGGTCTGGTAGTCACCCAGTGTCCAGTTCCTCCCTTCTTTCTCAAATCTCTTCCCCAAATAGCAAGTCGTAGAGGGCAATTCCCAGGCACAATTTATTTCAGTTAACAACCAAGATGGCAAACCTGTTGCTCCTCCAACCTCTGTGCTCTCCCTGCACAAGAGCAGCAAGCAAAGCTAATAATGATGGCTTCTCCAGGCTCTGCTCTGCTTCTCCAGAAATAACCTGGAGCCATGACTGAAAGCACACCCAAAGACACCTGCCACAACAATGTCCAACCACAAACCGCAGGCTCTTGCCAGGACTAATTCCGTGCTTGGCAGGAAGCATTTAAAGGCACCTTTTATTGTTTCCCCAGTTTTCTCTCTCCCCTCCCAGCAGAAAATTATCAGTATTGGCTCTTTTTCCACACTTTCCTGAGCCAGCTTTCATCATGCAGCACTTTTACCTACGAGAGGATGTCACATTTCAAAGGTAACTGAGCAGGTGAGTGAGAGTGTGGCCCCAGTAATGGAAGAACTGTAGATTTTAGCTCACAGAATCCTATTAACGAGGGTGTTTCCCACAGGAATCACAGCTGGAAGCATCCTACAGCACCTATTCCACACCTAATTCACACTCTGTCCAGCATGAGCAGGTGTTGAGGAATCAGGACTGACACATTCCTGCTTCTTTTTAGAGTGGGAATTCCTAAATGCATTTTCCAGTGAGCCTGCATTGACAACACACAAGTAAACTGAGGGTTTACTTTCCATCAGTGGATAAAGCACAGTCCCACAATGAGCATCAGAAAGCCTGATGAACCTTGCCAAGGGTGCAAAGTGGGATAAGGGAAGCAAACTGCTCAGAAAAAAATAAATAAGCCATTCAACCCCACAAACCACCTGAGTTTGAATACCCTGGTCCCTGATTTTTCAACACCTAGTGTTGGCATAGTCCCAAAAACCTCAAGTAACCTCCCTTCCAAGCCCAAAGCACTCACTGGCCTAAGAGGGGGCAACACAAAACCATTTTGAGTTCAATTCTGTGTTGATTCACAAAAGTAATTTTCCTCCCTCTGCCAAAGGGTCTCTGATTCCCTCATTTGTCCAGGTAGGAGAGTCATGGTCAAGGTGTTATAGTTTGAGCTGGCACAATGCCAACTGCCTGATACCCAGTCAAAAAGTCCACTCCCAGAGCAGGAGAGTGAGGGAGAACAGCAGAAACGAGGCTTTAGACACAGTGAGGTTTTCATATTTATACAGAGGAGAGCTTAACACAGAATATGAAATAGCACATAGTGACAGAAAACAACAACAGGCTCACCGAGGTCACCCCAGCTAACAGGTGAAACTCCAAGCCAAGCAAACCCCCTCCCCAAAGGAAACCTCCCAGCAAGAGGGAAAGAGGAATTAACAGGAATGTGCCCACGTCCGTCCCCGGGTAAACAGACGTGCCGACCGGCAGCAGGGCCTGATATCAGCAGTCAGGGAGCGGGAACCGTCCTGGTCAGAAGCATGGACCGAAGAGAAGAGAGACTCCTCCCACCTTGCTTGTTATACTCCCCGACACTTCCTGATGATGTCAGATGATATGAAATACCTCTATGGCTGCTTAAGTCAGATGATACCTGTCCCCTCTAATCTGTGTCACAACCTTTGAGGCCTGCTAAAAACTGAGGCCTAAATGGGGACCTGTGCTGACTAAAGCCAAAACTACTACACAAGGTGAGCCACAGCCACTCCCCTGGTGAGCAACACTCACCACCAACACCAAGAACACAAAGAAATGATTTCCAAGAAAACCAGGCCTGCAGGAAAAGGGGAGAAGGGGCAACAAGCAGCTCTTCAGACCTATAAAAGCTGCTGCAAAGAAAGAACTACAACTGAAGTAAGAAGCCAAACTGGACAGGGCTTGCAGCAACCTGGGCTAGTGGAAGGTGTCCCTGCCCAAGGCAGGAGGTGGAAGGAGAACGAAGGGTCTCTCCCCCTCACTCTCAGGTTCTCTGCTTCACCAAATCCTGAAGGAGCTACAGAGATGGAACAGATTTAGCTGTGGGCTTGTCTGATGCAACAAGTCCAAAGCAGGAAGTTCCCCCTGCAGCTGGTTAAGTAACACAGTCAGTATCACACAACCCACAGCCCCTCATCCCAAAACAGGATTTATTCTGCAGTGTTGTTGTAGTTTGGGATTATTATGTAAATTCTCTCCCCTGCCACTTAACTGCCCAGGCCAGCGGTTAACAAAAGAAGCAGTTAACTGTTGATCGCTGGGGTGGGGGCAGGTTTGTCTCTTTTGGGTTTTTTTTGGATATTCTCCCCAGTCTTGGCTCGGCGGAACGGGGGAGTGGGGGCTCCAAGGAGGCAGGCTGCCCTGCTGGTTACTGCTGGGGTTTTCCTGGCTGTCTTGCCGCTGCCTACTTCGGACTACTTTTCGTGCCGCGCTGCTGCTGCTGCCTGCCTTGGATTTGCTGCTGGTTGCTCGTACCTTTCTGCTTCTTGGACGGGGAACACAGGGGGAAGAGACTGAGTCCATCTGAAAGCTCACTGCTCGTCTGTCTCGCTGGAGAGGGACTGAAACTCACTCTGCAGCCAGCCGGGCTGTGGCATGGACACTTAAGTATAACCTTTTCTCCCGGAGGAAAACCTGCTGGGTTTTGTTGTTGTTTTGGGTTTTTTTTCTTTCTCTTGTGGTGTTGGGGAAGTGGGTTGCACTAGTCTGTTTACACACATATATATATATATATCAGTTATCCTTCTTGTATTAAAATTCCTTTTCTTAAATTTGATAAAGAGTGGTGTGATTATCGTGGAGGAGGCCCCTCCCCTGCTTGTGGGTAAAACATTTTGGTTTTTTTCCCCTCAAACCGAGACAAGTGTCTGTGGACAGACTGATTTCACTGGGAAGGACAGAGGTAAAATAGTGGCTGAGACAGTGCAGTGACAGCAGAGGAACTCCTTGAGACATCTGACAAGCCAGAATGGTTTGTGTTGGACTCTGCACTCAGAAGAAGGAAAAGTTGAAGAGCATCCTCTGGGAGATCCCTCCAGCTCCCTGACACAGAAACAGCCATTTTTACCTTTTCCCAAGAGATCCCACAGCCACACCAGAGCAAGGGAGAGCCCTTAAGGGCAAGGCAGGGAGATAAATGGGGTCATTATGCAGCTGATTTCACCTGGGTGAGGCTCACCGGTTTGATTAGCTGACTTACTTGCATTAATTAGTCAGAGGCCCTGCTGGGTTTTCTGTGCATTAGACCCTCTGTATGATCAGAAAAAAAGTTCTCTTCCCCCCTGCCCATCGATCCCTGTCCCCCAGACATGCTGGTACAACCTGAAGGTGGGAGAGAATAGCAGGGCTGACACAGCCCAAGGCAGCCCCAATACCTGGGAGGTCAGCAAAGGAAGCTGTTGCAGATGGAAAACCAAGCAGTAGAATTCAGATTAGATACTGGGCATTAGGGGAAACTTCTTCACTGGAAGGGTGGCCAGGCACTGGCACAGCTGCCCAGGGCACTGGGGGAGTCGCTGCCCCTCAAAGTATTCAAAAACCGTGAGGATGTGGCACTTGGGGACACGGTCAGTGGCCTTGGCAGTGCTGGGGGAATGGTTGGGTCAATGATCCCAGAGGGCTTTTCCAACCTAACTGATCCTAAATATCAGCTGGAGCCTCACACAAACACCCACCAGAGGGCAGCACGTGCCAGCATCCAAACAGGCACCAGGAACAACCTGGAAAACTGCTTTCCACAGGAAAAATTAATGTAGGCATTGGACACCTGTAAACCTGAGAAAGGCTGGGCACCACCAGCTCCCTGCTCCCTGGGCACTGGAAAAAGTGAGGAAAGCATCAGCCTTAAGGTTCATGGACTAGCACCTGGAATCGGCATTGGAGGCTCCAGGATGCAGTTCCAACAAGGAGTACACACAGCAGGCTCCCTGCACTTCTGAAGGTAACATGAGACAAGATTATGCCCAAACCTGCACATTTTTACAAGAGGCCCTTCCTGAGCTGCCCAATATTTTGCAGGTGAAGCTTCAAAAGCCAACATCAGGAGTTGGACTCGATGACCCTTGCAGGTCCCTTCCAACTCAGGACATTCTGTAATTTAAAGAAGCAGTTCATAGAATCGATTGGGTTGGAAGAGACCTCCGAGATCAGCAAGTCCAACCCTTGGTCCAACTCCAGTCCCTTTACCAGATCATGGCACTCAGTGCCACGGCCAAGCTCAGCTGAAAAACCTCCAGGGATGGGGAATCCACCCCCTCTCTGGGCAGCCCATTCCAATGCCTGAGCACTCTCTCGGCAAAGTTTTTTCTGCTCTCCAACTTCAATTTCCCCTGGCAGAGCTTGAGCCCATCGTGCCCCCTTGTCCTATTGCTGAGTGCCTGGGAGAAGAGACCAACCCCCACCTGGCCAGAACTTCCCTTCAGGCAGTTCCAGACAGTGCTGAGGTCACCTCTGAGCCTCCTCTTCTCCAGGCTAAACACCCCCAGCTCCCTCAGCCTCTCCCCACAGCACTTGTGCTCCAGTCCCTTCTCCAGCCTCGTTGCTCTTCTCTGGACCTGCTCCAGCCCCTCAATCTCTTGCCTCAACTGAGGGGCCCAGAACTGAACACAACACTCAAGGTGTGGCCTCCCCAAGGCAGAGTCCAGGGGAAGGGTCACTGCCCTGGGCCTGCTGGCCATGCTATTTTTGATGCAGGACAGGACACCTCACTGCACTGCATCTTCAAACAGCCACATGCTGCCAGAAGAAGAAATAATTCAGTATTATCTACAATTACAAGAGCCTTGCACAGGAGACCCTCTCACCCTCCTTCAGGGTTCAGTGGAAAACTGAGTCCTGAAAGCAATTTATTCCCTTCTACAGCAGCACAGTTGAATTTTCACACAGCCCCTGAACACCCTGCTCTGATTGAATGCTTTGCTCTAACTCCCTCCTACACACTGCAATTAGCAATCCTTTCTCAATACCTGCACTGGTGTGGAGCTACAGGAAAATAAGCAACTTATTTTCTCTTTCAAAAGAAATCTGATTGTAATACTTTGGCAGGGTCTAAGTCATCAGATGTGACACTCCAATTACTACACGAAGAAACCTCATCTTAGATACCTGAAATGCACCCAAAGCATGACTTGTTCCCCTCAGGCACCCCCAACACTGCTCTGCTGCAGCCTCTCTTCACCCCTTGGCAGAAAACACAGAAAAGGAACATTATTTCTCATTTCAGAAGGCATTTGTAGTAACAGTAACGTAACAGGCAAAGCATATCAGAAGCCTGAAAAAGTTCCAACTTAACTGCTCCAATGCCTGTCACAATAAAGGCAGAAATTCAGGGGCAGGTACTCACTTTTAAAAAAATCCCTGTGTTTCTATTGACCTGTGAGACAACCAGAAATGAATGAAAATAACTCATAAATTTTGTCTTAAAAATGTAACTGCACTTGCTACCTGCACATTCAGTCTGAAGTTTGATCTCTTCACACCCAGCTAGGCACATCTTTAGCAAAACCCATCCTTACACTTGGCTGGAGTCTCTTGTCTCATCCACCAGCAGCCAAATGCCATACCATGGTCCAGTGCCAAGCTCCAATACTGCAAAATGCAAAGCTCCCTTTACAAGCTCAAGGCTTTGGCCATTTTCCCCAAGATCTGATGCCAAGGAATGTTCAGTGACAGGATGGCATCATACTTACTGGAGTCTCAAGTGATGGAAAGACACATCATCCTGCTCCAGCCATGGCCCCTTGTCAAACTTGAGGTACTCGATGTCCTCGATGACCTGGAAGCAGGAGAGAAACGTCACACCTAACAGGATGTTCTGATCAAACCACCTAAAATTATTTACATAATCCAAACAGATTATTAAACAAATGAAAAAGGCTTCACTGCTAGAGATGTACTAACAAGGTGAATGTTTAGAGATAATGTTACCATCTCCCAGTCCTGTTTTGGGAGCTCATGGTCCTGCCACCAGCACTGGGCAGGCACAGCTCTGAAGATCCTGGTGCTTTCAGCCCTGGATGGCAGGGAATAAACTGGCAGGGAGGTGCCTTATTTCCAAATCCTTACTGATCCTAGACATTCTTCCTCAATCTGCTGTTGGGACTGAAAAGCAAAGGAGTACAACCCCACCTGTGAGGGAGAATGAGGAGAAAATGGCACTAAGTCTGAATTTAACCCCTTTTGTTACGTTCCATGGGACACCTGCTTGTTGTTGGGTTTGTTTCCAAGCAGGCTCAGGGGCTCACTCACTGGCACAGGGGGCATCTGCCTCTGGGGCTGGGGGGCTCACCCCACAGAGACAAAGCACCTTTCAGGCTGGGAGACTCCCACAGACCTGCAGCAGCTGCACTGGTGGCTCCACAGGCTCAGGATTTCACTGTCCATCAGGACCCACCCAGGCATGGATGAGCCCTGAGCACACAGGAGAGGGAACAGCCATGGCTCAGAGCCCTTCACACAAGGGAGGCCAGCTGAGCAAATCCTTCCTTCAGCATCCCCACACTCACCAATCCCAGCTTGGAGCTTCATTTACAGCCTGGCTCCACCAGAGCACACAAATCTGTGCTGGCCCACCAGGTCATTGCTCATCACACATGGCTGGCTGAGCTGCAGGGTAGCTGAGCTGGGGGCAGCAGAAGCACTGCAGGTGCATCATGAGGTGGGACAGAGCCCTGCAGCAGCTTGGGAAGGAGTGGACTGTTACACCTGAGCTGGGGGCAGTGAGGTGGGACAGAACCCTGCAGCAGCTTGGGAAGGAGTGGATTGTCACACCTGAGCTGGGGGCAGTGAGGTGGAGACAGAGCCCAGCAGTAGCTTGGGAAGGAGTGGATTGTCACACCTCAGATGGGGTCAGTGACGTGGGACAGAGCCCTGCAGCAGCTTGGGAAGGAGTGGATTGTCACACCTCAGATGGGGTCAGTGACGTGGGACAGAGCCCTGCAGCAGCTTGGGAAGGAGTGGACTGTTACACCTCCAAACATCCCTTTAAGAGGCCTTTTCCACAAGGAAAAGACAAAGCTCTGAGGTCAGGACCAAAATCCTGATGACACGTTGTCAATCCACTGACAAGTCAGTAATGAAGTGAGAGAATAATAAATTAAAATCCTTGTATTCCTTACATTAAATCCACTATAATTATTCCCTTTATTTATTAAAGACTAATTTTGCAGGCAAAGCTTTAAAAAAATACATTGACATGACACCACCAAAGTATAATTGGAGTCCAGGCAAGTTTAGATAGATCATAAACTCAGTCAAGGGTGGAAAAGCCCTCTAAGGTCATCAAATCCAACCATTCCCCCAGCACTGCCAAGGCCCCCACTAAGCCATGTCCCCAAGTGCCACATCCACATGTTTTTGGAACACTTCCAGGGATGGGGATTCCCCCACTGCCCTGGGCAGCTGTGCCAGTGCCTGACCACCCTTTTAGGGAAGAAATTGCTTCTAATATCCAATGTAAGTAATGTCTAAGCATTTTCAATGCCTTACAGAGGGGCAGTTGGCCCAGACACTGCAGGTGTGAGCACAGAAAACCTACTTTTCACCCAAAGGCAATGACAAGTTAGTTCAAACAGCCACTACCGATTTTAATTATCTATTTGAAGAGCTGAACTTCCACCATACTCCCCTTGGCCTACACAAATGCAACTCCTTGTCTGCTCCATAGCAAAGCTTTGGAAACTCCTGATGACAGGACTGATCACAGAGTTGCTACAAAGGGGCTCAGAATATGTTCCAGAGGAAAAAGATCTGCATCCAAATTAGTTTTTTCACATTGTTGTTATCCTATCAGGAGATCTCTCCCCCAGCAGCTCATTAGCAACGGTATCAGCTTCCCAACCAGACAGAAGAGCAGCTTTTTAATTTATGAGGAATGCCCTGGCACCCCCTGGGAATTAGCAGCAAATATCCAGGGCTTGCAAAATAAAACTAACTTTGTATTCCCAGTTTTCTCCTCATGTAAAACCAGTCCGGGCCACCCTAATGAAGCTCATTTCAGCACTAATTACGCTGTTAGCCACCACTATCCATGTTAATCACAACGTGAAACCCCAACTGACCTTTTCAAAAGACACTTAAAAAACCATTTCTAAGCTGTGTGCCTGCCATGAGCAAATCAAAAGTTATTACACTCTAAGACCATAAAAACTGAAGCTCCCAAATCCCCAATAATCTGTAGATTGAAGCAAGCTAATGAACATTGCTGCCCACCAAGGGGATGCCCCTGTGTAAACACACACCTTCCAAGCCAAAGCCAAATCCCTCCTGCCAACCCTGATTTCCAAATTCCTGTTGTGCCACTCCAAAGGTGACCTGAATCTGAACAGAAAAGGGGTGGAAAGAGCTTTATTCTTTGAAGCAGAACAAGTACCAGTATCTGTCAGCAACAATGACAGCAACCACATCATGGCCTTGATAATCTCAGGGGTCTTTTCCACCCTTAATGATCTTGTACTTCAACTTCCAATGATAATCCTTCCTCTAGTCCAGATTTGTCCAACCAAATTAAGAACTCCTCCAGTACATCTGATGACCCTATTTACAGGGATGACTCAAGATTGCTGAGCTTGGGAGACTCCCTGCTTGAACAGTTAAGAGCTTTAAACCCTGATTTAAGGGATTACAATCAAATCTCCAGCAATGGGGTTTGCCACAAAAAAAATCCAGGCAGGAAACAAGCTGCTTTACCCTGACCACTTTAAGACATGTCCAGGGAGAAAATAGTCAGATAACCCCCATCCCAACCCTCCTTTACTTCTACCAAGCATCCCTGGATCCCTTCTGGAAACACCATGGTTCTCAAACCTTGCCCTTGCTTTTATGCTGCCACTCAGAAAAAATAACTACAACTGCTCTATATTCTCACCCACACCACAGCCTTGGTTTCTGTTCCTTTCAGCCCTATTTTTTATATTTTTTTCTATTTATCTTCTGTCACACTAAAGGACTTACTGAAGGTAAGGGGTCAATTTTTAGGACACCAAAAGTCCTTTTGTGCTTCACAGAGCCACATAGTCAGAATTTTGAAGGACATCATGGCCAGAAACAGTGACTTGTGCCTGATGAAGGCTCATCTAAATATTAAAATGAACACTCTGCATATGCTAATAAGATTAATGAAGTACACGCTACAGTTCCACCAAGATCATGTGGTACAAACACAGAATGTGTCTAAGGAGGGTAGAAATTTCCCCTAGTTAGGATGAAGACCCAGAAAACCCTTGGAGACAGTCCATGGGCTGCTCTTCTGTCCCTCCTCCCAGACAGGGATGACTCCTTGGCAAGCTTCCATGGAGGATTCTTATCATCCAGGTTAACATAATGTTATTGTTACTATTAGAGCTCCATCCCTAGAACTGAAACAGACCCACTACAAACCTGTTCAGAATCACAAAAATCTTACTGTTGCTCTTTCCATCAAGGAACAGCAGCTAAAGAGGAAAATTAATGATGAAGAAGGAAAAGGCTCCTGTGATCCCACCAGTGACCCCCCACGAGCAGGAATGTTTGCTGAAATAAGGCAAAAAATATTAGATTTGCTCCAAAAAGAGCAACACAGCTGAGCAGAAGGAAGCAGTGGTCTTGTGTCAATTCTGTCTCATAAAAAGAGATTATTTTTAGCAATGAGAGGGCATGTTTTGGCTTGGCCCAGGGTTACCATAGTCTCACAAAATCAACTGGAGGAAAAAAATTGCCTGCTCATACAGCTGGATAAGGCAAGGTTTCAAAACCTGGAGCAGCTCTGAGTGCCCAGCTCTTTGCTAGGACCAAATCATGACCAGTTTCTTGGAAACCAACAGCTGATTTATCACACAGGAACCTGGGCAGCTCTGAGTACCCAGCTCTTTGCTAGGACCAAATCATGACCAGTTTTTGGAAACCAACAACTGTTTTGTCACACAGGAACCTGGGCACCAACCTGGGCCATGGGAAGCTGCACAAGAGCAAAAGCCAAAGGACACAGGCCTTGGTAGGCAAAGCCTCAGCCAGGCAGGTCTGGGCAAAAGGGATGGATGGGGATGAGACTTGCACTGTCCTGATACAGTGGCACCGATGGAAAGACTCGAGTTCAGCCCCTGGACAGAATGCAGAGAGTCCCCACTTGCAGCAAACTCACCTTCTCCACGTCCTCGACCTCGGCCGCCGCGTACTGCAGAACTTCGCTGTCCTCACTGCAGAGAGGGACACACTGAGCCCCCTGTCCACGCTCTGCCCACCCTTCCCCAGCCCCAGAGGGAACAGAAACCAAGTTAAAAGGCATAAACACCAAGCCACAATCATCACAGCTGGACAGAATGCTCACAGGAACTCCTGTCACACCTGTAAGCTGCTTCCTTCCTGGTGGAATTTTTTTTTATGGAATCTCCATCATTTCAGTTAAAAAAAATAAAAATCACACCTATACATCTGTTTTCATTTAATTAATGTGGCTCCCTGCCAGTTACAACTGCCCAATCTATTTGAAGCTAAGTGAAATTTTCAACCAGTCTAACCCAAAACTCCAGCAGACTTTCCTTTTTATAAGTACATTATTACCTGCGAGTAATTTTTACGAGAATAACATTCATTAATTACTGTGTATTGAGAACTGAACTGATACAAATGCAGGCAGCAGGATCTGTAAGTGTAAAAACATTTAAAAAGGGAATGTTTCTTTGTTACAAGACTTTTCCTGATCACCCAGCAGCCTGCAGACCAAAGGCACTCACAGAGCAGGCCACGACAGGAGCTCCCACATGAACATGTTTGATATAACCCAGGTTCAGCTGACCTGAGTAACAGCTGTTCCCAAACCTGCTTCACACCTTTCCTTTAGAAAATAAGATGTCCAGTGTGCAACTATATCAAACAACATACAGCAAAGCTGAAGAGCAAGGAGGAAAATTTCACAGAATCCCAGAATGGTTTGGGTTCAATGGGACTTTAAAGCCCATCCAGTGCCACCCCCTGCCATGGGCAGGGACACCTCCCACCAGCCCAGGGTGCTCCAAGCCCTGTCCAACCTGGCCTGGGACACTTCCAGGGATGGGGCAGCCACAGCTTCTCTTCAACATCAGCCCAAGGCAGAGGCCAGACTTGAGCAGAGCCTTATAGTGGCAATTGCATTAACAACACAGATCAAACCACTCAGTCCATGCCTTGATTTGACTCTGCAGATTATCAAGCTTCATTAGGAGAAAACAGCTGCTCAGTGACTCTGCAGATTATCAGGGCTTTCCTTAAGAGAAAACAGCTGCTCAGGGGAAGCAGTGCTGGATATGAAAGGGAGCATTAGCAATCTTTAGGCTTTGTTCCAGGAAAAGAGAAAAATCAAACAAAACCCAAAGGCTGTCTGTTCCAAATCACCAGGCAGCACCTGCCACAGCACCCAGCTCACAAATCACTGCCCATAAAAACATTAAAGACATTCATAAACATGTCAGGCTAGAAAGGAACACCCATTTTAAAGCACATACCCACTATAGAACACTTCAAGCAGTTAAACAGAACAAGGTAACAGCTCTGCCCACTAAAAACCTGCATGTCAAGAGAACAAGCAAACTTAGGCATGAACATGAAAAGTGTGCTGGAGTTTGCTCAACAGTGTAATTCCTCTTTTTGGCCTGTTTGAACCAGATTTGGGGCACTCTGAAGAGTCAGGGAATCTGTCTAGGCAGACCAAGAAGTGACAGCCAGGCACAAACACACCTCTACCAGCAAACAGTTAAAGGCAGCAGTGGCTCCTGTACTATCCAAGGCAGGAGCCTTCCTGAGGTCCAGGGATGCACACAGCTGGTTTCACACATTCCCAGCTCTGCCCCATCAAGGGGACAGCAACAGAGATCGATGTGACAGGTCCCTGTGAGCCCATCCCTGACAGGATGCCAAGCAGACGGTGTTTGCCTAACGAGTGCACTGACCACGCACAGAGCCGGGGCAGGGAGTTGAAATCACAGCAGGGTTTGGGATTCAGCCTCACTGAGCACCACCAGCCCTGTCTGAGGCTCCATGTGACCCAAAGCACAGGTAGCATTATCCTCTTGGCCAATAAACATGAGCAGTTCTGCCCTTAGGGGCACGGCAGTCCCAGGGCTTACTGCCCATCTCTCCCTCTCCATCCATCCTGACCGCCCATCTCTCCCTCTCCATCCATCCTGACCGCCCATCTCTCCCTCTCCATCCATCCTGACCGCCCATCTCTCCCTCTCCATCCATCCTGACCGCCCATCTCTCCCTCTCCATCCATCCTGACCGCCCATCTCTCCCTCTCCATCCATCCTGACCGCCCATCTCTCCCTCTCCATCCATCCTGACCGCCCATCTCTCCCTCTCCATCCATCCTGACCGCCCATCTCTCCCTCTCCATCCATCCTGACCGCCCATCTCTCCCTCTCCATCCATCCTGACCGCCCATCTCTCCCTCTCCATCCATCCTGACCGCCCATCTCTCCCTCTCCATCCATCCTGACCGCCCATCTCTCCCTGGCTATGGGGACACTCTGGCAGGCAGCTGACCCTGCACATCACACCAACACCCTTACTGCCCATCTCCCCATCCCTCCCTCCCTCCCATCCCTCCCTCTGTCCCATCCCTCCCTGGCTGTGGGGACATTCTGGGATGCAGCTGACCCTGCACATCACACCAACAGCTCCTGCCTGCACCAATGACAAGCTCAATGTCAAAGTTACCCAGTTCAGTTGCTCACAGAGCCATTGCACTGATCTACCCCACGGAGGCCACAAAATACCCACAGATCCACCTGGATTTCAGTGTAACTCAGTAATCAGCCCCATGCACACCATTCCAGACAGTTCTGATGGCTCAATGACCTTACAGAGTTTCCTCTCCAGAATTCCATTGGGCTATGGGGGACCAAGGCTGCCTTCAGATTTTTAGGACAGCTTTATCTCTTTTGTAAGAGCTGGGATAGCTGGCAAACTATCTCAAGTTTACAGGAAACACATTTTTGCTTCCCAGCTTGAGAAAACCAGGGAAGCCCAAAGAGTGACAAGGGGGAATGGCTTCTCACTGCCAGAGGGCAGGGTTAGATGGGAATTCCTGGCTGGGAGGGTGGGCAGGCCCTGGCACAGGGTGCTGTGGCTGCCCCTGGATCCCTGGAAGTGTCCAAGGCCAGGTTGGACAGGGCTTGGAGCAACCTGGGATAGGGGAAGGTGTCCCTGCCCATGGCAGGGGGTGGAATAAGGTGGTCCTTTCCAGTCAAAACCATTCTGGGATTTATGACAACAGAAAGGAGTTTTTGAGAGAGAAAAATTCCAAAACTCTCCAAAAAGGCCTAAGAAAAGCTTATATTGCATCACACTCTCCTCAGGTCCCACAGATACAAACACACATCACTCCCAAATCCATTTTTAAATTTTCCAACCTTGGCACAGGCTTCTCTGATGCCAGAGATAACTATACCCATTATCATGCCATGAATGCAACATCCCAGCATTAGGACAGAATATTAGAGCCCCCGGCACAAGGAGGATTCCTCAGGGGACCTGATTTCCTGACACTGGCAGTGATTTTAGGATTTGCACACATTTTTACTCAAAGACATAAGAGACAAAACCTTTTGGTTTGCTGACCTGATCTCTGGAAGGAAGGTTTTCTTGTAGGCATCCTCAATGTTCTGGAGATAGGAAGGAGACACCTTTTTCTCATATGGCTAAGAACAAACAGAAAACAATGTTGTGGAATTAATTTTCTTTCTTTTCCCTCCAGCACAGGCTCCAGCTTAAGCAGAAGGGCTGCTCCACCACCTGCCAAAGCCCACTCTGGATAAGCAGTTGAACATCCAAGTGAACCACATCATTCTTGAGACTTTCATTAATGTTTGGAGGCATTTGGAGTGCTCAGAATTCCTTATGTGGCATTGACTATCTAGAGCAGCCCACAGAAAGATCAGCTTTCCAAGGAATGATCCATCCTTGCTACCTGCACATCCAGGGAAGCTTTATATGATCAACCCATTGGTTTTGAGTAAGGCAAACATCACTTAATCCTCACAACACCTTGAAGAACAGTCACAAGCACATGTCCAAATACCACAGGAGGAGAAAACCAGCCCAAACCTAAAACTTAATTTAGGACAGTCACTCCCCAAAAGCACCTTAGAGCTTTGCTGGCCCAACACTGGTTCCAAGAGCAGCTGAATTTTATAGAATTTCTCATTACAGAAATGAGAACATATTGATGCAGTCTAAAAAAAAAAAGCTGTTTATTTTTTTTTCAAAACAAGCATATGAAGATACCCACACGGATCTGACACTAAGAGGACAATCAGCTCTTGAGGCAGAATTCTGCAGCACATCCCACAGGACTCACACAACAGGGTGAGATTATAACAGACATTAACAGGCAGCAATAGAGAGAGGTAAGTAATAATAGAGGTAACTAAGTAAAAATAAGAGTCAAAATTACCTCGCCTTTCTCCTGAATCCTCTTCTGCACCTCTGGGACAGGGACATCGATATAAATGACCAGGTGAGGTGGCAGGAATTCACAAATGCTGATGTCTTTGATCTCCTTGTAGTGATCAAGGCCTGTATGAAACACGAATAAATCACATTCCCCATCTCTTTGCAATCTCCTCTTCTTGGCTCACAGAGCAAGTTCCTCAAATAAGATTCAAGAAGTTCACAGAATAAACAACAGCCAGATCAAAAGTGAATTAAACCGCACTGAGATCTAAGCATCTGAACCCAGCTGTACCAAGCAGAAGGTTTACTTCTGACTCAGGTTCAGCTGAATCTGATCCTTTCCCCATCATTTGGGCACAGTAAGCAGCAGTGCCTCTAATCCAGATGTTTGCTCTCCAAGGATTTCAATACAATCCATTCCTTGGCACTGGAATTTTCTATTAAATTGTGGGTTTCTGGGCTTGGCTGCCTCACCAAAGCAGAGCAGCAGGACACAGGTCATTAAAACCAGCTCTGAAGGACATCCAGCAACTTAGAGCAAGGGTTAAAAAACAAATACACCTCCTAAATCTGTGTCAAACCAAACAGCAGAAACACGAGGCAGTTGGGAAAACAGTTGCCTTTGCTCAGGGGTAGCCAAGCACCAGATTTACTAAGAACAGGCAGCAACAGCTCAGGAGCTCAGAGCCCATAACCCCAAACCACAGAATCACTCCGGTTAGAAGGAACATCCACAGCACATCTGGTTCAACCCCTCTGCTCAGAGCAGAGTATTTCCAGGAGAGACATCCCAGGCAATCTGCTCCAGGGTTTGACTCCCTTCACAGTAAGAAAGGGTTGGGTTTTTTTTTCCCTTTCAAATGAAATTTTTTATATTTTAATTAGTGCCCTTTGTCTTTTGAGAGAGCAGACTGGCTCCACCCAGCAGTGCCCCCCATCCTTCCCCTCCTTGAGTTTAGACACACACCCTCCTGAGCCTTGCCCAGCTCTCTCAGCCTCTCCTCACACACTGGACATTCAGTTCCTCAGTGACCTTCATGCCCCTTTGCTATACTGACCCCCCCCACCCCCCCCGCAATTAAATGCCTCCCTGACATCCGATCCCATCAGATCTCGGAAGCTCAGCAGGGTCAGCCCCGGATTAGTACTTAGATGGGAGACCTCCTGGGAAATGCCGGGTGCTGTAGGTTCTAGTCCTGAGGACTTCACTGGCACTGTCCAAGCTCGCTCGGCCGTGGCAGATGAACCTCAGGACTGAAACGGTGGGGCCAGTTCTGCGCACACTGAGCCTCACCTAAAAATCTACTGCGCAGGCTGGAAGGACACACCCACGTGGGGAGAGCCCTTCCCAAATCTTCGTTCGCGAAGCTGAGCCACACACACACATACTGACCCCAGTAAATTCCCTTCTCCATCCTCTCCAAGTAACAGTGCTGGGGCCCTGGCACAGGGTGCCCAGAGAAGCCCCACCCCTGAAAGTGTCCCAGGCCAGGCTGGACAGGGCTTGGAGCACCCTGGGCTGGTGGGAGGCGTCCCTGCCCATGGCAGGGGGTAGGACTGGATGGGCTTGGAGATTCCTTGCAACTCAAACCATTCCAAGATTCTATGAATGCACAGAATACGTGTTCTGTAACATCTCAGCAGCATCAAAGCCTTGAAGAAAAACTGGAAATGCCCTTGATGCACAAAACAGCAACACATGAACAACAGATTATCTAAAGGGATCCCCACTTCCAGCAGGCACTTTTCTTTCTTTTTCAGAAGGTGAACTCCCACACTTCTGAGAGGTTTTGGCCAAACAGCCTCCTCTGGCATGGCAGAACTCACATCTCTTGTGGATGTATCCCTGCTTGAACATGGCATCCAGGAACACGAAGTCGCTGAAGGGAGAGCGCTCCAGCACCACCCCCTGACCTGCAAGGGAGAGCAGAGCCCAGGCTGGAACAGCAGCAGCTTCCAGGCCCCTCCCCACCCAAACCACTCTGTTCTAAGATGGGATAGGAATTCCTCTCACCAGAAGACACTCAAATTACAACAAAACCACCACAAAACTGCATTTAATGAACCCAAAATAATTATTTAATGAAACAAAAGAGACTGAACAGTCACCACCAGGAAGTAGGCTGGGGGAGAGTACAGCTCACAGTTTGCCTGGAGTGTCTTTTGGAAAATAACCACCAGGCACTGCCAAATGGGAAATAATTAAATTGGTGACTGGTGTGTCACCAAGAAACAAGGTGGTTTTCTAAATGGGCTGTTACCCTGTGCTAACTAAGGGAGGGATATGTGAATTTTAACAAAATAAGTACATTTTATTTTCAAATGCAGAGGGCAGCAAAGCACTTGGGCTTCTCCCGAGGTGGGAGGGACCCACAGGGACCACAGAGTCCCACTGCTGGCCCTGCACAGGACACCCCAAGGACTCCCCACATGTCTGAGGGCAGTTTAGTCAGGCCTCAGAGCCAGGTTAGGCTGAGCAGAGCCCACCTGTGCTGAGCAGGTGCTCCAGGGCATCAGCATACTGCAGCACACGGTTGCCAAACAGCCAGGCCTGCAGCCTGTAGGAGTGGCCATCGGGGCTCTTGGGGTCTGTGTAGAACCTCTCCATGTTGCAGAAGCCGTTGAACTTCTCTGGGAGCAGCGACCCATCCCCACAGGTCCTGTTCAGGTAGTGGATGTCGGCCTCGGGGAAGTACTTCATGCCTGAGGGAACCCAACCCCGGGAACACCAAAGGGTGAGCTGGATTGGACACACAACTGCTCTCAAACAGCCCCCAGACCTCTGGTCTGTCACCCCAGAGAGCAACAAACCCCAGCTTGAAGCACTTGCCTCCTTTCACCTCCAGAGTGAGGGCTGGGCACACCCCTGGTGCCATCAGAGCCTCCCTGTACATCCACAGGGAGAATCCAGCCTCTCCAGGAGCTCTCTGAGCACCCTGACCCCAGCAGGGCTGGGATTTCCCTCCCAACCAATCCAACCACACAGGTGTGCCCACCTGGCAGACACCCTGACCCCAGCAGGGCTGGGATTTCCCTCCCAACCAACCCCACCCACACAGGTGTGCCCACCTGGCAGACACCCTGACCCCAGCAGGACTGGGATGTCCCTCCCAACCAACCCCACCCACACAGCTGTGGCCACCTGGCAGACACCCTCACTCCAGCATCACCTACAAACCCTCCCTGCTTCCCAGCTAATGAAGCTCATCAGGAATAGCTGCTCTGGGGGACTTTCCTTGCACAAGGACCGCAACTGCACAGTTAAACTCCATCAGCTGTCAGAGAAACAGCTGCAGTGAGACACACCCAGTTTCTGTGCCAGTTCCTCTGCCAGCTTGCCCTTCCCAGAGCACAAGTTCCCCTCCACGGTGAAGATTTTGCTGTAGTTGTTGAACCTCTTGGTGGTTCTGTCTCCCAACATGTAGGCCAGCCATCCATACTGCAAGTGCTGCTCGGGGCTGCTGTGAATTCTTGCCTGGAGGAAAACACAACAAAACCATCAGCACATTTGGGGGGGGTTTAGCTGAAGGTGCAGCTTTCCCAGACCTTTTCATACCCCTAATACAGGAAATTTTTACACAATACTCACAGCACTGGCAGTTCTGCTTAGAAACAGAAGTTGTTGGGATGGGGAGCTGTTTGGGAAACTAAAGGCTGAGAAGACAGAAAGCATGGAACAGTTTCCAGGGTGCTTCCAAGAGGGCCTGCTCTGCCAGAGACCCTGAGATGAGCTCAGCTGGTTAAAACTTGGCTGTAATAATGCCAAGGTCATGGGTTCAATCCCCTGTGTGGGCCATTGACTTAGGAGTTGGACTCGATGATCCTTGTGGGTCCCTTCCAACTCAGAATAGTCTGGGATTCTGTGATAAGCTCTGCCCTGACCCCACAGCCACCCAAACTCCCCAGACACACGAGGTGCCCTGAGCTTTCAAGGGAGCTCCTGCATGAGGCTTTTCCTTGGATCACTCTGTTTAATTTTGGGCACACAGCAGCACCAAACCCTCTCTTCAGGGGAGCTACAGCTTCATTTCAACACAGCTTAGTGGGTAAAAGCTCAGGCTTGATGATCCCGAAGGCCTTTCCCAGTCTGAAGGATTCCACGACACAAAACACACACCAGGGCCTTCCTGAACCTCCCAAAGCCCGACAGGCACCGACCAAACCTCCTGCAGCAGCGCCGGGACCTCGCGTTTCGTTCCCATTGCACACTGAGCCTCACGCCGAAGGCTCCGGGTCAGCACAGCCCACCTGCGGGTCCCGCCTCGCCTCGGAGCCTCTCCCGGCCGTGTCCCACAGGGAATAGCCCATCCTGAGGGGCAGCAGCACAACAAATTCCCCCACCCCGAGGGGCCTCCCCCGGTCCCGGCCCGACCCCAGCTCCGCTCACCGCGGGCAGTACGGCGCTCCCCCGGCCCCCGGGGATCCCTAACCCCGCTCACCATGGCACTCCCCCGGCCCCCGGGGCTCCCCTAACCCCGCTCACCGCGGGCAGTACGGCGCTCCCCCGGCCCCCGGGGTTCCCTAACCCCGCTCACCATGGCACTCCCCCGGCCCCCGGGACTCCCCAACCCCGCTCACCGCGGGCAGTACGGCACTGCCCCGGCCCCCGGGGCTTCCCGTCCGCCCCCAGGCCGCGGCCCGGCCGAGCCGGGACACCCACAAGGACATGGCGTCGGCAGCGGCGCGCGGCGATGACGTCACGGAGGAGAAGCGGCTCCCCGGGGGGAAAAGGCGCGGAAAGACACGCCCCTTGTGAACACGCCCCTTCTAGCGCAGACCACGCCCCTCGATCACAGGCCACGCCCCCGTGTCGTGTGGGGTTTGGCGGGAACGGAGAAAATGGGGAATGGAACAGGGATCGGGGCAGACAGTGGGACAGGGATCGGGGCAGACAATGGGACAGGGAATGGGACAGACAGTGGGACAGGGACTGGGACAGGAAATGGGACAGGGATCGGGGCAGACAATGGGACAGGGAATGGGGCAGGGAAAGGGATAGGGGCAGGGAATGGGACAGGGATCGGGACAGGGAATGGGGCAGGGAACAGGTGAGACAGGGAACGGGACAGGGAACAGAAGTCTTTGTGCCTGTCCTGCTCCAGGTGGGAGGTGGACAGGAGGATTTGTGCCTGTCCTGCTCCAGGTGGGAGGTGGACAGGAGGATTTGTGCCTGTCCTGCTCCAGGGGGGAGGTGGACAGGAGGATTTGTGCCTGTCCTGCTCCAGGTGGGAGGTGGACAGGAGGATTTGTGCCTGTCCTGCTCCAGGGGGGAGGTGGACAGGAGGATTTGTGCCTGTCCTGCTCCAGGTGGGAGGTGGACAGGAGGATTTGTGCCTGTCCTGCTCCAGGGGGGAGGTGGACAGGAGGATTTGTGCCTGTCCTGCTCCAGGTGGGAGGTGGACAGGAGGATTTGTGCCTGTCCTGCTCCAGGGGGGAGGTGGACAGGAGGATTTGTGCCTGTCCTGCTCCAGGTGGGAGGTGGACAGGAGGATTTGTGCCTGTCCTGCTCCAGGGGGGAGGTGGACAGGAGGATTTGTGCCTGTCCTGCTCCAGGTGGGAGGTGGACAGGAGGATTTGTGCCTGTCCTGCTCCAGGGGGGAGGTGGACAGGAGGATTTGTGCCTGTCCTGCTCCAGTGGGGAGGTGGACAGGAGAACTGCCGAGGTCCTTTCCCACCTGTGAGGCCATGTACAAGGGGATGAGCAATCCCAGGGAGAAAACAGGCACAGCTGCATGGCCTGGCCTCTTGTTCACTCCAGACACAGCTTTTGGGGGCCTGGAGCTTAGGTAGGACATTGCTCCTGCATCCCAAAGTGCCAGAGACACCCCTGGAGGGTTCCTGGGATTTAGACTTGGAACATGTGCAGCGCTCCAACCCTGGCTCTGCCTGGCAGGAAATGCCTTAGAAAACCTCTTTACTTAAAGCTGCTCTAGGTCTTAACCCCTCTATTCCCAGTGGGTGGAAAGAGGTAGATCAGGTGGATTTTCCCAGCGGAAAGCTGGCAGTGGAGGTTGGAGAGCAGTGTGGAGCAGCCTTGGAAAGGCATTGGGGTTTGGAGGAGCTGGGGAGGAGGAGTCTGGGGGAGGGCTCTGGGAGCGAAGAGGGTCTGGGGGGCTTTGGCCAAACGTGGGACCACGTGTGTCTTCATGTGGGTGTGGCACTTGGGGACATAGATTAGTGGGACATTGGCAGTGATGAGGGAAATGTTGGACTCGATGGTCTTAGAGGTCCTTTCCAATCCAAGTTATTCTGTGGTTCCCAAATCCGGGGGTGTCCCATGGGCTGTGGAAACTGCTTCCCACAGTCCTGCCTGCCTCTGGAACCCCCAAGAGCAGCCTGGACCACCTTCCTCCCGCAGCTCCTCTTCTCCACTTGATGGAGACAGGAGTGCAATTCCAGGCCGGAGCTGGGTCTTTGCCTGCCTTATGTAAAATCAGGGCCACATTCCTGGGGCTGGGAAGGTCACAACTAAACATTTTGCTCACTTCCTATCAAAGTGACACCATCCCTGCTGACCTGGCACGTTTTTCATCCCATTAGCAGCTTCTGCTTTGCCCCTTGGCAAGGAGCAATCGAGTTTCATTTCAAGGATTTATCCCTGGAATTTGCAAATGGCTTCAAAAACCCGACCAGACAACCCCCACAGGATGTGACTGGGTCTGGATTTCTTTAACAGCTCTGTCTGCAGCTACCCCAGGTTACTCCAAGCCCTGTCCAGCCTGGCCTGGGACAATTCCAGGGATGGGGCAGCCACAGCTTCTCTGCCCAACCTGTGCCAGGGCCTGCCCACCCTCGTTAATTAAATGGAACACTGCATTTGGTGATGGATCCACATCCAGGAGATGATGTCCAAGGGGTCTTAGAGGATGGAGCAGGAAAATAGCAAGTCCTGTAAGAGTGGTGCAGGTGGGAATTGCACTCCCACATGTCCACACAACACACTAGAGCGATGTCTTGTCCCTGGAAAGGTCAAGGGAGGGGAACAGTTTTTAAGAGAAAGCATTTATGCTGACAAGCAAATCACAGCTGGATATGTCCACTCTTTGTGTCCCTGGTTGCCCGTCCGTGTCATCCCTGTTTTCACCATATCAGCTGGATGTGGTTTTTGGGGGAAGAGCAAAAGCTTTGGACAGCATTAACCCAGGGAATTGCAAAGTGACAGGCAACAGGCTGGCTGTTCCTGGAGAGAGATCAGTGGGAAGGTCAGGCTCTGGAATGATGGCCCATGGACATGGTGTTTCCCAGGATTTTCTGGCCCATGGACAATATTTCCCAGTCCCCTGGGTATATTTGCCCACAGACACTGTGTTTCCCAGGATTTGGTGTCCCCTAGGGAGGGTGTCCCCTGGAGGGTGGATGTCCCACATACACGTTGTTGCCCAGGATTTGGTGGCCCATGGACACAATGTTTCCCAGGATGTGATGTCCCCTGGTGATGGTGTCCCATGGACATGATGTTTCCCAGGACTTGGCATCCCCTAGGGAGGATGTCCCATGGGCATGGTGTTTCCCAGGATTTGATGTCCCCTAGGGAGGATGTCCCATGGGCATGGTGTTTCCCAGGATTTGGTGTCCCCTAGGGAGGATGTCCCATGGGCACTGTGTTTCCCAGGATTTGGTGTCCCCTAGGGGGGATGTCCCACGGGCACGGTGTTTCCCAGGATTTAGTGTCCCCTAGGAAGGATGTCCCATGGACACTGCGTTTCCCAGGATTTAGTGTCCCCTAGGAAGGATGTCCCATGAGCACGGTGTTTCCCAGGATTTGAAGTCCCTTGTCCCCAGGACCGGGTACTGGGGGCGTGTCCAGGGGCGTGTCCAGGGCGTGTCCCCTCCGTGTCCCCCGAGCCCCGCCCCGGGCGCGGTCCCGCTGCTGCTCCCGGTGCTGCTCCCGGTCCGCTCCCGATCTCGCTCCCGGAGCCCGCGGGATGTACGCAGGGAGGAAGAGGAAGAAGCCGGTGCCCAAGAGGTGGGTGCGGGGGGGTGTCCCCGCGGCCGGTCCCAGCCCGGAGCAGCCGCTCCGGTGGGAGCGCTGGGCACGCTTGGGTGGGTTGCTGGGTTTTAATTGGGTTAATTGGAGCTGAGGCTGTGCGGGCTCTGGCACGCTGATGGGAAGAGGGGAATGCCAGGGATGCTCGTCCTGAATCCCAGCGAGGAGCCCGCGGCGGAGTTTGGGCTGCTCGGCGCTGCGTTGCGTTTCGGCGCCTGCCGAAATCAAATGTGCGGCAATGCTAATTACCAAAACATCTCGATTCCTTAATAATTAATCAGCACGCTGCTCCGTAGCTGTTGCATAACGTCCCCCCCGGTGTGGCCCGGGTGTTCCCTGGCTCCCTCATTCCTTCTCCCCGCACCAGCGCCCGAGTCCCGCCAGCTGTTCCACCGCCGATTTGCAGCTGTATGGGAAGCCAGGGTGGGTATATATTTTTGGGACGCCGTGAGGGAGATGGATGAGCTGTGAGCCCAAGCCTGGGATGAAGGAGGGAATATTGACATTATAAACCTGTGGTGAGAAGGTGACCCAGAGCCTCTCTGGGGTGTTTATTTGGGAGTCTTACTGTGCAAACATGAAGGTTGGTTGTTCTGCTTCAAACCTGTCTCCTGTTCACCTTTGAGCAGCGATCCCAGCCCTCTGGGACACCGAATTGAGGGTTTGGGCTGGATTTGTGTGGCTCAGGGAGCAGGAGAAGGTGTCTCTTTGGAGAAGAAGCAGCTCCCTGGTTCTGCAGGGTGAGCCTTGGGAATGGGAACAGATTATTTTTCTCTGTGCCAGGTCAGATCCTGGAGGGGGATTCTGGTGGGAGAGGTCAGGTGGAGCAGGGCTGGGGACAAGCAGGATGTGCAGCCAGCAGGATGGGATGGGGAAGATGGAGTGAGGGACTTCTCTGGCCCCTTTGCAGTTTCCTCAGGGCTTTTTACTTATTTAAAAAATAGATTAGTGATAAAAATTAAGAGATGATACATCAGCTCAGGCAAACTCTGCTGTGGGGAATAATATCTCATGGTACTTGCCAGCTTGCAAAAGGGATAAACTCCCTGCTGGGTTTCCCGTTCAAAGGGCAGCTGGGGAAAAACAAACCACAGCAACAGCAGCAGCAGCAGCACAGCCTTTGCCCTGCTGGGAGCAGAGCCTTCCCTACACCTCCTCTCGGGGCTCACCAGCTCACCATGAGCCCCATGGCACAGCTTGGGTGCCAGCACTGCCTGGGACACCTTGAGGGGCTGGAGCTCTGCCCTGCAAAGAGAGGGCACCGGGGATAGAGGTGGTCCAAAGGGAAGGGAATGGAAACAGATGATAAATGTCTAGACCAGCCTTTACTGTTTCCATGAGCCATCGTCCTCATGGTCCTCCCCCTCTCCAGGGTGGACCCTGCTTGCTACAGCTGGGGATGTGCAAGAGCAGAGAGGTTGGGGTGTCCTCCCTCAGCCTTGGGGTGACACCTCTGGCTGTGTCCCCCCATGTGCCTCAGCCAGAGGATTTTCAAGTGCTTGGCCAGACTATCCAAGAGATCCCATTACACCTGTGTGCTTTACCCACTCCTGTGCTCATCTCCAGTCTCCTCTTCTTTCTGGCTGTTTAGGGCTGGATTTGTTGAGTGAGTGAGCAGAGGACTTTAAAGGATGTCTGAGAAAACTCAGATCAATTTTCTTCACCCCTTTCCTGTGCATGACCGTGATTTCAAAAGTGCTTAAGCCCCTGGAGAACACAAAAGCCCTGGTGCCAGCATGTTTGCCCAGCTTGTATGGACAGGTTTGGTGCTGAGTTGTACCAGCTGTCCTGTGTGAGGGTCTGGCCCTCCTGATGCTGCTGTTACAAACCAGCATGATTGAGCTGGCCTGGGGAAATGCTACAATTTTCCAGTCACCCTTAGAAGACCCGTTGGTCACTCTCTTGAGCTGGAAATTCAACAGGCACATCTCTGCAGTTCATTTAATGCTCATTTCCTCTCATGTCACAGTCAGAAGCAGCCAGCCAAATGAGATTGGAGAGTGGTGGCAGAGGAGAGAGCTTAAATTGCTGCTAAACACTGGCAGATCCTGTTATCCCAAGCTCCTTCGTGAAGTGAGGATGTCTGGGAGTGTGGTTTGTGGTTAGACAAATTCCAGCAAACACAGTGAGGTGTGTGTTAAGGGATGCAGATACAGACAGGGGGGTTTGAAGGGTTTTAATTCAAGCTAGGAAATTCCAATTGGCATGAAGGAACAAAGCAGACAAGGTGACATCCAAGGCCCGTTAAAGTTGCTAACTGAGTTGCTGCTGTGCTGGGGTTTTGGATGGAGTGTGTGAAGTAACTGCAGCTGATAGAGATTGCACCTTGTGTTGGCTTAAGGCACAGGAGAGCTGCTCGTGTGGACACTGTTCCTTCCGCAGGCTGAGGGTTGGTCCCAGGGCCTCAGTCTGGCATCAGGTGCTGGTTTAGTGTAGAAATACCCATCTGAAAGTATCAGGAATCAGAATATTGGAAGAAAATGGGGGGTTTTGCATCTGTTTTCTTTTTTTTTTTTTCTAAAGGGAACTGTTTTCTAAGTGCTGTGCCCTAAACCACCCGATGTGGTATCTCTTTGTCCAAGTCATAATATTCCAAAGACACTTTAAAGCTCATCCAGTTCCAACCCCCTGCCTTGGGCAGGGACACCTTTCACTAGCCCGGGTTGCTCCAACCTGGCCTGTTGGATAATCCCAGTCTGATTAAACTCTGCCTTGCCTGTGCCAGCCCCAAACCACCACCTGCTGAGGGTGGGAAGTCCAACCCCTCCAAGCGGCACCGCGACCGCCTCAACCAGGAGCTGAGCAAGCTGACGGGGCTGCTGCCCTTCCCTGAGGATGTGTGCTCCAGGCTGGACAAACTCTCCATCCTGCGGCTGGCTGTTGGATACCTCAAGGTCAAGAGCTACCTCATGGGTGAGTGTTCATGTTGTTAAGGAGGAAAAGCCCCTGGGGTCAGTCCCCACTGCACAGCTCACACCCCTCCCTGAGGTTTGAGGTGGAAGGTTGTGTTTCCTGAGGATGGGATGATGGTGAGGTGTGGGATCAGACCCCAGGATGTTGATACAGCAGTGTTGCACCTGTAGCTGCCATGCTGGCCTGAAAATGCCCTGGAAAAGTTGGGAGGAAAATACCTGATCTCCCAAAATGAGGAGGAGCTGGAAGTGGTTTCCTCGTGGGACATCTGCCCCTCAAGACACATGTTTTGTCTGTGTCCACTCTGGAATAAATCACTGGGGAGGTAATTCTGAAAGGAAAGCCTCTTTGTTTTCTGGAAGGAAGGAGCCACCTTCATTTTTGGATGTTGCACATCCAAATCCGGTTCTGTTTGGTCAGTTGTGTGTGCCTGGTGTTCTGGAAAAGCAACATCCTTGGGACAGGGAGACCATCTAGTTCAGCCCTGGAAACTGAGGGTTGGAGAGCAGGTGGGTGAGTGATGAGGGAGGGTCTGGGCAGAGCATGTGGAGGGCAGGGAGGCATCAGCAGCTCCCTGTGCTCAGAGGCTCCTATTGTGTCCTCTGTCCCCTGCAGACTGAATAGACTTGGCTTTTGCCTTATGCCCAGCCCTCTGGGGCTCTGCCAGGGCTCTCTGCAGTTGGGATGCTGGTCTCCAGGAGGAGGCCCCAGTGCCAAGCTCTCCAGATGGGACTGTGCCTCCTAGCAGGAGCTGGTTCCCACTGGATGTGCTCAGCATGCACTTCCCTGCACGAGAGCTACTCTGGAAAAGCGATTGGAATTGCAGGGATTCCTGTTCCCCCACCCTGCCAGGCCAATTACTCCCATTTGGCCACTTGCCTGTGATTCCCAGCCCCAGCCCCTTGCTCTGCCCCTGTGTGCCCTGAAGTTCATCGAGTTTGACTTCAGCTCATCCCCCTGATCCATCGAGGTCAGCCTGGATGAAGTCCCCTGTCAGCTGCAGGGCAGTGCAGCCTGTTCCTGGCTGCTCCTGCTCCTGGTGTGTCCCCTCAGGCATTTTGGGGGCCATGGTGCAGCCCCTTGTGCTGTGCTTTCTGCCCCAGTTTTGCTGCCCTCTGCTCCGTGCGGGCCCCTCTCCTGCGGTGACAGAGCCGTGGCATGGCCTGGTGAGCATCCCTGTCCCCTCTCCATCCTCAGCCCAAGTGTGGCCCTATCTCCAGGCAGGAGATGGATGGCTATTTTGATAGACTCCTAATTGCCTTATCTCCAGCCAATTGATAGGCCAATTGCATGTGGGCTCACAGGGTGATGCCCCGAGGCTCCTTCCTCTCTTGTGCTGCATTTCTCCTGCTCACTCCAGCCTGGTGGAGCTTCCCTGTGTTGTCTGCATCATGCCTGGCTGCTGACATGAGGACAAGGCTGAGGGAGGGGGTTCCAACCTTCTCCAGCTTCTCTGGTGTTTATGACATGTGGGTACCATGTGCCTCTGGCTTGGGAACTGACCTGTGTAATGGGGTGTAGGAAATAAGGCATCGGGGTCTGGGGCAGAGTTTGGGGTGGCACAGAGTGGAAGCCAACCCTGGGGCAGAGTTTGGAGTGGCACAGAGTGGAAGGCAACCCTGGGGCAGGGTTTGGGGTGGCACAGAGTGGAAGACAACCCTGGGGCAGAGAGTGGAGGGCAACCCTGAGGCAGGGTTTGGAGTGGCACAGAGTGGAAGGCAACCCACAGTGGGTTGGATGAAGGTATCAGTGCCTGCTTACTTGGTGAATGCCAGGGAGAGGGATTTGTCTGGTTATCTGGGGGGGATCCTGGTTTCCATTGCAGGGGAATGACTTACTGCATCATATTTTAAATCTGCTTTGCTTTTAAATAGTCTCTCTTCTGTCTGTGCTTTAATGAGAAACCAGAAAATCAGTAGTTTGCAGGAAGTGCCAAGGTTCAGGGATAGAGAGAGAAGCCCTCAGAGCTCCCTGTGTGCCTCCCCAGGCTGATGTGGGGCACACACATCTGCTGTAAGGCCTCTGTCCCCTGGTGCAAATGCTGCAGGTGTTGCACAGCTCTGGAGGCTCAGTTTCTCTGTACAAAATAAAGGGGGAAAAAAGGGAAATTTCGTTTTTGAGTTGGGTGTTCAGGAAATTTATTTGGATTAGCCATGACCCCCTCCTTCCCTGGGGTTGGGTGGGACTGGACCCTGAGGTTGTTTGCTAAGCAGGTGGTTTTGGCTGTGTCCCCTGGGTCGACTCTTCCCCTTAGGCAGGAGGAGCAACAGAACCAGGAGTCCAGGCTTCCCTCTTGCTTTGCTTTTGGCATGCACTTGTCACCAGCTGTGGGTGATGCCCTGGGGGCTCCTCTGCTGGGGACCTGCCAGAGTTGAGCAGTCCTGTTTGCTCCTCTCACTGGGATGAGGCTCCTCCACCCTCCCAGGGCCAGAGCCTGCTTTGAGCATCGCTGAACTTCCACAGAATCATAGAACTGTTTGGGCTGGAAGGGAACATAAAGATCATCCACTCCCAAATCCATCTTACCCAGGGTTATATGGATAAAACATGGCAAGGCAGGGGCTCAGGGCTTGGTGTCTTCTGAGCTTTGTTCATCAGATCCAGCCTTTGAGTGCTGGTGGATGGCAGTGACAACTCTGGTGCTATCCAAACCTGCCTTGGAGGCACTTTAAAGGTTTTGTCACTCACATAAAAAGTGACTGAACCTCACTGCCAGCCTTGTGCTGAGCTCCTGTCTGCAGACCAATTTGCAGTGGTTGCTATTTGGACCTGTGTCTGGCAGTCTCCCAGACAAATGTGGAGTGACTTTGCTGATCCCTGTCTCTTTGAGAGCAAGTGCCCAAGGAGAAAAGCTTGTCTGCTGCTGCCTGCCTGGTGCTCTGGGCTCTGTGTGGTGTGACAGGAGCCCCACTGGCTGCAAACACTGAGAGCTCCTGATAGCTTGGGTGGGTTTTAGTGCTGAGTGGCTTGGAAAAGCTCCAGCCAGCTGGAGAGCTGTGCTGGGGTGCGTTTCCTATGGATCCTGTGGCAAAGGAGGCAGATGCTGGGCTTGCAGATGTGACTCTGCCAAGGGTGAGCAGGAAAATGGGGCTTAAAATACTCTGTAAGGTGAAGAGAGTGCTTAGGGAACGTGCTGCCATGCCCTCTTCCTGGGTTACCAGAGAGGATCATGGAGTCCTGGAAGGGTTTAGGTTGGAAGGGACCTTAAGGATCATCCCATTCTACCCCCTGCCATGGGCAGAGACACCTTCCACAAACCCAGGCTGCTCCAAGCCCTGTCCAGCCTGGCCTTGGACACTCCCAGGGATGGGGCAGCCACAGCTTCTCTGGGCACCCTGTGCCAGGGCCTGCCCACCCTCAGAGGGAAGGATTCCTTCCCAATATCCCATCTAACCCTGCCCTCTCTCAGAACCAATGGAAAACCCTCTCCTGCTTCAGGACCACGCTCTGCAGTCTGGCAAAGCTTGAGATGGCTCCCAGCTCCCACCAAACAGGAAAGAGTGGGGTCCCTCCCCATCACCCCCTGCCCACACCCAGCCCAGTGCCACCCTGGGGCAGGAAATGCTGTTTGCCATGTGTGGTCCACATGTGTGCCCTCCTTCTGTTTCATCTCCTGCCAAACCTCTCCCAAACACATCTGGGCTGCTGCCCCAGCGTGAGGGAGGGCAGGCTGGGGTCCTGCACGGGCTGTGACACGTGGCAAGGCTGTCCCCTCCACACCTGGCTGCCCACGAGGATGTGCTGGGTGGAATATTTCTGCCACCACTGGAGTTCCAGTCCTGGTGGGTCTCCATGCACCTACCCATGGAGGAGGGCAGGATGAATCCTCCCAGTCCTGTGCAGGACATCCCTCACCCCTGCACAGGTGCAGTTAGGAAGGTTCGATCCAAGATCCCTATCTGTGCCAGAGACAGGGACAGGGAAACCCACTGCAGCTGGTCCTGCTTGGCTTGGGAGGGCTGCCCAGGTCCTTGCCCATCCCTGCTGCTGGTGTCCCCAGCTTCCTTCCCATGCTCTGCTGCAGGGCAGCTGGCACAGCTCTCACTGAGTAATCTCTCTGCAATTAGCATTCAATTAGCTTTTTTATTCACCTCCTCATGTTTTGTTGCTACCATGGGCCAGAGCTGCAGGGATCTGGGCGTGAAGTAATTGATGCAGCAAAAGAAGTCAAGTTTAAATCTGTCCCTGGGGGAGATCCTGCAGGGTTGTGTGGCATGGACATTTGCATAAGCATGTTGGAGTGGCTGGCATGGACCTCAGGAGTCCACAGCTCTCCTGGGCATTTCTGTACTCCTTGGAAAATGCTGGGTGACTTTTTCTAATGGATTTATAATCTGTGGGTTTGGCTTTTGTCTGTTTTACTTGGATGGCATGAGCCTGCTCTGCTTGGCACCATGCCTTTGTTAAACAGCTGGGGCAAAGGTGGGGGCTGATTTGACAGGGTTTGGGAGCAGATCCAGGAGGAAAACGGTTGTGCATGGCTTGGTGTTGGTGGAGGAGCTGGGAGCTCCTGGGTTTTTGGTGCCAGGCACCTCTGGAGCCTGTTCAAAGGGAAGAGGGTGAAGCCTGTCACCTCCCACCAGTGTCACCCAGTCCATGAGAGCAAAACCAACTCTGGGATTGGTTCCAATAGCCCTTTTTTTCTAGTGCCAAATCCATGCCAGAGGCAAGGGATGTGTTTTAGCCTTGCTGTGTTTTCCTTTGTGAATGTGACAAGCAAAAAGTGGAGAAATTGGGTTGCTTTGCTCCTTTTCCCTTCTTTCTCCCACTTGAGGACTTTTGTTCATTGCAGGGCTTAGAAAGTCTTTTGCAGAGGCAGGAAAGCCAACCCAAGGGGGAATGAAAATGTTACTGATCCTGTCTGGCATCTTCCCTGGCTGAATGAAAGCCTTTCAGTCTTTGGGGCTCACACCAGTAGCAGGAAAACTCCTCCAGGGCCCTGACTGGTGCTGGCGTTCAGGACAGAGCTGGATTTCCCCCTCCTGTCTCAAAAGTTACACACAGAGAGGCTCTATCCAAGCACTTTGGAAACAGAAATTACCACCAATTTGCCTCAGCAAATGCCTGAAACTTTTCTAGTAACTGCAAATGACTTTTCCCATGGTCTTTTTCATAGAATTACGGAATTATTAAGGTTGGAAAAGACTTCTGTGATCATCAAGTCCAACCACTAAGCCAGGACTGCCAAGCCCACCACTAAACCATATCCCCAGACACCACATCCTCATGTTAATTCCCATGAACTCTCAAGGATGCACAGCAGGAGACTGGAAAAACTGGGCACAAACTGCAAAAGTGCATCATCCTTTCATCTGCAGCTATTTCTGTTGCTGTGGGTACGTTATAGCTTGGACACATGTTGGACCTGTTTCCTGGTGGGTTCTGTGAGCCCACAGCAGCTCTCCCTGCAGATGCTGCTGTGTGGGCACTGGGAGAGAGCTGGAGACCATATGTGCTGGGGATGTGCATCCTCCCAAAATGCCCTTTTGGAGCTTTCTTTTGGAAGAACTTGCTTCCCTTTGAAATCCCCTGCCAGCCTGCCTCAGTTCAGTGCTTTGGAGAGGAGGCAGCCCTTCAAAAGGAATCACAGATAAAAAAAGACTCGATGTTTCGTTGTGTAAATTGAAGCCATACCCGTGTCCAGATGGGCCTGGGATGTTCCAGCGTGGGGATCACATGGCATCACGTAAGGAGGCTCTTGGCTTAGTGACTCCTCATCTTTCCCAGGGGTCTCAGATCCCCTGGTCTGTCTGATCCGTCCTTGAGGGCACAGGATGGGAAAGGGCAGGAGATGTGACTCATGGAGAAGGTGGAGATGCTGCTTGAGCATCTCTAAGGAGCACTCAAGTTTTTTGGAGGGCTGAAGTATCCCAGCTCTGTCAGCCACAAAGATAGAGGCTAATTCTGCTTCGTGGACTCAGAGCATCCTCTCCACTGCTCTGTGGCACCTTGGACAAGACCTTCAGCCAATTACTTTTGTCCAGCCTGCATGGGCAGGTGCTTGTTGCCCCTCAGGCTCCACCTGTAAATACATCCCAGGGGTATTTTGCCCCCAAACTGGTTTTTAATACAAACATGCCAATCCACCTGGGGAATGCCTGTGCATATTGATGGTTTGATGGGAAACAAAGTGTCTCATATCAGCAGTTTCATGTGAAACTTTGATAGGTTCTGAATTATTTTGGCTTTGAACTCACTGTAACCAGGGAACAAACCTTTAGAACCTTTCAGTGGTGAAGTGAGACCTTCGACCGTGGGGAAAATGAAATACATGGTCAGCCTCAGGGTGGTTTGAGGTTCTTCCTCACTTCCTACTGCCCCCCCAAATTCAGAGGATCTTTTCCCTTTGGATCTGCCCATGTGGCACCCCAGGGCAGGCAGTGATCTCTGCTGGGATGTGGATCCCACAGGATAGGTGAGCTTTGTCCGACCTCAGGGTGCTGCAGAAGCTGTGATGGTGGCAGAGGTGGGTGGTTCCTACATGTGGGCTGCTTTGAGCTCTGTCTGTGGGATTTGTTTGTTGAGTGGCACCAAAACATGCCTTGAAATTGTCCTGAGTTTGGACTGAGCTTTTTCGGTGATAGTCAGCAGATGAAGTGCCAGTGTGGGGGTGTCCCTGGGAGCTGCTGTCCTCATTTCTGCTCCCTGAACAACCGGTTTCTGCGTGTCCCATGATGCTCAAGGTCCTGCGACCAGGGCAGGAGGAGGTTTCATGTTGGTTGCACCCAAGGGTGTTGCCTTGAAGGCATCTGGGGATGAAGCATGAGGCAGCACGTGAATCAGCCTGTGGAGGTCATGGCAGCGAGTCCTGACAGCTGAGAGCTGCTCAGATGTCCTGGGAGTGTCTTGAACACCAGCTCTGCTTCTGAGCAGCCAAAGGTGGAAGGGAGGAAAAAAAAAAGGGTGATTTGGTGGCATCTTGGGTGGTTTGGGAAGGTTTACCTCCATTCTTCCTCAGCCCTGAAGGGCAGGGGAGCAGAGAGAGCACCCCACTGAGGGGGCTTGAAGCCAACTCCAGCTCTATCAGGCTCTAACCTGAGGAGTTATTGCTGAATTGGGTGGTGTTTCCCAGCCAGGCCATCCCAGAACACTTACCTCGCCTCCATCCTTTGCACCTCTGCCTCAGACCTTGGCAAAGTGAGCTTTCCCAGAAATGGGATCAGGCAGGGAAAATAACCTCTGGGAGGAAACCTTGGGGAAGTTGGACATGGCTCTGTCAGTGGGCTCCGTGCCAGTTCCCTCTGGTCTCACCTCCCTCCAGGCTGGGTGCTCAGGCATCGGATGGCGTGGTGTGGCTGTCCCAGCAGCCCTGGGGTGGGCAGCAGGAGGGGCAGGCTCCTGGCTCTCCCCTTCCACGCTGATTTCTTGCCTCCTCTCTTGCAGCCACGGCTCCAAAGGCTGGCAGTTCCGTGCTGGAGCAGCCCAGAGCCCCAGGAGGGAGCAGACGGACGGAGCCGCAGGTCGGCGGGGAGCTGCTTCCTGAGGGGGAACTGCTTCTCCAGGTATGGCACTGGAATTGGGTCCTCTGGGGTCTTCCAGCAGCTCTGGAGCATGTGAGCCCATCTGTGGAGCAAGGGGAGACCCTGCCTTGCCTGGAGCTGCTTCACTGTGATTCCTGCAGGCACTGAGCACCTTGGGACAGAGACCAGTGACACTGCCTGGTTGGGACAGATCCAGGTCCCCATCCCACACTTCCCTCTCATTCCCACTGCCATTTTCTGCCTCTTTGGTTACACTACAGCTCATGGGCTGAAGTTCCATGTCAACCAAGAGGTTCAGGGATATTGTAGGGTGGTGTAGGGGTTGATCCCTCATTAGTCTCCAGAGTAGTGTGTTCCTTATGTTATAGCACATGCCAAGAGTACAATGGTGACAGCTGTGGGATAAAACATCCCCCAGGAACTCTTTGCCTTACCTGGGGTGTTGTGTGAGCTCCAGATGGATATGTTCCCTATCTACCTGAGATGGGAAAAGCCCAGCTTCAGTTTGTAGGTTGTGGAGGAGAAAATAAGGGAAGATGGGTCTTGGGATGAGTGGTGGACAAAGTCAGTGGGCAGTGGGAGCTTTGTTTTGGAGAAAGGCTGGCAAGTGTCTGATGGAAGAGCTGTGAGTGAGCTTGTGAATCAGCTGCCCAGAATGCTGTTGTTTGGGCTGCCACTTATAAATGTGAGCTGGAAGGAACAGAGTCCCAGAGCAGTCTGGGCTGGAAGGGACCGTAGAGCTCCTCTTGTTCCACCCCCTGCCATGGGCAGGGACACCTCCCACCAGCCCAGGTTACTCCAAGCCCTGTCTAACCTGGCCTTGGACACTTCCAGGGATGGGGCAGCCACAGCTTCTCCATGGCCTCCCCACCCTCCCAGGGAAGAATTCCTTCCCAATATCCCCCCCTAACCCTGCCCTGGCAGTGGGAAGCCATTCCCCTTTGTCCTGTCCATACAGACCCTTTATAAAGTGCTTCTCCAGCTCTTGGAGGCTTTCTGGATCTTCAGTCCTCTTCTTCCCACCTCTCCAAACACCAGCAGATGGATGCTTGGCTCCTTGGGGTCTGACCTCAGTCCCTCCAGCCCCCAGCAGAAGGGACAGGGTGTGTGAGCAGACCCCCAGCACGAGCCTCCGTGTGCGATTTTGGTGAGACAGCAACTCCTGGGAGCTCAGGGGGACTTTTGGCCATGAGCCTTGGACCACACGGAGTGTCCCATGTGGTCCCAGCTGTCTGCAAGTGTGACAGTCACAGAGGAACAGCTGGAATACCACAACAGCCAGGAGGCAGCCTGTGGTTGCCCCAGTCCCAGGATGGAGCTGCTCCCGAGGCCTCTCCAGGGGTTTGAATTGGACCATCTGATGGCAATTTATTGAGCCAGCAGAGCACTGGCAGCCTCGGGTGGTTGGAGGCATCTGGAGAGCTTATGAGGTGTGAATGTGACAGAAATCCCCCAGGGAGCTGCCTGGTGGCTTCCCCGCCCCCCAGAGAGCATTTTAATCAGATGCTGTAATTTGAAGAAAACTCTGACTCAAGGCCCCTCGAGGGGCTGCAGCACACAAAGAAATGGGAGAAGTGCCCACCAGGCTGTGGATGAAGTGTCCATTTAGGGTGTTCCTTTCCTAATTTCTCTCCCTCTGTTCACTAATAAATTAAATATATTACAGACAAGAGCAGGGGGCAAGAGTTACTGTCTAATGCAGTGCTTTGCTTTTGGAGGAAATCAGCCTGAAATGGTCACCAGGTATGTCTGGATCTTCATCTTGCCTCTCCCTGCTCCCTCCTGGTGCAGGGGCTGCCCTGCAGTGAGAGACCTTCCACGATGGGTTTGGAGAAAGTGGTCAGTCCACCCTGGATCACTGCTCATGCTGGGAACAAAAAGAATTAAGTCTTGCATGGTTACCAGGCGCCTTCCTTCTTTGTGGGGTTCCTTGCTGATGAAGAAGGTCCCTTCCTGGGTTGAAGCTGGGAAGGGTAACTTGGGCTCAACTTCTGCTTTCAGGCACTCAATGGGTTTGTCATCGCTGTGACAGGGGATGGCCACATCTTCTACATCTCCCCTACAGTGCAGGACTACCTAGGCTTCCACCAGGTGGGTACCGCGCTTTCCTGGCATCCCAACAGATGCACTGCTGCTCTGGGGAGGAGGTGCTGATGGCCATGCTGCCAGGGTTATTTCTCCTCCCTTCCCAGCTCCCTTGGGTCCTTTCTGAGGTACATTCCCCAGTGAGTCGTGTTCTTTGGGGGCTGTGAAAGCCAGCTGAGCCAGGGCAGCTCTGTGCCCTCTTGCCATGGTGTGTCAGGGGGCTGAGAGGTATTCCTTGTATCATCCTGCTGGGCACATATGCCCTCATTTAGGAAATCTCACCAACAAGCAGTACCAGTGCCCTGAAGTAGCCTGAGTTACATGGGATGCCAAAGAAAAGCAGGTCTCTGCCCACATCACTCTCTTACCTCTCATTCCCCTGACATCCAGCTCCTTTGGCCAAAGGACTGGGGCAACAGGAGGGTTGTGAGGCTGCTAAACCCATTTCATTGCAGGGATTCCTGGAGCACCTGTGGAGACTGATGTTTGCTTCTTTTTCCTCTCTTTGCACCCTTTCCAAGCTCCCTGGGATCCTCATGGCTGGTGCCCCACCTCAAAACCACTGTCATGCAGGGAGACAACTTCTCAAAGTATGTCTGGTTAAGCAGACATACATCCAACATGTTCCTGAGGACAGGGACATGGCAGTCCAGCCTATGCTGTCCATGGGCTTGGCAGAACCTCTGGGATACAGATTTCCATGGGGTTTGAGTCAACAAAACCTCCCAGCCCCTTTTTTAAAACAGCAAACTCCCCTGTATAAGTCTAGGGGAAAAAAACTGTTTGGCTTGATCAAAAATTTTTGATGGAACTTGAAATTATTTTTTATATTGATCCTGGGGAATAGATTTGCAGAGAACCAGGGATGGCAGTGCAGGAGAGAGCTTGGGTGCTGCTGCTGGCCAACATTTTGTACCCCACAGGGAAATTCCCCTCAGACACCCTGCAGTCTGTGCTGTGTCTGAGTTTGGTCCTGAGGAGACACTGGAAGTCGGGTTTGCCCCACAGGTGGGGAGTGAAGCTTCTCAGGGAGCAGGGGAAGGAGCTGGAGTTTCAGCACTCCCATTAAGGATTGAGAGCCAGAGGCAGGGTGAAACATCTGAGATAACCCCAGGAGAACCTCAGCCTTGCCGTTGTGGGAAGAGGCTGGGAGAAGCTCAGCCTGACTATGGCCAGGGAGTGCCTGGGAAGCAGGGAGTGTGCCATTCTGAACAGCCAGGGTTACCTGGGCATCGCCCTTTCTACTGCTTCCAGAAACCTCTGAGCCATTCCTAAGATTTCCCCAGGCAAACCACTCTCTGCTGCCTTTCCCTCCCTCCTGAGCCATCCCTGAAAGCGCAGCCAGTCCTGGTCCTTGCTCTGTGGCTGACACACAAAGCTGGTGGTGTTTCCTGCTCTGTACCCTCCACTGCTGCCCTGGCAGCACACAGGAAGGAGAACCCTGCTCTGTGCCCTCCTGCAGACGCCTCTGCCAGGCTGTGCAGGAGCCCACACCGTTCCCTCGTGTCCTTGCAGTCGGATCTCATCTACCAGAGCGTGTACGAGCTGATCCACGCAGACGACCGCGCCGCCTTCCGCCGCCAGCTGCACAGGGCCCCGGCACATGGTGAATGCCCACTGCTCCAGGGAAATGTCCTGGGGGCACCAGGGTGAGCCCTGAGCCCGAGGGCTGCAAGGCTTCCCTTTCCCTTTGGTTTTCCAGCCTTTCCCACTGACCAGCCACTGCCGGGGGGATGCAGTGCCGTGTCCAGCCCCGAGCGTGTCCACCATGAGGAGGAATCCTCCATGGAGAGGAGCTTCACCTGCCGCTTCCGCTGCTTGCTGGATAACTCCTCAGGGTTCCTGGTAATGCAGCCCCATGCTGGGACACCTCTCTGCCCCCTCAGTGTGTTCCCTCCATCATCCCACAGGGATGGGAGCACAGGCAGTTTCCCCCACTCTGTTTGCTTCACACCCACACGTTCCAATCTCCTCCTAAGGCCTTGAATTTCCATGGGCGCCTGAAGTTCCTTCTCGGGCAGCAGAAGTCAGCTTTGGACAAGTCCCCAGTTGCTCTCTTTGCCATTGCAACACTCCTCCAGCCGCTCTCCATCCTGGAACTCCGCACCAAGACGCTGATCTTCCAGACAAAGCACAAGCTGGACTTCACTCCCATGGCCTGTGATTCTCGGTAGGCATCTCTCCTCTTCCCCGTGGCAAAATCCCCCGTGCTGGACAGAAAAGTAGACCCCGTGGGAGCAAGGAATGTCTGGCCCAGCTCCCATGGCAAGGTGCCTGATGCTTCTGTATCCACAGTAACCTGGGGAGCAGGTTAGCTGAGCACCAGCACTTCTTGTCTGCTGTGATTTCGCCCAGCACAGGGTGGTTTTGTGGAAGAGGGGATGCAGCTCAGTCCACCTGGGCAGTTGCACCATCCAAAGCGGGAGGCTTTGGCAGGGGTCCACGTATGGCTGGTGGGGTGCAACTGTGGGGGATCCATCCCTGGCATCACAGGGTTTCTATGCTGTTTACAGCGGGAAGGTTGTCCTGGGATACTCAGAAACGGAGCTGTGCAGGAGGGGCTCTGGGTACCAGTTCGTGCACGCAGCTGACATGATGCACTGCGCGGAGAACCACGTGAGGAGTGAGTGCTGGGGCTGGGCGGGTGGCTGTGCCTGTGGGGAGTTCTGGCCATGCCATTGCTCCTCAGAGCTGTGTGTGCCAGGGCTGGAGCAGTAGGGAGCTCTGCCACTGCTTCTCAGAGCTGTGTGTCCCAGGGCTGTGCCCATGGGGAGCTCTGGCCATGCCAGCCCCTGGTCCTCACAGCTGTGTGTCCCGTGGCTGTGCCTGTGGGGAGCTCTGGCCATGCCATTGCTCCTCAGAGCTGTGTGCCCCAGGGCTGTGCCCGTGGGGAGCTCTTGCCATGCCTGCACTGCTCCTCGGAGCTGTGTGCCCCAGGGCTGTGCCCATAGGGAGCTCTGGCTGTGCCTGCCATTGCTCCTTGGAGTTATGTGTCCCAGGGCTGTGCCCATGGGGAGCTCTGGCCATGCCATTGCTCCTCGGAGCTGTGTGTCCCAGGGCTGTCCCCGTGGGGAGCTCTGGCCATGCCACTGCTCCTCGGAGCTGTGTGTCCCAGGGCTGTGCCGATGGGGAGCTCTGGCCATGCCACTGCTCCTTGGAGTTGTGTGTCCCAGGGAGCTCTGGCCATGCCACTGCTCCTTGGAGCTCCCAGGGCTGGAGCCGTGGGATAAAGGCGCTTCCCCTGAGCAAGCCCTGCTCAGAGGGCTGGTACAGAGGCAGCATCCTGTATGTCCTGCTCGTGGGGACGAAGTGCTGCTCAGCCTCGTGGCGCCTGGCACGTGCCACCTGTGTGCCATGTGTGTCCTGTGTGTGCCCCAGTGATGCGGACGGGGGAGAGCGGGCTGACGGTGTTCCGGCTGCTGACCAAGCGCGCCGGCTGGGTGTGGGTTCAGGCCAACGCGCGCCTCGTCTACAAGGGCGGCCGCCCCGACTGCATCATTGCCCGCCAGAGAGCCCTGTCGTGAGTATCCTGCCCCTGCTCCCCTCCCTGGGGCTGCTCCAGCAGCAGGGAGGGCAGGCTGGTGATACTGGGCAGCATGTGTCCTCCTGTGGGAGGTGGGTGTGGGTGTGCTTCTGCCTGGGGTGAGCCCCGGGCAGGCAGCTGTGACAGGGTGGGTTCTACAGCTGCTGCACAAGTGAGGCTGAGCACTGTTGAGAGTTCAGAAAACACAGGATCGTTATGAACAGGAGTGACCAAATAGTGGAAACCCAAAGAGAAGGGAGGGAGAGAAGGAGGGAGACTAAAGCAATAAGCCCAAACATGCAAGCACCCCACTCACCAAAGAGTTACTCATGTAAGATTGTCTTACCAACTCAGAACACTCCCTTGAAGGCAGGGGCTACATCTTCTAGGCATTGGCACACAGCAGGCATCTCTCCTGTGTTTTGGGGGAAAAAAACATCAACACCAAGAGCACAAGCCCTCTCCCCTTTATTGAGCCTGGTAGAGACGTCTGCCTGGGGAGGTGTGGCCACCAGGCCCCCCTGAAAGAGGTCCCAGGCTCTGCTCTCTTTCTTCCTCCTTGCTCCCCCCCCCTCAGCTCTCCTCTGAAGGCTGTCAACTGATAGGAGAGATTCGAGTAACTTTAGTTTATGCAAGCTCTGTCTTCAAGGATGAACCTTCACTCTCTCAGCTTTTTTTCCCTAGAACTTGGCAGGAAAAGGATAAATCTTTTCACAGGTGGCATAAGCAAAAACACAGACCAAAATGTCAACAGTTTCAATTCTTGATACAGCAGCCGTTCCCCAAGACATGCAGACCTCTCTGTGAGCTCCCCAGAGCCCCAGTCCTCCACCAGCAGCCTCCACCCTGCTCTGCTGGAAAAGCCAGGGCAGGGCTGTGAACTCTTCTCTGCTATCAGAAGGGTGGTTTTGCCTGGCCCAGAGGAGGTGCTCATGCTGTTCCCATCTCTTTTTCCCCGAAGGAATGAAGAAGGGGAGGAACATCTGCGGAAAAGAAACCTGCAGCTGCCTTTCAGCTTTGCCACAGGGGAAGCAGTTTTATATGGGAATGACCTTCCTGGGTTCCTGGACTCCTTCCAAGCCAAGGAGGAGTTGCAGACACAGGCAAACTCCCACTCAAAGCAGCAGCTGGTGGACCCCAACTCTCTCCTCGGGGCCATGATGAAGCAGGATGTATCCATATACAACTCCCACGCTGATAACGTGCCTCAGTTCTCCTTGCCAGGTTTGATCTCTGAGCCTGATGGGCTGGGCAGGAGTGAGGACATTGGTGATGCCAAGGAGGACAGCAATGCCCTCCTGGTGGTTATTGAAACCCTCTTTGAGAAGAGTGAGGTGGATGGGAACATCTGCCAGGGCCTCAGCGTGGACCAGGCAGAGCTGCAGCAGTGGGAGGAGGCTCTGCTCAGCCTGGGGGCAGAGGAGGAGTCACCGGCTCAGGGGGCTGGCGAGAGGCCGAGCACCAAGGTGACATCCTGTGTGGAGCAGATGCTCCTCAGGGAGGATGCTGGGAAGAGCATGGACTTCCCACAGTGCAGTGCATCCCCCTGCAGTGAGGAAAGCAGCAATGTGGCTCATTTCCAGCGCTGCTGGGCAACTAATTCAGTGTTTCCAGCCCCATCCCAGCCCCAGGCCCTGGGTGCAGAGGGAGGCCAAGGGGCTGTGCTCTCTGGAGTCTCTGTTCCCTCTGAGGTGGGCTCTGCTCCACCAGAGCAGCAGGTCCTGTTTAACCCAGCCGGGCTGGTGGCAGGGACTGTGCTGCATGTCCCAGTCTCCAGCGGCAAATCCTCTGCAGCACTTCAGCAGGCAACCCAAGCACTTCAAGCAGAAGTTCCCCCCTCTGCTCCTGTAGATGACCCTGTTCCTGCTGCTCAGAGCCAGCCAGGGTGCCAGCTGGAGGGCTCCAGCTGCCCACTTCCAATGCACTCGAACACACTACTGACTTGGTGGCACCACGTCCTGCTCCAGACAAACCCAGCTTTGGGGCAGAACGCTCCTCCTGGAGGTTGCCCATCAGAGGCTTGGATGGCCATAGCTCCAAAACAGCTGGAAGCAGCAGGAACACACCTGGAGGCCCAAACTCTGCCAGATGGCAGCCCTGAGAGCCCCCCAGAGGCCGGGCTGTGGCTGCTAGCCCCCTCCCAACCTGCTCCTTGCCCTGCCCAGGGCTTGCAGGAGCCCTTGTTCTCAGGGGATGGGAGCCTCCACGAGGAGGAGGCTGCTCTGCCTGCACGAGCAGCAGCATCCTTGGGAGCCAGGCAGCTGCCAAGGGATGGTGGTTTCCCCAAACAGCCCCTGACACCCCACCTGGAGCCCAGCTTTTCCTGGGAAGGGGAGCAGGCCAAGTGGTTCTTGCAGCACCAGCTGTGGCTCCCCCATGCTGGGGCAGCCCCTCAGAGAAGCGATGGGGAAAGTCCAGTGCAACACAGTGTGCTCCCCCTGGGGTCCAGCACGGCTCCCAGCACCCAGCAGATGGGCCACGTTGTGCTGCCAGAGTGCCAGTATGGAAATAGCACTTTTAGGCACAAGAACAACTTCCCTAGGGATGCCTCTAATGTACCCCTTCCCCAGCAGCTGGGTGTGTTGCCTTGCCCCAGCGAAAGCCACCCTGGAGCACCCTGTTCCTCTCCAGGCTCGGCTTGGAGGTGCTCAGCACCTCTCCCAGTGAAGGTGGGTGCAGGAGCCCCCCAGTCCTCTCTGAGCTCCGTTTGGAGGTGCTCGGGAGCCCTCCCAGTGAAGGTGGGTGCAGGAGCACCCCTGTCCTCACAGCAGGGCCCTGTCTGCCTGGTGGGGCCGGGAGTGGGTGGGCAGCCCCTCTGTGCCTGTGGCATCCAGCCCAAGGTGAGGTGTGAGGGCTGCAGGACCTGAGGGGTGCCCTGGCTCATGGGCAGGGAGCAAGGGGAACTGCCAGAGCTGCAGGCACACCATCCTTTGTGGGTAACCTCTGTGGAAGCATGACTGTGAGCCAGGAGCCATGTTTTGGAAAGCCACCAGCAGCTGCAAGCTCTTCCATCCCTGGAAGTGGTGCCTCGTGCTTCCTGGTCACTCAGCATTTTGTCTTCCAGTGCTGTCAGGCAGCCTAAGGTGCAGTGGTTGGGACTTGTTTCCCATGAGAAATCTTTCAGGGGGATGCAGCCATGCCAGTGCAGAGGTTTGAGGGTTCTGGGGGTCCAAAGAAGAACACTGTGCTTGCTGGCCCATGTGCTTGGGGCAGCCTCTCGCAGGTGGACCTGCTGCCTCACAAGCAGATGGCTCTGAATTGCTGTTTCTTGTGGTCTCCTCAGCACCTCTGTGTGTGGACCACCTTTGCCACATTGGTGTTCAGTCCCCTGCATCATCTCCACCTGCCTGAGCCCCTCTCCTCGCTCCCTCCTGTGCTCTCAATTTCCTGCAGAGCCCCTGGTGACCCAATTAATTTAGAAATGGGACTTTACCAAGCACTTTGAGAAGCTCAGAAGCACTGGAAGGATCTTGGTGGGAGGTGGTGGTGGTGAGGCCAGAGGCATCTTAGTGGTTTGGGCTCTCCAGCAGCCCTCCTGGGGAATTTGGGAGAGGTGGCTACCAGGCTGTTGGGACCTTTCTGGGACGCAGAAGCTGCTCTTGGCTTTGTCACTGGCTTGTCCTCACCTTCCCCTCCTGCGCTTTGCGGCACCATCAGGCAGGGCAGTGATGGGGGTTGCTGCTGTGGCTTTTCCAAAGCTGTGAAAAAGAAGGGCAGGGAGGGATGCAGTGACTTCTGCAGACCCACTCTGTGCCCCTCAAACCGCTGTCCTGGAGCCCACCACAACCACTTCATTGAATTCCCCTTTATTTTCTGTATTTTTAACCTAAGATGTGAATTATCTTTTTTTGTTTTCCCCTTCATGGGGCAAATTCTCCAGGATCCACCAGGAAAACCCACAGAAGAAGCAGTGGTGGGGGTGGTCTCGATTTGTGACCACTCTGGAGTGCAGGATTGTGTCAGAGAGATCAGAGTGCTTGGGGACCTTCACACCTTCCCCCGTGCACCATCACCCTGAGCAGCACATCTGCCTCTCACACCAGTATTAAGCATTTATCAAGCAAATTAAACCAGGTAATTAGTGCAGGGCCAGCAGCAAGGCAGCATGTCCTGGTGTGAAGTGGCGTTGTCTCCCTGGATCTTTTCCTTTGTGTCCTGCTGTGCCTCGCTGTGCCAGGGCTGGTGTGGCTGGGGAAGGGTCAAGCTCCTCTCTGCAGGCTGGGGGCAGAGCGATGCTGAATCACACCAGAGCCCTCCAAAGGGGCCTGGAGGAGCACGTTGGATGGGGCAAGGAGTCAATTTGCCATGATCCAGACCCAAAAAGCAGCAGGATGGACTCTGCCCACCAACCTCTGTTACCCTGGCACCGGGAAGACATGAAACAGTGCACAGCGTGCCAAGGGCTCCCAGGCCTGTGGGAGATTCACCTCGGGCTGGGGGCACCCACCAGGCTCTGCTGTGGGGCCAAGACAGACCCCCTGGTGCTCTGTGACTGGTGTCTGATCTCTTTATACCTTGTGGCTGCTCACATTAAGTGTGTTTTGGTGGCAGCGCCTCATTTTCCGCTCTGTGGTTTCTGTGTGCTGCTGTTGGCAGCTGAGTGATGCTCAGGAGAGAAGAGAGTCCTGAGACGCTGTGTTTGGTCGTGTATTAAAAGGCAATTGGCTTTGTGTGGTGATGTTTGTTGTGACCTGAGACACTCTCTCTGTTTTCTTCTTGACTGAGCAAGTGTTGGGAAACTCCCGGTCCTGGTGCTGGGTGTGTGACACACTCCAGTGATCTCCAGCCCCCGTGGGCACACACAGCAGCAGTGATGTGACAGTGTGCCCCTGCTGCCCCCCCAGAATGCCCTGGGTGCTGCTGGGGCTCGCAGGTTCTTACACTCGATGTTGACACGGGCACTCCCCTGGTGACACTGACAGCCACCCTGCCTGCCATCGGAACTGCAGTGACACCAGTGCACCCACCCTCACCTATGTGGGTTGGGGACTCACTGCCAACCCCTCCACTCCTGCTCAGCCTCCACCCACCTCCCATCCTCCCTACGCCCCCCACCTCACAGTCCCACATGCCTTCTTCTGCCAAGCCGTCCCCACCCATCATCCCATCTCACCCCCTAATCCCTCTCTAGACCCCAAATCGCCTCATTCCCGCACCATCAACCCACCTCTCATCCCCCTTGAGCCAACCATCATTCCATCATTCCAGCCCCCTCAACTCCCGCTCCCCCCTTCAGACCCCAAATCCCCCTCTCACCATCACCCCTCCCAGTGCCCCCCGGCCCTTCCCCTGCCCGAGGGCGGGCCATTCCCGCTCCCTCTCCCTGTCCTTGCGGGGCCGCTCAGGGCGCTGCCGGCCGGGCCATGTACGCGGGGCACAGGCGGAGGAAGCCCCTGCCGCGGGCGTGAGTGGGGGCGAGGGGCAGGCATGGGGATGGCGAGGGGCAAGACCGGGGATGGCGAAGGGAAGACTGGGAAGCGAAGAGAAGTCAGGGGCGAGGGAAGGACCGAGGGACGAAGGGAAGGCACAGGGGCAAGGGGAAGGACCGAGGAGCAGGTCAGGGACTGGCGAGGGGCAGGTGCGGGGCTCGCGAGGGGCAGGTCTAGGGCCGAGGTTGGCGAGGGGCAGCTCTGGGGCGGGCGAGGGGCGGGTGCGGGGCTCGCGAGGGGCAGATCCGGGGCTGGCGAGGGGCAGGTCCAAGGCCGGGGCTGGCAAGGGGCAGGTGCGGGGCTCGCGAGGGGCAGGGCCGGGGCTGGCGAGGGGCAGCTCTGGGGCGGGCGAGCGCTCCGGGCAGGGAGGGACGAGGCGGCCCGGAGGGTCTCCCCGCAGTAACGCGGCTGTGCCCGCAGGACGCGGCCGGGCGCGACCGACGGCGGCAGCTCCAACCCGTCCAGGCGGCACCGGCTGCACCGGGAGCTGGAGCGGCTGGCGGGGCTCCTGCCCTTCCCGCCCGACGTGCTGGCCGGGCTGGACAAGCTGTCAGTGCTTCGCCTCAGCGCCGCATTCCTGCGCGGCAGGAGCTTCTTCAGAGGTGAGGAACGGGCGGCGCTCCGGGCAGCGCTGCCTGGGAATGCCCCGGGAATTGTGCGGGATGTTCGCAACTGCTGCATTCCCCTGGAATTGTGAGGGGTGTCCCCCACTTGGTTTATTCCCCTTGGAATTGTGCGGGGTGTCCCGCAATTGCTGCGTTTCCCTGGAATTGTGAGGGGTGTCCCCGAGTTGGTTTATTCCCCCTGGAATTGTGAGGGGTGTCCTGCAACTGCTGCATTCCCCTGGAATTGTGAGGGGTGTCCCCAACTGCTGCATTCCCTCAGGAATTGGGAGGGTTGTCCCCCAGCTGGTTTATTCCTCCTGGAATTGTGCGGGTGTCCCGCAACTGCTACATTCCCTCAGGAATTGTGACGGGTGTCCCGCAATTGCTGCACTCCCCCCGGAAGTGTGCGGTGTATCCCCAGTTGCTTTATCCCCCCTGGAATTCTGTGGTGTGTCCCCTGATTGCTTTATTCCCCCCCCGGAATTGTGTAGGGTGTTCCGCAATTGCTGCATTCCCTTTGGAATTGTGCGGGGTGTCTCTGCTGCATTCCCCCTGGAATTCCATGGAGCATCCCCAGTTGCTTTATTCGCCGTGGAATTATGCGGGTTGTCCCACAATTGCTGCATTCCCCTTGAAATTGTGCGGGGCGTCCCCCGGTTGGTTTATTCCTCCTGGAACTGTGCGGGTTACCCCTCAATTGCTTTATTCCCCCTGGAATTCTGCAATGTGTCCCCCAATTGCTTTATTCCCCCAGGAATACTGCCGTGTGTCCCCCCAGTTGCTTTTTTCCTCCTGGAATTCTGTGGTGTGTCCCCCAATTGCTTTATTCCCCTTGGAATTGTGCAGCGTGTCCTGTACTTACTTTATTCTCCTTGAAATTGTGTGGTGTGTCCCCTAATTGCTTTATTCTCCCTGCAGTTGTGCCGTGTGTTCCCCCATTGCTGTGTAATCCCCCAGAATTGCTCCCTCCTGCCTTGGAATATTGTTGCACCCCTCTTGGAATTCCCTCTGCCCACCACTCAATTTTGGTTTTCTCCCTAAAATATTTTGGGGGTTTCCCCCCCTAGAATTTTGGGTGATTTTTTTTCCCTGGGATTCTGTGCGGTTCCTCCACACCTAAGAATTTTGGTTTCTGTCCCTCCTAGAATTTTGTGTTTTCTTCTCTCGAATTTTGAGAGTTTTTTCTCCTCTCAGATTTTGAGATTTCCTCTCACTCTCCCCCCCGCCCCCGAACATTGTGAAGTTTTCACTCTTGAATTTTTGTGTCTCTGCTCTACTTGAATTTTTGTAGGCTTTTTTCTCTCCTTGAAATTTGTGGTATTCTCTCTCCAACTCATTTTTTTGGGGATTTCTCTCAGCTGCCTCGAATTTTTTGGTATTTCCCTCACCAGTTTCGAATTTTTTGGTATTTTCCCACCTGTCTCTAATTTGTGTGACTTTCCCACTTCGAATTTTGGCTTTGCTTTTTTTTCCCCCATGCCTCAAATTTTTTATTTTCCCCTTTGCATCTTGAAGTTCTCCCCGAATTTGTAGTTCCCACTCCCCCAATTTTTGAGTTGTTTTCCCCCTCCCAGAAATTTTGTTTCTCCCCTCTCAGAAATTTCGTGTCTCCCCTCCCAGAAATTTCATGTCTTTCCTGTCTTCACCCCCTGGAATTTTGTCATGCCTCCTTAGAATTTTGTTCCCCCACCCCTCAAATACTTTATGCTTTTCCCTGCTCGAATTTCCTCTATCAGAATTTCTGTTTCTCTCTCCTAGAATTGCTTTTCCCCCCTTTCTGACCCCACATTTGCCCACTGTGCCCCCTCCAGCTGCCAGGCTCGGGCTGCATCGTGCCAGGTGCTCTGGCTCCAGGAACCTGGAGAGATGAAGCTGATTTTGTTTGTGGGTTCTGCTGAAGTAGAAATCTTTTGTTTAGGCTGGAGACTTTCTGTGGCTGAGTCTGGTGCTGCCCAGCTGGGAAGTTTCCCCTTGCAAGTGATTTTTTTACCCCCTCTGTTATGACAGACAGGGCATGCTGACAGTGAGTGAAAATTCCCTGTGATGTGGTTACAGTTTATTTTTGAGAATCTTTGCTTTTTGGGAGCCATTCCATTGTGCTGTAATTGTAATTAACAGGAGCCCACAGGGTGGTATTGAGGTATCCCTGCATTGTCCTGGTGGAGTAGCAGTGCCTCAAAAACGCTTCACGTGGCCACAGAAACACCCCAATGTCTCATTGTAACTCCAAATAACTGAATATATTCAATACCTCCTGTCCCCCCCCTTTTCCATTCTCTTTTACACTGTATTTGAAGGATTGGCAAGCAGGTGAGCTGGCAAAGGAATGGCCAGAGAGAGTTGTTTGCCTTGCAGCATTAGGTCAGTCTGTGGGGCTGTATTGGTGTTGTTTTGTGTGCTGGTTTTGCCTGGAAAGGGTTTGGAATGCTGTCTGTGAGGATGCTCTGCAGCAGAGGGCTGCTGGTCCTGGTGTTTTGAAGGCTCCCACTGCATGTCACTCCAGCTGTGTGCCAGCAGCTTCTCCCAGCCGTGCCTGGTGAGCTGCTCCCCTCTAATCCTCCCCATTCCCCCCTCGGTGCCAGGGCCCAGCAAGCACTGGTGGCTGGGAGAGGAGGGTCCCTGGATCCTCTGCCTCCCTCACCCTCTGGAAACTGGGAGAGAAGAAGCTGCAGAGGGAGCTTTGCTGTGTCTCCCTGCACAGGGATTTGTGAACAGAAAAGGAAGATGCCTCATAGGCACCATGTCATGTGGCTGTCGGGTGCCATCTGTGTTGCTTGGGCCACTTAAACTCCTGGTGGGAGGTCAATTGGCAGATGTCACAACAGGCAAGGGCTCTGTTTGGAGAAGTGTCTCCTGCAGTTTGTTCCTGCAAAGTGCTGGGGAGGTTGTTCAAGCTCTGCCTCCCATCCCACAGCCCTTGCAGTGTGTGAGCACATTCACCTGTCCCTGGGGGCCATTGGGTGTCCCCAGGGGGCCCTGTACGTGGCACAGGTCGCTGTGGCAGTGACATTCAGCAATGGACCTGCAGCCTCCACTTCCTGGGGTTTCTCTGGAGGTTCTCAGCCAAGCCTCAGGTTTATAAACTGTAGAAAGAGAGGTAGGAAAAGGTGGTGCCAGGAGGTGAACCCCCACTGTGAGCTTTGCTGCCAGCCAGCAATGGGCTCCTTCTGCCCTGGAATGGGAATCCTCAGAGGTGCAGATGCACCCCTGCCCATGGGCAGCGTCCTGCCTGCCCTGCTGGCCTTGCCAGCACCCTCTGGGCAGCTCAGAGGCATGGCTGGCTGGGAGGAGAGCAGGAAAACACCTTGGCATGTGCTGTGGCCTGAGGAATGTGTGGCTCCAGGTGGACTGGCACCTGCACAGCCTGTGATGGTGGGACAGATGTACCTGCTGTTCTTGCTGGGAGTGGGTTTGAGCTCTCCATGGGTATGTTTTCTGTGGAAGGTTAAGGTCACATACCCAAAACTTAAGCAGTTTTACTCTCCCATGTATTTTTAAAATATGATGCTGCTGTGGATATTGAGAGCCTGGGGATTTTCCCTGAGTCCTTACAATCTTAGATGGCTGCTGTAGCATTGATGTGCAGCCTCAGGGCTCAGCCTCACACTTGAAAAACTGTGATATGAATCCAGAGCATTATTGCTGGAGCTGTGATGGCCCCAGAAGTACCTGAGCTGCAGTTGGGTCGAACTCGAGAAGTGCTTTTAATTATATCTTTATTATGGACTGTACAACTGAGCCCCTTAAAGCTCTGCTCGGGGGGCAGGGCTTGGGGTGGGATGTGTGGGACTGACGTTGTTCCCTTTGCCTGCTCTCCTTTCTTCTGAGCTGCTCAGCCAAGCACTGCAGGGCTGGAGCAGGGAAGCCTAAGGGGTGGTTTAAGAAAATAAAGCCTGGTCCTGTGATCCCCCTGCTCTCTTAATTGCCTAGGTAATGAACTGGCCTTTGGAGGAGCAATTTAAGCTGGAAAAGTCTTGTGACTTCCCTTAGGTAGGAAGTTTTCCTGCTGTGTGCTTCCCTTGCAAAGTATTTTTCCCTGGCTCTCACCAGAGGAGCTGGTAGGAAGCTGTTGGGGGTCCCCGGGATTCATAGCCATCTCAGTGGCTGCCAGGGGGTCTCTGGGCTCCCTCAAAGGAAAGGGTGGGTGCAGAGCTGGGAATAAGGGTAAGATTTTGGGCTGGGCTTCCTGGTCTAGTGGAAGGTGTCTCTGTCCATGGTGAGGAGGGCTGGAACCAGAGGGTGTGTAAGGTCCTTTCCAACCCAAACCATCTGTGTGGGACACCTAAAGCCCCTGAGGGAGGAGCAGTGGGAGCAGGAGAGTTCAAACTGATGCTGCAGCAAGAAGGGAAAGCCTGGCAGGTCCTCATCATCTTTGTCCTTGTTTAAACTTGTGCAGGTGCCTCTTCCTTGGAGTCCCCAGTGTCTTTGGTGACACAGTGACAGCTGCACTTGGTCAGGGCCTCCTTCCTCCTGAAGGAGCAATTAGCTCTTGCAGGAGGCCATCCATAATTCACTGGGCGTGTTCTCACAGGGTGGTGCCTCCACACCGTTCAGGCAGGGATAAATAATTCAGCTATTTTATGAAACCTCTGTCAACAGGGAGCTGTGGCAGGTACTAAGTTAAGGAAAATTGTAGTATCCATTAAGGAATAAGCAAATGAAAAGCCAAGAAGTGTTTGCCAATTGCTAGAAAATGGGCTTTGTGCTGCTCTGATGAGAAAGCAGCTGATGTGGGGAGGAGACCAGGCTGAGCATGGCAATCAAGGAGGCTTTTGGGCCAAACTTGGATCCTTTTGCATCCCAGAATCATAAAACGGTTTGGGTTGGGAGGTACCTTAAAGCCCACCTCGTTCCACCCCCTGCCATGGGCAGGAACACCTTCCACTAGCCCAGGTTGCTCCAAGCCCTGTCCATTTAAAAAAAAAATCCCTCTGGGGCAAACCCACTTTTAAGTGATTCTTAAACGTGAAACAACCTCAGTTTATTCAAAAGAAACCCAAAGTGTTGGGGTTTGTTTTTGAGTTTTCTATATTTTTGGAGATCTGGAGATACCTCCTGGTAAGGTCTTTAGTCCTCCCATGAGTGAAAGACCAGCTTTTCAGGGATTTGCCACAAATGACAGAGAGATGGATAAAAGGCAATTTATTTAATGAATCAATCCCTCCTTCCCCCAGAGAGTGACTGATACACACTGGGGCTTGCAGGGAGCACTGTTACCAAAATCCCTCTCTTTCCCCTCCCTAAGACCTGCTCCCACTAACAGTGGTCATGCAGATGGGCCAGCCCTCACTGGCAACTCTTGAAGAGCCATGAAGCAGTTTGGTTTCCTGCTCCTGATTCTCCTGCATCAACACCTGGAGCAGGTTTGGGGTCGAGTTGTCTTGTTTGCCTCCTTTGCAGTCAGTGGACGAGGTGAAACTGCTCCCACTGGGAGTTTTCCCCTGTGGAGGGAAGGGGGGCTGGGAGATATCCTCTCAAAAATGTTAATTCCCACTTGGTGGTCCAGAGGTTTCTCAGGTCTACAAAGCCCCGGCAGGTTCAGGAGTTCACTGGCAAATCTGGTAGCAGTGAGGTGTCCCTTCAGCACCACGTGAAACACCTTCCAGGCTGAGGGTGGAGGGAAGCAGCTGGAGGGAGGAAACCCACCCCCCCGCCCCAAAGCCCTCCTGTCCCGGGGGTGGCACACAGGGCCGGGTAGCAGAGACCTGGGGGGCACCCGTGTGGGCACAGCCACGGGGCAGGGAGCATCCTCCTCCTCCTCTGCAGGGGAGCCTGTTCCTCGGAGGTGGGACCGGGCAGGGAGAGATTTTCTTCCCCTCAGCTAAAAGCCTTTTTGTGGCAGAATAGCCTGCGGTGCCTGGCAGAAGCTCCCTTCCTTTTTCTTGGGAGAAATAGCAGGAAAATTGTGCAAGCCTTGGTGCTTTCAGGTGACCCACTTGTCTCTCCTCACCTTTCCCCTCCCGGCCCCGGAGATGATGCTGGTGGCCGGAGAGAGGGAGCCCACGGAAGGCCACCTTCTCTTCTTCTTTAATCTATTTTATTTTTAACCCTGCCAGGTCCAAGACTGCCCCTCCTGCCGCTGGGCGGCCACCTCTGCAGTCCCTCCGCCCGGGCGGGATGCGGGATGCGGGAGGAGGGATGCGGGAGGAGGCGCCGCCGCACCCGCCGCTTGTCAGCCTAATTCGCTGTGACAGTTCTGCTGAGTTGCTGACCCGAGGGGCTGCGAGGGGCTATGGACGGGCAGACAAAGCCGGGCATAAGGGGCAGGAGGCCAGCCTGGGGCGGCCACACCCGGGGGCGGCTCGTCTTTGGCATTCCTTGGGTGACTCGAGTGGCAAGACGCGCCGTTTGGTGAAGTTCACACGGGAGTTGTGGTTTATAGGAGAGCAGCCCCTCCCGCCCCAGCGGTTCGGTCCTGTTTGGTGGCAGGGAGCTGCAGGGAAGACAGAGCCTTCCTCTGCTTTTAGCACGTTTGCTCTGGGCTAGATTCTGACAGCAAAGCCTTGTGTTTAGTGGTTGGCATCGAGATTTCCTTTTGCAGAGGCTAAACCCTGAAAGCAGAGCCCTGAGCAGAGGGCAGCACCCTGTGGCTGCTCTCCTGTCAGCCAGGTTTATTTTTATCTCACACCTCCAGCACAGCAGGCTGGGAGCAGCAGAGGAGCACTGAATAATTCATGGCTCCTGCATTTTGCTCCCAGCGATGGGAAAAGCTGGGAGGGCGCTGGCACAAACCTGCTCCATCCACACCACAGCAAGCCAGTGTCCGCTGGGGGTGTGGAGGGCTCTGGCATGGAAGGGAAGCCCTGGCAGTGGAAGGGGGTCCGTGTGCCTCTGCCGTGTGCGTGTTTTCCCGGCAGAGGAATGTTGTTGGATGGGAGGCTCCACTTTGGAGACTGAGCCCCTCCCTTTCTCCCACCTGCCCTGTGAACGTGGGTGCTGCTGGGTTGGGTTTTAGACCTGGTGGTCCTGGAAGGCTGAGGTGCATCTGGAACATCTGCCTTTTGCAGTGTCTGAGGTCCCTTGGGATCTGCTCCATGGGGATGGAGGAGCTGAGTTTCAGCAGCTGCTTTGGCAAAGCACAGGGTGAGCTGTGTCACAGAGCCTGCTTTTGCTTATGTGCAGGGGGCTGTTGCCTTCCAGTCACTGCTAAGTCTCTGCTTGTGGGTTTGCTCCCTGTGACAGCTTTTTGGGCCATTAAATTTCTTCCAGGTCCACTTGGTGTTCCCATGGCACTTGAGCCTGGCAGCTCCGTGGCACAGGTGGCACAGGAGCTGGGCAAGGTGAATCCAAAAGAGCTCATGCCCTCTCTGAGCAGTGACAGGCTGCTGTGGTGCTGCTGCTGGTGCCTTACACCATTTCTTCCCCATCCCAGTGGGAGCAGCTGGTTCAGCAGCAGCCACGTCCTCTGTCCTCGTGGTACTGGCAAGAGGCTTCTCAGCTTTCCAGCAACCTCCTCTGTCTCCTGGCCAGGCCTGTAATCATCTTCCTCTTTGGATATTATTCACCCTAAAATATCCTCAGGATTTGTTGTCTTGAAGAGTACACAGCAAGATTTCCAGGCACATCTTTTGGTTAAACTGAGTGACAGATTTCCTCATCCATATGGATTGTGCATCGACCACCATTAGCTCCCGGCTGTCTGTGTTTGTATCCATGTGTTTTCCATGTTGTTTTTCTCCCACTGTGAGCTTGGCTTGCCTTAATTTGATTGAAGAAACCCACTGTGTTGCTGAACTGTAACCAGACATCCTTGCCTGGGCTATATCCTTCAAAACGGCACGTTCCTTGTTCTGGAAGAGTCCAGAGCACACTTTGGTCCTGCAGCACTCCAGGCTTGGAGCAGAGTGGCTGGAAAACTGGAAAAGGACCTGGGGGTGCTGGTGACAGCAGCTGGACATGTTTTCAGGGGTGTCCAGGTGGGCAAGAAGGCCAAGGGCACCAGCCACAGTGTGGGCACAGCCCAGGGCAGAGCCCATCCCCTGTGCTGGACACTGGTGAGGCCTCACAACAGGAAAGACATGGAGGGGCTGGAGCATGTCCAGAGAAGGGAATGGAGCTGGGAACGGGCTGAGGGAGCTGGGGCAGCTCAGCTGGAGAGGAGGAGGCTTAGGGGAGACCTACTGGCTCTGCAGTCCCTTCTAGGAGGAGGGAGTTGGGGGCATCGGGCTCTGCTCCAGGGCACAGGGACAGGAGGAGAGGGAACAGCCTCAGGCTGGGCCAGGGAAGGTTTAGGTTTGATATTGGGGAAAAATTATTTGCCAGAAGGGTGGTCAGGCACTGGCACAGCTGTCCAGGACAGTGGTGGAGTCACTGTCTCTGGAAGTGTTCAAAAGATGTGTGGATGTGGCATGTGGGGACATGGTTAGTGGTGGACTTGGCTGTGCTTGGAAAGTGGTTGGACTGGATAGTCTTGGTGGTCTTTTCCAACTTCAACAACTCCATGATTTTATGATTGTGGTGTGGTGCCTACCTGCTCTGAGGATCCTTGGCTTTAACTGCTTCTTATTTGTAGGTTGTTAAAGAGCTTGGAGGAGGGGAGGGAGCAGGGAGATGGGGATGGTGGGGGCAAAAGGAGTGGAAAAGAAACCAAACCCCAAAAGCAAACAGTGGAGGGGACTGAGGACCGTGTGTGTCCCTGCAGCGCTGATGTCCCTTCCCTTCCCTCCATGCAGTAGCTCTGAAGAATCACAGTGCCAAAGAAGTGGAGAGTACTGGGGACTGTGGCAATGGACCAGCTCCAGGGCTGGCAGCAGTACTGGAGGGAGAGCTCCTCCTACAGGTGAGTGCTCCTCACTGGCACCTCTCCCTGGCAAACACCTTCAAGGGATTTTCCTCTTGCTCCTTTTCCAGATCCTTTGAGTTTTGCCCCAAAACCACCTTGTTCTGTTGCTGGTGGCAGGTGTCTTAGTGAAGATGTGACTCCATATGGTGCAGCTCACTGTGCTTCTCACTGAGCAGAGGGGTAAGACCTTCTCAGGTCCCTGGGGAAGAAGCTGTGTTGCTTCTCCCTTGTTTTTCCCATCATTCCCGGAGAAAATTGCCATCTGTAAATTGTCCACGTGTAGGCAATGTCTTGGTAGAAGCAGTGCTGGATTTCTGAGCATGGAAAATCCTCTTCTCTGTTTCTGCATCCTCGTGTGTGTGTGTGCCACAGGTGTTATGTGGGAGCCAAGGTGCTTGAGTGCTGTTTCAACATGGGCACACTGGTCCTGACCCAGTGCAAACACTGGTGAAAACAGGGAAGGAAATGTCACAGGAGGCTTTCCTGATTTGGGGGCACTTGGGACATAGGGAGGTGCTGGTGGGCATGTGCTCAGGGTCACAGTCATAGTACTGGGAGTTCTGTGGGAGCTGCTGGAGACAAGGCTGGTGTGCTGCTGCCATGGTTTATTCAGAGATGCCAGAAGTGACCTCCTGTCCCCAAACTGTGCCCAGGGAACAGGACAAGGTCAGGCTCTGGCAGCGCAGGGTCCTGCAAGGACACAGGTCTCCCCTCCCTGCCTGGCACTCTGGCACAGGCTCCAGCTCTGTGCCCTGCCTGGCTGAGCTCCAGCCTGGGATGAGCATGCTGGGCAGCCCCAACTCCTCTCCAAACGCTCACTCAGCAGGAAATGTAATTGCTGTCCTGGTGGAGAGCTGAGGATCTCTGTGTGGAGGGAGAGCAGTGCTAAAGCCAGGCTGGTTAATAAACAAAAATCGAAGTGTTTTCCCTCAGGATGTTCAAAACTGCTCAGCAGGGCTCACTGGGAGTTCATGTCCTGCTCATCAAGCCCTTTCAGTGCTGGTCCTGTCCTTTTAAAGGTACCAAACCAGGTGTTAAAGGCTCTGGGTGTGGGTTTGGCTCTCCCAGGGGACTGTCTGTGATTCTGGATGTGGCAGGGGCTCAAAATCTGCCTCTGTGCCCCAAGGAAATGCTTCTACATGCTAATAACCCTACTTCCATCCAATCCATCACCTCTGATGTCCAAATGTCCTTTGTCTCTTGGTCCACTCTGATTCTTCTCCTCTGAAGCTGCTCAAAGGGTTAAAGTGCATTTGGCAGCACTAATTAACCTCTGCAGCAGATTCCCACACACTGAGATCAACCCCAGTAAATAGAGCGTTTGTGCCCGGAATAAAGGGAAGGAGAGGGGGGAGAAACAGGACCTGGACAATGAAACAGGAGTTGGCAGCAACAATAGCTGGACTTGGCTGAGCCAGAGCCTAATTAATCCTGATGTCTGTGCATTATGAAGTGCAAGAAGCAGCCGGGGCTGGCTACTGTGGCTTCCCTGCCAGGTCAGTGGCACAGGATGCTTTTGGCTCTGAACAGCCATGGAGATTCTGGGCTCCCACTGCAGGACCCTGCGTGCCAGAGGGCTCCTGCTTTGTGCTGCCAGCGTGTGCCCACGGGCACCTGCTGCCCCTGGAGGGCTGCCCACCTGCTGCCAGCAGGGCAGGGGAAGCTCTTTGGCTCCTGGGGGGATAAACCAGTGCTTTACATGGGCTTTCATGGCCTTTGGCCTTAGGCAGCACCATGGGCTTGGAGGCTTCCAGTGGATGTCTATCAGGATTGTTTCAGAGCTGGGAAAACTGAGCCACAGGGTGATTTCCACCTCTTGGGTTCAGGGAAGGCTCCTGTGGGCCTGCTTTCAGCCCTGGCAGGGGCATGGCAAGGTCTTCAAAGCACTGGGCTCTGTGCCACAGAGACTTGCAAAGGTTGGTGCTTCCCTGGGTCGTGCCAGTGCCAGTGCCAGCAATGCTCCTCTGCCTGTCAGCTCCTGCCTGGTGCCAGAGTGCAGGGATGAAAAGCTGGGGGTCCTGGGACAGAGCTTCACTCCCAAACTGGCAGGGAAGCTCCTCTGCCCCTTGGAGTCTTGTCCAGATGTAAAGGACAAACCAGCATATGAGTTCCTTCTCCTAGTGTCCTGCCCTGCCAGCCTTGGGGCTGCTAGCTCAGGGAAAACACCCAAATTACTTCCCAAATTTATTAAACTGGCAAGAATGAGCCCCTGTTGAGGAAGACAGAGGCTCTATTCAGCTCAGCCCATTCCTGCCAGGAAACCCAGTGCTCCCTGGAACAGTGACTTTGCAATCCTGGAGCTTGAGTAGTGGATGGAAGGGCCAGTGAGCTGTGAAATATGTGAGTGTGTGACATTAAAAATGCATCAGCAGCCTCGGACTGAGGGCTACCTTGGCTCTGCTCTGTGGGGAGGGCTGGGGGCTCCAAGCCTGCAGGGGAGAGGCAGCTCTGGAGTTTGTTTTGTGCAAATAGAGCACAGCACTCAGCCCTTGGGTGTGGGGCTGAGCACGAACACGCTCGTGCTCCAAGGGAAGGGACCTTGGAGGGGTTGGTCTTAGAGGGATTCTCCAGCCTAAATGATCCTGTGATTTCTTTGCTGAAAGGAAAAGGTACTCTGAGGTCACCCAGTAGCTCTCTGGTTTTTCCCCAAGCTCAGGGACCAGACTCAGCTTGTCCTCCTTTCTGCTTAGAAAATAAAACTGGCGTTTCAGAAATCAGGTGGTTTAGCTTTTACCTTTTCCCTTTCTGCTGGCTGAGGCTCTCTCAGCACTGGGTTGGCCACATCAAGGAGGGAGAGGGCAGTGGACATCTTTCTTGGCCTTGCTCTTTGCATACCATGGTCCTTCTCCAGGACACTCCTCTGGCACCTGGGGAGGACAGGAGGGATGCAGACAAGGCCAGGAGCTGGGCATGGTTCTCCCAAACCTGTATCCCCATCCTCCTGGGCCAAGCAGTCAAAGCAGGGACTGCCCAGCCAATACTGGAACCACTGGGGTGGTTTGCTCTCCACTGAACATCCCCCAGCTTTTGCAGCCTCATGCTGTCCTAAGCCACACACATCTGCCAGGACCTTCCTGAGCCATGAGGAGGATGGGAACTATGACAGCAGAGCCATCTGGGTAGACACAGGCCAACATTAAATGCAGCCAACAAGGAGCCCTGAATTTCTAGATTGTCAGAAAGGCTCATTTCCACCAGAATGGACCAGTTCCTGATGGTGTTCCTGCAGGTAGTTCAGAGATCTTTGCTCTTCACACAGAGTGAGTGTAAATGTCCTCCTAAGAGGAGGCTGAGTGCTCCCACATGGAAGCAAAGTTTGCCATCAGTTTGGATTAGGACACGCTCAGGCAGCTGTAGGGAATTGCTGAGTGACCACAGGGAATCCCAGCAGGTGCTGTCTGTGGTGGCTCAACTCCCTGTTGGCAGAGCCTGGGGTGACCAGTGTCCTGCTGGGACAGAGTGATGGGAGCATGGAACATGCCTCTCCTCTCTCCCACAGGCACTCAATGGCTTCGTGCTGGTGGTGACATCAGAAAGGCTGATCTTCTACTCCTCGCACAAGATCCAGGACTGTCTGGGGTTCCATCAGGTTGGTGGCACTCCTGACCTGCTGTGCTGGGTTTGCAGAGCTGGTTTTTCCTTGGGATGGAGAACTCCCCCAACTTCCCTGCAGGGAGGAGGCTCTGCAGGGGTCTCAGGGGACTGTCTGGGGCTTTTCCTTGGTCTCATGAATTTGGACCCCTTATCGCCAGACGTGGTCACTGGTAAGTGACAAAGGACTTCATTAGCCCAGAGACACTTTCCACCAGCCACACTGATGAGCCATGAGGTTCATGGCCATCTGAAGATGTCTGGAGTTCCCTGCCCAGTTTGTCCTGGACACCCACTCCCTCGGTGACTGCTGGTAAAGTCCAAAAGGCCCCAATGCTTTCTAGTTACCTTGGGCACCCAGGTAACTGGGAAGTCACTTACCTGCAGTCCTCCAGCTGCTGAGGTTTGGTGCTGGCTTTCTCCAACATCTGGGGCAGATGAGGGCTGTCCACCTGGGCAAAGGGAGCAAGTCCCAGAGCATTATTCTCTTGGGAATAGTGGAGGGATGAGCTGTTCTGTTCCCAAACCATGGTTTCATCTCATCCCACAAGTCAGCTCCAGGATTTTGAAAGACATCATGTTGCAGGGATGAGAGTGTCACAGGGAAGTTGGATTGGCTCCTTAGGACTGGGGGGGAGGTCAGGCCCAACATGGGAAGTGGTCCTTAAGGCCTGAATGCCCCTTTCCCCTGAATGCCCCACTCAAAATTTGAGGGCCCCTCCCCCAAAATTCAAGTGCCGCTTTCCCGAACTTTTGAATCCCCCTCCCCAACATTCGAGTGCCCCTTTCCCCAACATTTGAGTGCCTCTCCCCAAAATTTCAATGCTCCTTTCCCCAAAAGTCGAGTGCCCCGTAATAATCTGTAATAATCTGTTATGGGTTAGGGTCACTCCAGAAATTAATTAACAAACTAATTTATAACCAAAAAACCTCTGAATTCAAAGGTAGCCTCTGTGTTGCCAAATACTATGCTGCTTCTCAGAGACCAAATAGCTTATTTGAAGCAGCGGAAGGAACTCCTGAGATCCCAAACAAAGAAAGAAAGGGAAAGCTCTTAACCCAGTGAAGCCCAGGAGGTGAATGAGCACGTTGAGTTGTGGCTGGGACTTATATACTCCTGGCCACACCCACTCCCCTTTCCACCATGCACTGGGGCAAGGAAGGAGCCAAATTCCAGTAGGTAGAAAGGCTCAGTAAAGAGCCACACCAACTTTGTTTCTCTGGCTTCAATTTGTCAGGGGTAAAGGGCCTGGCCCTTAACGAGGATGCTGATGGTTCCTTTACTTCAGCTGCTGCATCCACCAAAATGGAGCACTCGAGGTAAGAAGTTAAACTTTTTGTCTAAGGGATAGAGGTAGAATAAGCTCAACAACCTACAAAGCTACATAAAAAAGTAATTCATGGAAGAAGATGGTGGGAATTAATCATAAGAAAGGTAATTAAGAGTGAGTTTTATCTCTATGGCTTTGAAGGGGATACCTAAGGATTTCAGTGTGCATTGTGCAGATCTTTTTATTGAGTTATGAAAGTTAAATAGGTTTTCTTAAGTGTCTCACAGTTTTGGTGGTGTTTAGGAGTTACTAAACCTTTTCTCACACGTTCCTGAACTTTATTGTCATGTGATCAAGGGCACACTGTGTTGAGGAACAGCTGCCAGAACTCCAACTGAGACAATACGATAGTTTGAAGACAAAACAGATGATTAAGTTCTGAGCCCTGGGAGGGGCTCCAAGGGGCAGTTCTGAGAAATTCTGAGGGTGGGTAGCAGGGGAAAATGGTACCATGGGGTAGCTGTAGATGTTGCATATGTTAATTATTTCAAGCTACATAAACTGTAACAATTAACTGCTGCACTGGTGCATAGTTTTGGTATGCACCTGGAAGCTTCTAGTAAAAGGGCTACTTTATCTATCTCTTTATCTCCATTAGTATTATTTGGAGAGTCTTTTGCAGGAATTTAGGCATCAGGAGGTTTTGGTTTTTTTTTTTTTTTGTTTTCCTTCTGAGCATCATTTTACTGACGGGCTGGATACCTACTAGGACTTCATAAGAAGTAGGTCACTTTTATTTAAGAACAAAGACAGTTGGGTTTTTGTTCTGTGCCCACCCAGAACTCCTGCGTCTCTCAGAGCATCTGTCATGCCACTGCTTGGGAAATGTTTTTCCATGGGAGTGCAGTACTGGGAAGCAGGAAAAGGGACAGTACTGTGCCTTCCCCACCCTGAATGCCAATGCTTATTCTGTCCTGACCCAGGCCTGGGCAGTGCGGCAGAGCAGGGACAGGAGAGGAGGAATTCCTGGGGGGAGCTTTGGTGCACCTTCTCTTTTAGAGCAGAACTGAGCACGTGTGCCTGGGGGAATCACCAAATGCTCACAGGGACTGCCTGTAGTGCCAGGAACAGAAAGGACTAATTAAGATAACAAGGCAAGAACCCCAGATGATAATAAGGCTTTTAAGGGACTTTGAGCCTTGAATTCAATGGTTCTGGTTAAGTCTTGATGATCTTGGAGGCATCATCTGTCATTTACAGATTTGGAACCTGCAGTTCTGGTTTTGTCTCTATGGTCTGCAAAGTTTCACCTCTCAGTTCCGGGTAGGGACTCTGTGGTTCTGGTTATCTGTACTGTCTTGGATGTATTGGCTCTCAGCAGGGGGTTCAGGTGTTCTGATTCTGATTTAGTGTCTCTGTGGTAAGAAATATCAGCTCCCCCTTCTGGGCTGGGCCATTAGCAGCTCTGCATCAGTCTCTCTAGTCTTGGAGGTGCAGGCTGTCAGTTCTGGGCTCAGTCTCTACAACTCCACTTTAGTCTCTATGGTCTTGCATGGATCAGCTCAGTTACAGAATGGGACTCTGCTGTTACAGCATTGTCTCTGTGGTCCTGCAGTTCTTATCTCTCAATGCTGTCTTAGGAGTCTTGGAATCTGGTTTAGTCTCTGGTTTTGAATGTCATCCTTGTCATCTTCCCTACCCACACCTCGGGCTGCTCCAACCCCTTGTTATTGTCACTGCTCACACCTGGGGCTGCTCAGCATGTCAGGAGAGGGTGGGTGAAGCCACAGGCAAGGAGCTTGGTACACCTCAGGGATGGTAAGTAAAGGAATTGTTGGAGTTTGGCCTTTGTGCTGCTGAAGTCATTCATTGATTTCCTTTTTTTTTTTTTCTTGCAGTTAAATACAAGAGGAACCTGGAGACCAGAGGAACCTGTGAGCCAGCCCAGACACACTTCCTTTGTGTCCAAAATGGATTCACATCCCCAGCTCTCAGGAAGATAAGTGGAGGGCTGTGACCTGGAGAGGGGATGGGAGTTGGGTCCAAGTTTCTACCTTGCCAGTAGGTATTTTTCAAGTTGGTATAGTGAAGTGTATGTGCCATAACAGGTCCTTAGAACACATCAAGGGAACTTGTTTTGCTTTTTGTCATTGGAGCAGGGTGTGCAGGGCAGAGCAGTTCTGGTGTGTGTCACGTCCTTTGTCTTGTCCGTGTTTTGTGTCACTGGGGTTGATTCTTGTCAGTGAGAGGTTTGTCTCATAATGGTGTCACACGCTTGGTGTTCTCACAGGTAGGAGGTGTCTGTCTGTGCTCGGCCTGGAGCTGCTCTGCCCTGCTCTGTAGGTGGGTGGGGAGGTAGAATATTTCTCAGAGTGTGATGTTAACACGTGGATTACCTTAGCCTGTTGAGGCAATGGCTGTGCAGTCATGGCAGATGGGGCAGCTGTCCTGAACTTGTGTGCAGTCCTTAGAGCTGTGTTTTGTGGAGCTAATGGGACTTGCCTAGCAGAGCCTTGAAGATGGGTTGTCATCTGCCTTATTGCAGGCTGTGGTTGGAGTGTTCATTTCCTAAGTGGAAATGAGAACTTGTAAATTTTTAAGCTCTTAATGAGTGCCTGGATGACCTGACTAATCCGTTGCTTGTTTTTTTCTGCTGGCAACTAGACAAGAAGTACCCCTGAACAAGAGAAGCTGAAGCAGTCTAGGAAGAAGGTGGATCAGTCCTCAGTGTTGGGTGAAAGATGTCAGTTTTGTCTGTAGGAGTCCTTTATCTTGTGACTTTTTCTTCTCTAGTTTCTAGCTGGGATGCAATCTCTGGTGTGGGCTCCCAACAAAGAAGGGAAGACCAGCAGGGTGAGCTTTTACCCCCAGACCCAATTCAATGTTATTTTTAGGGTGTTGCCTTTTTGGTCAACCTATTGACATCTGTTCTAATTTTATTTCACAGGGAGTACAGAACCCTACAAACATCTGCTCAATGTGATGAAGGTCTGCCCAATTAGAGGTCGAGGTAAAGAAGCCTCAGGCACTTATGTGGCAACAATGCAATGCACTATGAGGTGGTAGGTCAGTCTGTGGCTCAGCGTCCATGTTTTCTTTGCAGCTGCAGTCTGTCCACTGGGAGGGGCACAGCCACACATCAGGGAGCGCTCCGATGGGGGTCGGTGGTCTATGTCTCCAGTGAGGAACCCTTAAGTATTAGAGAGCTCAGTAGCATCTGGAACAAGAAGAGCCTTTCAGGTGAGTTGGGAGGTAGCGAGGAAGAGCTGGAATGTGAATGTTCAGAAGTGTCATTGGACTTTGTCTCTCTCTTGCTGAGGTAATCCCCCGAGATGACAGCTGCAGTCTCCAACTCCAGTCAGAGCTGGTGACTGAAGGACCTCAGCATGCTTCAGAGATGGTAAGTTGTGGGATTGTTGGGATTTGGCCTCTGTACTGCTCAAGTCCTTCGCTGATTTCAGTTTTCTTTCTTGTAATTGAGTAAGATGGTAAGGGGGAGAGACCCCAGGAACCTCTGAGCCTGCCTAAATATGCTTCCTTTGTGTCAAAGATGGCTTTGCATCCCCAGCTCCGAGAAGATATAAGTGGAGGGCTCTGACCCAGTGAGGGGATGGGAGTCGGGTCCACGTTTGTGCCTTGCTGGGAGGTATTTTTCAAGGCAGTCCAGTGAAATGGGTATCCCAGAACAGGTCCTTAGGGCACATCAAGGGAACTTGTCTTGCTTTTTGTCATTGGAGTAGGATGTTGTAAGGGGAGAACTTTTAAATTAGATGGTCAGTGGGGCATAGAGGGGTGAGAAAGTATGCGCTGGGAAACGAGAAAGTACGTGCTGGGAAACTAGGCAGAGTAGTATACAGAGTAACTGTATAACACTCGATGTTCTCCAGTATCAAGGTCGTGTTCCTCAGACTTGGCTGCACGCATGGGAACACAATGGTGAAGATCAGTACAGGGGAGGTGAGGAAGGTGATGAGGAGAGGAAGATAATATGAGCAGGGGTTGTACAACCACTATCCAATAGGCAAGCATGTGCAGACTGTTGCCACTTACGTAACTAACAGGCAGTGTTTGGCTGCCTCTCAGGCATCACCTTATTCTGCATCCTGGCCCTACACAGTATAATGGATGGCTGATCAATAAGGACACCAGGAGTGGGGCAGCTGAGCAACACCCACCCTTCCACCAAGCCCGTGTTGGCTCTGTGGGGACGCCCGCTAAGCATGGGGGCTGTCCAGCTGCTGCCCATCCTGGGAGTCCTGGCCTGTCTGCTCCAGGAGCATCAGGGATAGGAAGCAACTGCTGCATCATCAACTATATTTCAACTGTATTGTTTTCTTTTTATCCTCTAATTAAGTTTAAAGTATTTTATTCTTTCTATTCTCTTTTGTATTGAGTATTAAGCATTTTATCCTTCTAATTCTTTTTGCTCGTTGTTATTGTAATAAATGCTGTTTGTGGTATCTTATGACTGTGATGAGCTTTATTCTGGACATGTATCCAAAATGAGCTGTTACATACACAGGATATGTGATGGAACAAAGCAGTATTGTGCAGTTGTGTCCCTATGTGAGTGATTATAAGGGGGTTTCTTCACTGGTAGGATGCCTCATCAGTGCAGTTGTTCCCAGTATGTTTGTGTAAGGGGGCTGTGCTGGTGGAGTATACAGCTGGTGCAGTTGTGCCCAGTATGTTTGTGTGTAAAGGGGCTGTGCTGGTGGAGTATACAGCTGGTGCAGTTGTTCCCAGCATATTTGTGTAAGGGGGCTGTGCTGGTGGAGTACACAGGTAGTGCAGTTGTGCCTGATATTGTGTAGGGAGCAGAGTGAAGCTGCGTCCCTGTTGGTGTTTTCGGTCTAGGGAGAGTCTGTGTTGTTGTGTTAAGGAGAGTTCAGTGTGTATGGTTGGTGGGACACTTGAGTTGTGTTGATCCTCTGTCCCTCCCTGTGAATTAGTAGAATGGGAGCAAAAGCCATGGAATACCTTGTGGGATAAATGGGAAGCATGTACAAAAATTTCCCCTGAACCCTGGGGACAGCAGACCCCAATGGAAGTATTGCAGTGTTGGGAACAATTTACACAAACCCCTCTGACTGCATTCGGTAGCCATCTGGAACATGCTGGACGTATGGGGGGTGTGTTGCTCACTGCAGATAAATTAACTGTAGAAAAATTGCAAAAAGAATTAAAAAAGAATAACAAGTTGCAGGAGCAACAACTTGGTGACCTTCCCAGTCCCTTACATACAGATAAAGCGGTGAACCATGAAAACAGGCAAGATAATAGTGAAAAACAGAGAAAAAGAATAAAAGAAGAACAAACTAAGCTGTTTAAGGATTTACTAAAAAAGGGAGTCCCCAAAAAAGATAACGATGGGCAACTGCTAGAAGCCTTATGGCCCAACAACACCAGATTAGAAGAGCTACAGAACAAAATCAAATATATCCCTGGGTTAAGATGCATGAAACAGTCGATCAATTTTTCAGCACAGACCCTGTATTCCCAGAGTTTGAGCTAGGAGAAGCCAGCTCACCCCTGTTAGAGAGAGATAGTACACAAAACATGATACAAACCCCAGGATGGCTCCCACTCACTCCTGAGCTGTTTGCAGTTACTATCCATGCTGACCCCAGGGGGCTGTTCCATCCTTGGGGTTCAGTGAGCCCAACATGCTTGGGAGCATCCTCAGCATTGAGGAACCTTGAGCAACACTGTCCTTGGTGTCAGCACACACCCTGCTAGAGAGACACCATAAACCTGAATAAGAATGTAGCCAAGCCCCAGTGTAGTTCCTGCTATTGCCATGTTCATAAAGATTAAAAACTCTTTACCACTTGCACAGTAAAGAACAAGCAAACTGTACTAACATGAGTTGGTACCAGAGTGGCCTTGGAGAGCAGGCAGTGAGGGGCCTACTCACAATAATGTGACAAACAGCAAAAGGCTGCCAAGGCTTTATAGAGCAATAATAGAAAAAATATATTTGAATACATAATAAAATTGATGTTCTCAAGAGAATAAATTTATAAATTGATAACACTCTGTAGTCATTTTGTACCACACAGTGGCTAAACTTTTAAGCAGTCATAAGGGATACCTGGTAGAGATCACGTTATCTCACAGGGGGGAGATGTGGCATACTGATTTCATTGGTTCTCTACTCAGATTTCAGTGGTCAATGTGGACAATGCTGCATTTGTGGGGTTGCAGATACCTATTTTAGTCTATGAATTTCTACACCACAGTTAAGGTTGCAGCAAAGGATCCCAAACTCACTAACCCAGAGCTAAAAAGGCCTCTGCTCCTGGGACTGGGGCAACAACAGAGACTATTACAAATAAGAACAAAAATGCATTTAAATTACTTTTCCTGTATGTATTACTTGTATTGCTAGTAGCTATAAATTAAATTCAAAACCAAAAATTTGTCTTATTAAGCTTTAGAGATATATTCAGCAAGCTTTTTTTAGGGTATCTCTCCCTCCCTTCCCTGCTGTTGCCACTTGGAAAAGTCAAAAAAAAGAGTGAGGGAGTGAAACAGTTTTGTTACAACGTTGCTAAGTTGCAAGCTAAATAGAAAAGAAGTTTTACTACCTGTCCTAACAAATACATCTGTTTTAATGATTAATATACATTGAACTAAGTTTTTGTCTGAGTTTTCTTGTTTCCACCTTTGAAGAAGATGACAAGCCCCTTCAGCAGACCAAGGCAGAGACAAGAACACAAAAGTGCCAGACTGGGAGAGAGATCAGCCTGCAGGTTGTACCAGAGTGATGCTTGTGGAAGTCTGAAGTTTGTTTATTAATGCTGTATTAAAAAACTGTACTTATTTGTAAGTCTAGTGTGAGAAGATCACTGCAAATTGAATTGAATCAAAAGTGAATATTAAATAACCTATTCTTTGTGTTTGCAAAATTTTATCTAGATCAGCCATCATCCTAAGCAGAGCCTTGGTTATAATAGCAAATATATCTCCAAACACTGAGAGAAAAATAAAAAAAGCTGTCATAGAAAGAATTATTGTAGAACAAAATCATCAGCCCTCTGAAACACACTGAAAAGTCTGAATAGCTTTAGACTGGCCTGTGGTGTTTACTTAAAGATCAAACTTTGAATTTAAATCCAAATTGGGATAAGAAATTAAAACATTTTAACAGCATGATTAGATTTGGTAACGATCATTGTATATGAACTAAAAAGACTCCAAAAGGATGGATGGCTAATCTGATTTGAATACTAGTAGTTATTATATTTTTTAGTTGTTTCTCATTGTCTTCTGAGTTTTTACTAACTTGATTGTTAAACTATTCTCTTTTAAGCAAGTCTGAATAAGACTGAATGTTTTCCTTTTTACAAATAGTTCATAAGAAAAATGATGTAACAATACAATTTAAAACTCAGTTTTTGTTATATTGATTGTTTTATTTATATTAATGTATCTGTTTTGTTCCAGTAGTTCTGTAGCACTGTGCAAACATCGTGGGAAGTCTCTGTGTCTTCTCTCCAATTGCTGCAACTTGCGAAAGGGATTTCTCTGGATCTGGTTTGAGTCAACACAAGATTTCCTACGATCATCAAATCAAATTTGTTTATCTCTACCACGTTTTGTCATCTACTGGCATTGAACAGTTTGCAAAGTATTAAGTTGCACAGAAGAAGAGTCCGGTATTAGAAAGCAAAAAAGTCCTTAGTTTGCAGCACAGCAGATGGAAAATTGAGTTTGTGAACCCTTCCATGGTCTCTGGCTCGCACCTCGTCTGGAGTCTTTGAGATAAACTGGTAACATTACGGGTTAAATAATTTGTTTGAGTTGTTTTAATGATTTAGTTACATGAATTTTAACTACATCCTAGATATTTTTCTTCATCTTTTTACAATTTTTGGATTTCTTACAGCAGAATGATTTTCTTAGAAAATGTACAGAATAGCTGATAACATATAGAGGTGTCATTAAATAATTTTTGTATGCCCATATACAGTTTGGCATTGATGGAGATGCTTTTACACATGGAGACAAGAGGTACCTGCACTGCCCCTCCATGAGAAGGATAGACTGCAGTCAGGGGCAGACTGTGGCAGGATAACCTGTCCCTGCCTGGGCCAGAAATCTGATCAGAGAATGCGAACTCTCTGTGGGAGCAATTGGTAAAACCAGGATGTTGTTTGGTGTTGCATCCAGAGACTCCCTGCCTTTGATAAGACTCCAATAAGCCCATGAGTTTGTGACTGGCAATCAGCCACTTCACATTATAAAAGCTGAGTCCCTCCTATACAGTAAAATACCAGATTTCTGAGATTTGTTGTTCCTTTACAAAATTGCCTGAGATTTGCACACTCCTTAAAAACTTGAAGCAAATAGTGAAGTATGAATAGTATTGCTAAAACACAAATAAGCAAAAGTTTTTCAAGAGACATCTATGTCATGAGTTCAAGCCTTGCCTATAGCTAAAGCAGAAAAACAACATCAGTTCCAATGAGTCCTTATATTCACATAAGAGAAAAGTAATTTGTAAAAATTGTTTAATAGTTTGGATTGTACTTTGCAGAAACTCCAGAAATTCCCTGTGCTTTCCAGACCCCAACGATTAGACACTGCTGTTCATCTGTTCCAGATTGGGAGCTAAGTTTCTGTTAAATAATGAAACGCTGCCCCCCTGCATCCTTACTGAAAAAGAGCCATCTCAAGTACTGTTGATTACCAACAAAACATTGAGAGAGGAGCCAGCACCTGAGAAAGACCTGGAAGCCAATGGTGACAACAAATGGAACCCCTTCAGTGACTGGAAATGGGGACAGCCCTGGTTACAAAAATGCTGTTAGGCGTGTTCTCAGTTGTTTGTGTACTAATATGTATTTTGTGTGTGCTTCCTTGTGTACTGTTATGGGTTCACCTAGGTGGGCCTAGATTTGGGCTCTGAAGTGTAGACTAGGCTGAAGCTGTCAGCTGACTTGAGCTGGGCTGAGCTAACAGCTGACCTCTTCTAGCCAGTAATTTTGTATTCCATACCACATTATGACATCATCTCCAGGGAAGTAGGAACCAGTGTGGGAGTGGTTAAGGCAGTCGCTTCTCAGCCCTCCTCTTGGGAGGACGCACGATGCTGTCCCAGTGGGGATGGAGAGGACCACGCCCACCACTGGCTCACAGGGTACCTCAGGAAAGTAAAATGTGTTGTTCTGGGTCTTTCCTTTCTGCTTGAGTTTGTCTCCCTGGGGAATAAGTCTTTTCTTAAGTAATGTGTAGTTAAGATAGTAGAATTTGTTCGTTACGAAGTTGAGGTGGGGAACTTGTTGTTGCAGACTTGTGTGAGTGTATATTTGTACTCTCTTCTAATTGTCTCTTTCTTTCTGTGAAAAATATATGTAGATTTAGTATGAATGCGTTTTGAAGTGGTTTTTTTTCTTTCCCCTCTCTTTTCCTCCCTTTCCATGGTGTTAGGAGGGAGGCTTTTCTCTCTGTGCTTGGGGGGGTTGGCAGTTGCTTATCTCAAACCAAGACATTCTAATGGTGCCGAAACCCGGGAGCGATGGAGGACCTTGGCGGGTGTCCCAGAATCTTGGCAGGCTTCCCGGGAGGATTGTTGTAGAAACATAGATTGATAAGTGCCTTGTTTAAGTACATCCAGAACAGAAAATGTAAACAACTCTCCCTTACTGTTGAATGCTCCTTTTCACTGTTTCACTGTCTTTGTGAGTTCAAACAGCTCGACTGGTGCCTGCAGTGAATGTAGCCACTGCAGAAAAGAGAGGCCCATGTAAGCTGTTCGTGTGTGGCAAGACATGGCTGTTTGATTTGAATCCCTGAGGACTCATCATGTGAATGCTGATGTGCCCAGGAGCCAAGCTGATGAGGAGCATCTCACCTGGACTGGCATGGGGAGGAGTTGTTCCTGGCTCAATGGGCCCATGGTGCCTCAGGCCACCTGTAGGTGGATAAAGTCGAGGGGTGGATTTAAACGTGAACACTATTCTTAAGGTTATCCACAGTTGTGAAGCGTGTTTGCCATTGTGAGACCCCAGTGAACGAGGAAAAGAGGAGCTGCGGAACCCCCTGCAGAGAACCCTACAGATGCGGCGCCCAGAACCAGCGCCCGCAGTGCTGAGCGACCCGCAGGAGCCAGAGCTGTCACTGGCGGGGCTGCCGCCAGAGCTGCGAGCAAGCCGGGGGAGGCTGTGAGCCGTGAGAGGCTGTGAGCCGTGAGAGGCTGTGAGCCGTGAGAGGCCGCGAGCCGTGAGAGGCTGCAAGCCAAGCCAGGGCTGCGAGTGAGCCAGGGCTGCGAGCCGCCGGGGCTGCTTCTGCCTCTGCTGCTTGCTTGTGCTGCTGTCGGGGCTGCTTCCGAGGCTGCCAAAGCTGTTAGGACTGCTGCTAAGGGGGATGGGTCACATGGTGAACTGTAGTACTTCTGTGTGACCGAGAAGAAAGACATGAAGAGAAGCCTGCGTAAGCTGTTGATGTGTGGTGGGACACTGCCGTTTGAATTGACTCTTTGAAAATCCGTCATGTGAGTGCTGATGTGCCCAAGAGCCGAGCCGATGAAGAACATCACACCCTGGACTGGCTGGGGGAGGGTTGTTCCTGGCTCAATGGGCCTATGATGCCTCAGACCACCTGTGGGTGGATGAGGCCAAGGGGTGGATCTGACTGTGAACACTATTTTAACCCCAGCGGGAAACTAGAGACTCCTGAAGGGAGGATGGTAACGCTACTGAAAGACATGAACCATCAGATAAGATGACCTGAGTTGACCTGCTTTTTTCCCATCTGAAATATCTACCCTATCCTAATGGACTCTTAGCCACATTATGGAGGGGTGGAAAACAGCCCTGGAAAAGCAAAGAGTGTTTAAGCATGAGAACCTAAGATATGAGTGACATAATATGGTATGGAATAAGGGGTGGAGAATGTTACGGGTTCACCTAGGTGGGCCTAGATTTGGGCTCAGAAGTGTGGACTAGGCTGAAGCTGTCAGCTGACTTGAGCTGGGCTGAGCTAACAGCTGACCTCTTCTAGCCAGTAATTTTGTATTCCATACCACATTATGACATCATCTCCAGGGAAGTAGGAACCAGTGTGGGAGTGGTTAAGGCAGTCGCTTCTCAGCCCTCCTCTTGGGAGGACACACGATGCTGTCCCAGTGGGGATGGAGAGGACCAGGCCCACCACTGGCTCGCAGGGTACCTCAGGAAAGTAAAATGTGTTGTTCTGGGTCTTTCCTTTCTGCTTGAGTTTGTCTCCCTGGGGAATAAGTCTTTTCTTAAGTAATGTGTAGTTAAGATAGTAGAATTTGTGTGGTCGTTATGAAGTTGAGGTGGGGAACTTGTTGTTGCAGACTTGTGTGAGTCTATATTTGTACTCTCTTCTAATTGTCTCTTTCTTTCTGTGAAAAATATATGTAGATTTAGTATGAATGCGTTTTGAAGTGTTTTTTTTTCTTTCCCCTCTCTTTTCCTCCCTTTCCGTGGTGTTAGGAGGGAGGCTTTTCTCTCTGTGCTTGGGGGGGTTGGCAGTTGCTTATCTCAAACCAAGACATGTACTAACCCATGTATGCCATATGTTGAACACTGCGATACGTGCACTGCAAGCTCGAGTAGTACAGAATCTCTCTCCTGCTACCATTGATCACATGGTGGCATTTACGAAGGGTACTTTTAATTTAGATGGTCAGTGGAGCACAGAGGGGTGAGAAGGTGGGTGCTGGGAGACACTGGAAGGTGGGTGCTGGGAGAAAGTGGAACGTGGGCGCTGGGAGACACTTGGAAGGGGGGCGCTAGGAGACACGGGAAGGGGGGCGCTGGGAGACACGAGAAAGTGGGCGCTGGGAAACACGAGAAAGTGGGCGCTGGGAAACTACACAGAGTAGTATACAGAGTAACTGTATAACACCAGATATTCTCCATTATCAAGGCAGTGTTCCTCTCTGACTGGCTGCACGCATCGGAGGACAATGGTGAAGGTCGGTGCAGGGGGGTGAGGAAGGTGATGATGAGAGGAAGATCATGTGGGCAGGGGTTGTACAACCACTACCCAACAGGTGCCATGCACAGACTGTTGCCACTTATGTAACTAACAGGCAGGGTTTGGCTGCCCCCTGGGCATCACCTTCTACTGCGTCCTGGCCCTACGCAGTATAATGGATGGCTAATCAATAAGGGCACCGGGAGTGGGGCAGCTGAGCCACACCCACCCTTCCACCAAGCCCGTGTTGGCTCTGTGGGGACGCCTGCTAAGCATGGGGGCCATCCAGCTGCTGCCCATCCTGGGAGTCCTGGCCTGTCTGCTCCAGCAGCATCAGGTATAGGAAGCAACTGCTGCACCATCAACTGTATTTCAACTATATTGTATCCTTTAATTAAGTTTAAAGTATTTTATTCTTTCTATTCTCCTTTGTATTGAGTATTAAGCATTTTATCCTTTTAATTCTTTTTGCTCGTTGTTATTGCAATAAATGCTGTTTGTGGTATCTCATGACTGTGATTAACTTTATTCTGGACATGTAACCCAAATGAACTGTTACAGATGTGCAGGGCAGAGCAGTTCCTCTCTGTGTCACGTCCTTTGTCATGTCTGTGTTTTGTGTCACTGGGGTCAATTCTTGTCGGTGACAGGTTTGTCTCATAATGGTGTCACACACTTGGTGTTCTCACAGGTAGGAGGTGTCTGTCTGTGCTCGGCCTGGAGCTGCTCTGCCCTGCTCTGTCAATGGGTGGGGAGGTAGAATATTTCTCAGAGTGTGATGTTAACACGTGGATTACCTTAGCCTGTTGAGGCAATGGCTGTACAGCCACACCAGATGGGGCAGCTGTCCCTTTTCCCTGGGAGGAATCTTGGTCCATCTTTAATTCTCTGCTGAAAACTGGCAATTTCCCAGACCCACTGGTGCCCAGGAATGCTTGAGCTTTGTGCCAAGATAAAGGGGCACTGAAAAACTGGGGGAGGAGCCCTCAAATTCTGGGGGAGCTGTGCTCAAAAATTGTGGAGGGGCATGGCACTCAAATTTTTGGGAAAGTGGCACTCAAATTTTGGGGAGGGGTCCCCAAATTTTGGGCAGGGCCACTCAAAAATTGGGGAAAGGGGCAGTCAAAAATTACGGGAGGGGCACTCCAATTTTGGGGAAAGGGGCACTCAAAATTTGAGGTAAAAATTCTGAGGAAAGGGGCACTCAAATTTTGAGGAAAAAGTCACTCAAATTTCTGGAAGGGGCACTCAAATTTTGGAGAAAAGGGCACCCAAATTTTTGGGAGAGGGGCACTGAAAATTTGAGGTAAAAATTGGAGAAAAGCTCACTCAAATATTTGTGAGGAGCACTCAATTTTAAGAAAAAGTGAACTCAAATTTTGGGAAGGGGCACTCAAATATTGGGAAAGGGGCACTGAAAATTTGAGGTAAAAATTGGAGAAAAGCTCATTCAATTATTTGTGAGGAGCACTCAAATTTTAAGAAAAAGTGAACTCAAATTTTTGGGAAAGAGGCACTCAAGTTTTGGGGAAAAGGGCACTGAAATTTTGGAAGGGGACACTCAAATTTTATTTTAAAGAGGCTCTCAAATTTTGGGGTAAAAAGGGTTACTCAAATTTGGGGAAAAAAGGGGCACTCAAATTTTAGGAAAAGGGGCACTCAAATTTCTGGAATGGGCACTTAAATTTTGGTGAAAGGGGAACTCAAATTTTGGGGAAAGGGGACTCAAGGAGGAGGACTCAAGTTTTAGGGAGGGGCAATCAAATTTTGGGCAGGGGAACTCAAATTATGGGGAAGGGACACCCAAAAAATGGGGAAAAGGGGTACTCAAAATTTGGGGGAGGGGAACTCACATATTGGGGAAAGGAGCACTCAAAAATTGGAGAAAGGGGAAGTCCAATTTTGGGGAAAGGGACCTTCAAAATTTGTGGGAGGGGCACTCAAATTTTGGGAAAGGGCATTGAAAAATTGCAGAAATTCCCCAAATACCTTAATTACCGGTATTAGCATAATTACCCTTATTACTGTAATTGCCCCTTTTACTATAACTACTTATTACTGTAATTACTCATCACCTTAATTACACTAATTACCGTAATTACCCTTGCTACCATAATTACCCTTATTACCGTAATTATTGTTTTTACCGTAATTCCTTGTTATCAAATTTACTGTAATTACCCCATTACCGTAATTACCCCAATTACTGTAAATAGCACATCACAGTAATTACTTTGATTACCGTAATTACCCATACACCGTTATGACTTGATTTACCATAGCTACCCCATTACCATAATTACACCTATTACCGTAGTTACCTCTATTACCATAATTACTTCCATTACCATAATTACCCCTATTACCAAAAAGGTGCCAGGACACAAAGGAATTGCTTCATTTAAAGTGTTAATCGAGCCACATCATTGGCACCTGAGAGCCCAAGGCTGCCACCTTTTCTCTTGGCACAAAGCTCAATCATACCTTGGCACCAGTGGGTCTAGGAAATTGCCATTTTTCAGCCAAGAATTGAAGTTGGATGGAGGCACTGGCTGTGCCTGGCACTGACACAAGTGCCAGGGAGCCAGGGCAGGGGGGCACTGTCACTGTCACAGGGGCCAGGCAGCCAGGGCAGCTTTCCCATCTCTTTAGGCAGCTCTGAAGTGGTTCAAGAACACTCTGTCCAGGTGCAGGTTTGGGTCCAGCTGCAGATGTGCTCTGGCATCTCTTTCTCAGCTCTGACTCTGCAGGGAAAAGGGAAGGGAGTCCATTAGAAACTAACCCAGATGGCAAAAAATGCCAGCTGTGGAAAGGCCCAGCCCAAGGAGAGCCTGGGAATACAAGGACATGGCTCAACAAAGGACCAAAAGCTCTGGAGTAGGAATTTTCCAACCCACATCACCACTGAGGCTTAAGGTGCTGCTTTGAGTGCTTCAGAGCTCTGTCCTGGTGCCACCTGCCCCACACTGGGACACAGAGAAGCAGCTGAGTTCCTGGGCAGTGTAGAATGGGGCTGGGATCCAGGGAAATCAGTTCTCCAGACACCTGCAGCCTGGAGGACTGCATGGAATTCGGTAGCAGACAGACTCAGGGTGCCCCTGTTGTGCTGCAGGATGTGCAGGGACCGATGGCTCCCCCTCCAAAATGTCACACAGCTCTGCAGGCTGAGTGCCGAGGGCAAGTTCCACAGGAACTGCAGGCACAGTGCCCCCAGACATTCCCAAGGGCAAATTAAGCCTGGCATTACAGGCACAGTGCCCCAAATACCTCCCCCTGGTGAAAGAAACGGGGCGGTGAAGGCACAGCACCCCAAAACAGCGCCATCTGGCGAGTAAATGCAGGAACTGCAGCTCGCGTGACTGAAAACAGCGCCATCTCGCGAGTAAATGCAGGAACCGCAACTTGAGTGACAACAGCTCTGGAACTGCAGTTGGAGTGAATAAAAGCTTCTTTTTTTAATTATTTTTGTTTCAGGAATGTCAGAGTCTTCACCGTCCCAAGGCAAACTCTGTGTCCCTGAGGTTATTATTGGTTATTTCCCCTTTCACCCTACGTGTGCAGCTCTGGTGCAGATCTCTGCACATCCATCCACCTGCAGCAATTGGTGGGGAGAAGTTCCAGTGGAATCTTCCTACTGAGCACACAGAGGAGCCACTGATCTCTTTTGTATTAGAAAAACCTCATTTACAGCTTTGGAAAAGTGAACTGGCACAGGTAATCCACAGAGAACTCTTTGTGATTATTGCTATTATGATACTGTGAGGATGTGCTTTTGCTTGGTCTGAACCTTCGCTCCTACAAGTGTTGGAATATTTGCAGCAGTTGTGTTTCCATACAGGGTAGCTGATATGAACCCCTTTCCTGGTTAGAATTGGGAAGATGCAGACTTGAATAAAGCCAACTGTGCTCTGAAATATGTTGTGGATGGTTGTACTGAAGGATTTATTTTTGCTATAAATATTTCACTACAGTAAAACAGTCAGGCCCAAGGAAGGCCTTGGTTATTGTTGCATGCTCTGCATGGATTTCTGTTTCCTCTCAGCTTTGCTTTCTGGTTCCCCAAGGCAGCTGAAAGTGGGCTCTGAAAGCCTGAGGAACCAGGTGCCTTCACTTTAGCATTTCCCCAGCTGGAACAGTGGCACAGCCTGAGGTTTACAGAGGAAGGAGGAACAGCAGAGGAAGGAGCAGCTCCTGACACTGGGGTAGGTGTTGCTGCTGGTTTTTGTCTTTAAAGATGTGCTTGTGTAGCGTGTGGGGAAGCCCAGCAAAGTTAGGAGGAAAGGTGTATTGCCCATGTGCTTGCAGTTTCTCTGGAAGGTCAGACCAGCTTTTTCAACAAGTCTCACACTCTCACTTACCTGCCCATGTTGTAAACTTTGTGACATTTGGTGCTGAGGCACTTGGAACAGATTTTACTGTGGAATTCAGGGAAATCTGGAGGGTTTCCTGGTGTGGCTGAGAAAACAACTTCCACCTGCATGAGAAATTGTCCTGGGTTGAGCTGGCAAAATGCCAGCTGTCCAAGACAGAGTGAAAAGGGTTCCTCCTCCCCTCAACCAGCTAGGGGGAAAAGAAGAGGGAGAGAGGAAAAAAAAACTTCCAAAGTCAAGTTTATGCTGAAACTAACTACATGTATTTATACAGAGAAGAGAAAATTAAGAGGATACTACAATATAACACACACACAAGTTATGTATAACAAGAAATAACTTCCCACTTCCCAGTAATACAAAGCCCATTACTCTAAATTCATAAGCACTCCAAAAGACACTCAGCAAGAAAGAGAAAGTATAACAACAAAATATTTCTACTTCCCTGAATGCAAACAAAATGCAAGCACAGGCAACAGGAGCAGGGCCTAGCATAGTAGAGGAGCTGCTAGATGTCCTCCTCTTAGTGCAGCCATGATGGAACTAACTAAGCCACTCCCACACACTGGATTTTACACCCTTTGAGATGATGTAGTATGGTATGGAATACAATATTATTGGCTGGAAGAAGTCAGCTGTTAGCTAGCTCAGTTCAGCTCAAGTCAGCTGACAATTCCCAGGCCTAGCTGAACTTTTAAAACCTAAATTTAGGCCCATCTGGCCAAACCCATAACAGAAATGTAGTGAACTAAAAAAGCCCCTGATATTCAACAGAAAGAAGAGACTGACAGTTCTGTCCTGAAGGTCTTCCTAAGGCTCCTTAATAATTTGCCTGGTTTCAAACAATGCCAAGTGCTTGGCAGGTGGTGAGGAATGACATGACATCCAAACATCAACCTTGGTGCACAGGAATGGCAAGAGGTGTCCTGAGTGTCCCCTGAGCTGGTGAGGGCACAGCAGGTCAGTGTGAAACTGGTTGTGAGGCCTGGCAGGAGCTTTGAGGGTTTGCCAGGGAAGCTGCAGGAGTGGTGGCACTGCCTGCAAGACAGGGCAGGAATGCAGAGCAGGCTCTGAAGACCTGGCAGGAGTGGTGGCACTGCCTGCAGGACAGGGCAGGAATGCAGAGCAGGCTTTGGACAGACCTGGCAGGCAATGTTTGTTCTGAAAGAGCTGTCGCTGGTTTGGTCATGTTTGCTGGGAGAGGGTTTGGATCCAGGCTGTGTAAGCTGGAAAATGAGAGGGAGAAATTGGGGGTCATAAAAGGGATTTATGAGAGTGACAAAAACTGTGGAATGTTTCAGTTTGGTTTTTGGTTTGTTTTGTCCATGAGGAAGAACTGCTTGGCTTCTGGAGAGAAACCAGCGTGTGCTTTGTGGGTGCTGCTGAGCACACTCTGACAACAATAACAGCCCCACATCATCCCCATGTGTTTGCCAATCTCAGGGGGCTTTTGCCACTGTGTCCCTGATTTAAAGCCACCAGAGACACTGAGAGAGGCAGAGCAGGGACCCTGCTGGTGGCAGCTCCCCTGCAGCCTGGGGCCCTCAGGCAGCGCCCCCTGCAGGGATGCCAACCCCTCTGTGGGGTGTGAGAGCCTTCCTGTGGCAATGGGGCAGAGCTGGCAGCACTCCTGGGGCCTGCAGGGACTGGGAGGAGTTGGCCACAGGTGTTTGTTCTTGTGCTCTATAAGGAATTATTGCAGTGCATTGAAGTGTCTCTTGCCCTGAGTGTGGTTTAGTGACTGAACCCCCTGACAGCTCCATGTGGACATGTCAGAAAGGGGCAGGAACACACATTGCACCAACAGTCTGACTGTGGGGGAGAGAATTCCCAAAGGGCACAGACAATCTGAGTGTCACTCCTCATAGTAAACTTTGTGTTAAGACTTCTCAGGTGTTACAAATCTCCTGAAGTTAAAGTGTGATGCTCAAGTTGCACTACAGTGAGAGGTGTAGGAGGAGTTAAAAGCTCAGCAAGTGGAATATCTGTTGCTGAATTCACAGCTAATACACTGCCCTGCAGAGGGAGGTGGGGAAAGGGGATTTGTGAAGCCAAAGATTTCCTGGGTGATGTTTTTCTGTAAGTCAACATGAAATCAAAATACTTGGTCAGGACACACCAAATCTGCTATTCAGGGTGAAGATGTGATGCTTTTGGTCTGTGTGCTGGTTTGGGCTGGGAAAGAGTTCATTTCCCTCATAGCAGCTGGCACAGGGATGTGCTTTGGATTTGTGCTGGACCCTGTTGGTAAATCAGGGGGGTTTTGTTACTGCTGAGCAGTGCTGATTCTTTCCCCCATCCCACGAGGGCAAAGAATGAGTGGCTGGGGGAGGTTTAGTTGCTGGCTGGGGTTAAACCATGACATATGTTTAAGGTCTATCTCTTTGTGCACTTCTGGGAGGTTTATTTATGATGTTGTGCTTTTTGAAGAGCTCTCTGTCCTCACTGCAGCAATAATGCCACGTTCACCTGATAAAGTGCTCTGACAAAGCCCCTTTGCTCTCTCTGTGCACCATTCGAAGGCTCCTGGGCCTCCTCCCTCCTTCCCAGCCCCTCAGTGGGTCCAGAGGGGCCCTGAGCAGGGACAGAGGGCAGGTGGCACCATGGAAAGCTCCTGTGCAGTTTGGAGGCCTCAGCAACAGGGTGGGAAATGAAAAATTATAATGATCTCTAGAGCACAAAACTACCTGAAATGTCAGTGAAGATGAGCAGTATTTTCCTGACAGGTTGGCCTCATTTCTAATCCCTTTTCCTCAATGCTGGTTCAGCAAATGCCCCCTTTGGAACCTGGTCAGGGTCATCACTGAATCCAGCTCCATTTATTCATTTCACATAATTACCACTGTGGATTGTGATGAGTTCAGAGTTCAAAGCTGCTTCTATTCTCTCTGATTTGCCTTCAGCATCACTGAGGGATGTTTTGGCAAGGATTGAGGTTTTCTAGCAGGGTCACTGATGGTGTCAAGCTGCACTTGGCAACACAGTAAAGTACTCTTTGGGTTTTGTGTTTCTTCTTTGCAAATATTTTGGGATTGGTGGTCCCCACACTGTGCTGGCACAATGGAGGAACCAGGAAAGCAGGAGCAGAGCCCAGCTGAGCACTCTCAGTGCTGGTGAGACCCTGAGTCTCTCTGGGTGTCAGTAACTTGGTTGATGTGTTGCCTCCTGCTGCTGCTTTGGCTGAGTAATGCACTGTGGGCATCCTGGAGATGTGGTTAGTGAAGTATTTGTGTATCTGTGAAAGTCCCCCTGGGCACAGCACAGGCTGTCCAGAGCAGAAACAGCATCAGTGGCTGCAGGGAGGGCACCAAGTCCCCCTGAGCACAGCACAGGGTGGGTACCGAGGCTCCCTGGGCACAGCACAGGGTGGGCACAGAGTCCCCCTGAGCACAGCATAGGGTGGGTACCAAGTCCCCCTGAGCACAGCAGAGTCTGCCCAGAGCACACACAGCATCAGTGACTGCAAGGAGGGCACCGAGTCCCCCTGAGCACAGCACAGGGTGGGCACTGAGTCTCCCTGGGCACAGCACAGGGTGGACACCGAGTTCCCCTGGGCACAGCAGGGTCTGCCCAGAGCAGACACAGTATCAGTGACTGCAGGGAGGGCACAGAGTCCCTCTGAGCACAGCACAGGGTGGGCACAGAGTCCCCCTGGGCACAGCAGATTCTGCCCAGAGCAGACACAGCATCAGTGGCTGCAGTGGCTCTTATTCTTTCTGTTCAACAATTCAATCTTTGGAGCTTTAATATTTTTAGAGAGACATCCATGTCCAGAGGATGTCTTGGGGTGTTTGTTCTGTCAGGTTGGCTTTGATATTCCTATTAAATATATATATATATATATGGCTCATTGATGATAAAATCTTCTGCAGAGAGAAGGACTTGTCTCCAGCTTAAAATCTGTATATAAAATTGAGTAGAAAAAAGTGAAGAGGCAAGTTTTGAAGCAAGGGAGAGAAAAGAAAAATGACTGTGAACTTGTTCTACTGACACTATTTGGATTTATTGGGAAGAGGCCAAATCCTTTGCTAGTGAGCTAATTAGAATTGTTCATTATGTTGAGGGGTTTTGTGGGAAATCTGAAGAAATAACTTGAGGAAGGAAACTCCCTTTGAAAGCTGCAATTAGAAATGTTTGTCTTCTTTGGCTGAGTGGGATGACTTTGGGTCTTGTATTTTACCAGAGCAGATTATGCTTTGGCTTGTGAAAAGGAAACATCAAAGCACTGGTTTGAATTTGTGAATAATTAACATTTTCTTGTGAATAGGGGAGGAGTGCAGGGAAAAGGGAATGGGCAGGTTCCCCTCCAGCTCCTGGGCACTCTGGTGCCAGGTTTGGAGCCAATCCAAGCGGTGCTGGGACTGCAGCAGTTTGGGTGGGCACAGTTACCTGTCCCCAAACAAATGCCAGGCTGCTGCATCAGCCCCTTCACTCCTCACTGTGGGACATGAGGCTGCAGAGCCCTCCTGTGCCTGAGGGACTGGTCCTGGCCAGAGAACTCCCTGCCCCATGGCCCGGGCTGGGCACAGCTCTGGGGCAGTGGCAGCAGCAGGGAATGGGCAGTGCTCGTGTCCTCTGGGGGTACAGCATTCCCTGAGCACCAGAACCAGTGCAGGAATTGCTGAATTGTTGGAGTTCTTTGGCAGTGGCTCAGGTCTTCAGCAGAGCAGTGAATTTGGGCACAGGTGGCAATCCCTCCTTGGGCCCTTTGTGCCCATTGCAGGAGTTCAGAGCCAGGCCCAGGGGCTGCCCCTACCCAGCACTGGGGATGTTCCATTCCTGGGGGCAGGATTGTCCCTGGGAAAGGTTTGGTTGGATGAGGAGCTGTGGGATGGGTGCTTGGAGACAGGGCTTCCATTTTCAGCCCTGCCACTGAATTCCAGTGTGATTCTGAACCAGTTCTGTGTGAGCTTTACCAATAAATTCCTGATCAGCCAAAGCAGGAAACTGCAAATGGTCATTCAGAAAATTGGGAAGATGAGGGTAATTACTGAGATAAGACAAGGCCAGGCCTTACATTGTTCCACTGGATCATGATGGATGTTGGGAGGAGATGAAAGCTCAGCACTGGGATTTCCATCTCTCACAGATTCTTTTCTAGAAATACTCTGTAAGACCATTTCAAAAACCCTGCACTTACCAAGTCCCACATAATGAGGTAATAATTAGTGCTGTATCAGGTGTGAAAAAGAGCAGCTCAATCCTTCAATTCCAGGAGAAACAGGTTATATCCACAGAAACCCGAGGGTGTATTGAAGTCAGTAACACTCACAGTCAGCAGAGCTTTGCCATGGCAGCTCCTGCCACTCCCTTTGCACACTCACTGACCAAGGGACACAGCTGTGCCATGGCAGCTCCTGCCACTCCCTTTGCACACTCACTGACCAAGGGGCACAGCTGTGCCATGGCAGCTCCTGGCACTTCCTTTGCACACTCACTGACCAAGGGGCACAGCTGTGTCACGGCAGCTCCTGCCACTCCCTTTGCACACTCACTGACCAAGGTGTTGCCGACCATGCTCTAGTGAGATCGCACACACCAATATGATGTTCAAGCAGATCCCAAGGTTATTCAAAAACACAGGTATATATCACCTGAAGTGACCCCGCCCCAGGTAGAATTGTTATAGATACCGAGGCGTTGGCTAGATAAATCAACGTTTATTTTATTTTATAAGGAAAAAAAAGGTTAATAGCATTTATTAAATAAAAAAGGTAGTGATTTTATTAAGTGATTTCAGCATCCAGCTCTGTAGGCCTTAGCCTCAGTGATTGCAGCGTCCAGCTCTGTAGGCCTTAGCCTCAGTGATTACAGCTCTTTGTGAAGGCAAGGAGAGGAGCAACACAGTGCTTGCAGGATAGCAGAGCACCAGGTGACCCAGGAGACCAGCTCCCAAAGGTTCACATTTGGCTCTCGTCCAGGGCTCTGCTTATATTCACTTTTTCTGGCGTAGGCCACGCCCCCTTTGCGCAGGCGCAGTTTCCATGTGTTACGTAACAGTTTCGCAATCGCTTCTCGTTTGCGCAGGCTCAGTTCTGTGCGTTGTAACAGTTGCAGTCCTCAACCAGGTCCGGCCGTGTTTCGCAATACCTTTTGCCTCATGGTGCCCAGGAGTGGGGGGGTTTCCATGTGGCTGTACAGTCCGGGGTACTTGGCAAGGGACAAACTGCAGGCTTTGGCATGATGTCCTGTTCGGTCGTACACAGCAGGAAGGGTTGCAATGCTGTACGTTCAGACAGGGGTCGGCTCGTGCCGAGCCGGCGCCCGCTGGCATGCTTGGTCGCAGGCTCCCCACGCTGGTTCAGCTTTTAGCATGGGCGGCGGGACTTCCCCGGTGGGGCTGCTTTTGTCCGGCTGCGTGGCTAGCTGGAGAAGCTCTCCAGGGTGGCGGCTATCTCTGCTGGTCCATCTCCACTGTGCTCCTGCCTTGGCATGGGGTAGCTGGGGCCAGGTGTGGGGGCTGCACAGCCTTCCTTTGGGGGGGGGACTGGCGGGGAGCTTGGCAGGGCTTGCGCTGTGGGTGACCGTGGTACTGGGACTTTTGGGGGTGCTCTGTGGGACCTGGTTTCCAGCGACACGGCTGGCAGGCACCTTGGCAGAATATGGAGACAGCCAGGGCTTTCTAGCACGGCTGGCGTGGGAGTCGGGATTGACCGGGGCCGTAGGGGAAAAGAGAAAAACTGGTGGCTCTGAGTTTTGGGTGTTTTGGGAGTGAAACCGGGCATGTATGGCCAGGAAAGGCTTGTACCGGGAAAGATGGAGAGGCTGAGAGGAAGTGGGGGTTTTTCCCGGGTGCTGGCTTAGGAGGGGAACGGGATGAACCGGGGGGGTTTGCAGGGCACGGGTCTTCCCCGGAGATTCAGTGGGGGGGGTTTTGGCTAGCAGGGTCTCGGTGTGACAATGTGGCTGAGGAGAAGAAGGGAATTCTTAGGGCTAGAAACGGTAAAAAAAAAGGCAGGGAGGTATTTTTCTTAGCAGGGCGAAACTGTTTGGGGCTAGAAAAACCTGTAGGGCAAGGAGGGGGGAAGTCACCGGGCTGAGAGGTATCGAAACTGGGGAATCTTTCCTTTTCTCTAGAGTGAGTACTCTACATTCCTTGTTAAGCACCGAGCCATTCTCCGATAAGGCATTGTTCTTTCTGCTGGGAAGCTGTCTTTCTGGTTTTTACAATCCTCCAAATTTTCAGGCATATTTAATTTTACATTTAAAACAAAATTAAAAATACTATTTGATTTGGTTTCTAGCAAATTAATTAATTCATCTATTACAGAATGGTCTGACTCCAATTGGTTGAGGCTGGAAACATGTCCTTTTAAGGTGAAAATGAAACTTGTAAGGTGGTCATTCAGACCCACCAAAATCAGGGCTGCAACACCAAGGGGCACAGCTGTGCCATGGCAGCTCCTGCCACTCCCTTTGCACACTCACAATGCCCAGCCCCACACTCTGCCAGGGCAAAGGGACCACAGCTGCAGGTCCCCACTGTGCCCCTGCAGAGAGCTTGGGCTGCCCCAGCCCATGTTTATTGTTCACCCCTCCCTTGCAGCCTGGTAAAATTCCCTCCAGTATGTTGCAGGGGGGGCAGGGGTTTGGTGGGTCTGGCCCTGCTGTGTCCAAGGGGCTCCTCTGGGCAGGCACAGGGAGGGAACTCTCACTCCAGGCTGGGCAATGCTGATCACCCCTCCTGGATTTGAGGTTCTGGTTCATTTTGGCATCATCTTACACATTCCTGCCTTAAAGGTCAAACTGCTTCTTGCCAGGGACAGCTGACAAAGGAGAATAGCAGTGCTTGAGGAAAACGCCCTCCCTAATGGGTTCATCTCCCTTTTCTCACCCTTCTGCATGGGAAAGGGATTGGGGATGTTCCCTATGAGCATTTCTGAGGCTGTGGAAGGCTCAGCCTGAGCTGCCCCCCACAACAGGCTGTAAAATTGATGGGTGTCAGATCTGAGCAATATTGGGGGCCAAGGCAGGGGCCAAGTTTTCCAGCCCCTCAGGGTTGCTCCATCAGTGCCCTTGGCCATAGAGCTGAATCTGCACAGGTGCCCTCAGACAGAGCAGTTCTAAAGGACCTCACTGGCAAAGGAGCCCAAAGGAAAGTACATTGTATTTTTGTAGTATGTGTTTGGGGAGCTGAATAATAGAAAAAGGGATTTTAAAGTATTTTTTAAAACCCTGAACCAACTCAGTGTGTTCCTTGCATGCCCACAGTGGCACTGCAGGTTTAGCTGGGGGTTGGCACATAAAATTAATAAGGATACAAAGGCTGAGAACAGGGTTGAGTGGGATAAGGAACAGAAAAACCAAAGGGCCCAGAACTCTCACTGAGGAACATCCCCAGGAACACAACAATCCAACTTGAAAACTTTTCTTAGCATAAAACGACCTTCTCATAACTGGCTCTGCAGACCATGGGCTGAAACTGAAAACCTTTATTCAAACAAACCCCTTTTCTGGGCAGGGAACTTTAATGAACAGGTAACTTTAATTCAGGGTCTCTGTGTTCCTGCAACTTTTATCTGATGCTGAATGTGCAATCAAGGGAGATTGTGGCAGACCTTTATTTGAGGGTGGGTTCAATCCTAAAAACCTTTATTCAAGCTCTCTCTGCAAATGAGTAACTTGAATCAATGCAGGGTTTGTGTGTCTTTTATCTGAGGGTGCCCCAGTGGGCACATTCTCCCATGTTCACACACTCACACACACTGACATGTCTCACACTCTGCTGAAATAGTGCAGAAAGAACTCGGGTTCAAAATATTTTCCCCAACAAAATTCAAACTCAAACAAGTTATCTGTTAATTCTAAGAACTGATTTATTCTTTATTAATCAACTAATTGCTAAAGAGTGCAGAGGGAGAGAGAGAGGAAAATAAGAACAGTTGGGAAAACGTTAAGATTGCTTTTTAGAAGCAAAGAAAAAGAGAAATTATCATCATTATCACCTCTAAATAAGCAATTTTAACCACCTGTTTGTTTGGTCCTTGAATGCTGCTCTGAGGAAAACCTGTAAAAACACAAACACATTCCTTTCCCAAGTTCAGTTGAAAAGATTCAAACACAGACTTTGTTCACAAGTGTTCCTGTGGCCCAGAAGTAGCCTCAGACTCCCCTTCCCCTTGGTTTTTGCTGGACTGGTGTCACCTGGTGTTTGCTGATCTTGGGCCCACAGAGAGCTCAGCAGGGCTCTGAGTGATTTTAAAGCAGATTTCAAACAGAAACTGTTTAAACTCATGGCCAGGCTCTGTCAGAATGCTCATGTTTGCCTGTGCCTGTTGGAAAGCTCTGACTAATTGCCCAAACCAGTTAATGTACAGACCTGCTCCTAAGCAAAGGTGCTGCATTTCAAAGTGGAATTGAAGCCTAATTTCAAAGGAGTGAGCCTGGGGTGGCCCAGCAGCTCCTGCAGGTGCCTCTGAGCTTTAGAAGGGCAAATGGGGGTGGGCCAAGTCACCCTCCCATAAGTGGGCAGGACTGACAGTCTGAAGGGAATTGCTGCCCTTGTCTAAGGCCATTCCAATGGATCTGGAGGGGAATGAATTCCCCCTCCAAGTTCTGTTCTGTGCAGTCTCTACCAGTCTGTGTTTCACATTGCTCAGGGAAGGGCCAGGGCCAAACCTTGGGGAGCAGCAGGAACAGACTTTACTCAGACTATTGAAACAACTTTGGGAATCTCATCCAAAAGGATTTTTCAGAGGAAATCCTAATTGCCTTTGGGTTTACATAATGACAGTCCAAACTGTGTCTCCTGAGGCCACTTTCTGGCCTTGCACAGATCAGAACACACTTTGGTTTTTGCTTTAATCCTTCTCCTTCCTGGCAAAGAAATGAGAGAGATTGTGAGTGGAGCTAAGTGAAGGCCAATTGCAAAGTTCCTGTCTATCACTTGGGAAATAATGAGGGGGAACAGAGCCCAACAGGCAGGATGGAGCTGATGAGGATGCCTTGTGATGTTGAAGGAATTATCTATAGAAACCAAGTGAGTGTTGATGGTGTAATTAAGGAATTATCTATAGAAGCCAAGTGAGTGTTGAGGGTGTAACTTGGAGATTCACTATGGACACTTTCCCCCAAAGTGGAAGAGGCATTTTCTAATATTACTGAAGAATATTAGTGTTGCTATTCCTGCTGTTACCATTTTAACTTTCACCCCAGGGCTCAGGTCAGCAACAACAGGTTATCAGGTTTGCTGAGTGTTTCCTTTGCTGCTCAGGGATGCTCAAGTCCTATTTCTGATCAAACTAATTTCAGTGGGAACTGTGAAGCCTAAAAATAATTAGATCAGTTTTCCTAAAGACATCTTTTCCTGGTGAATGCCAAGTGCAATCCCAGCAGGGCAGGGGCAGCAAAGCACTGTCTGTGCTTTCTCTCAGGGCACCTCACTGAGCCTCAGCTTTAGCAGGAAAGGGGTTCCAATACCCTGTGTGTGCTTTCTCCCTTATTGGATTCCCACTTCAGCAATGAGGTGAAATAATTGTTTAAAATTACTGAAAATGTATCTTGGTCACAGCCTCAAAACTGAGACTCAGGATCATTCTATTTGGCTTCTCATGAATGTAACTGAAGTTGTTGTGTAGCAGAGGATGTATTGGTGTATTAATTTTATCCAGTTTCAAGTTTGTGGTATCTCAGAGAGCAGGAACTGTGGGCACTTGATTGCTCCTCTTCCCACTCACTGGGCTCAATATCCAGGACTGATTTTGTACTAAGCATGCGCATGAGCAGAGATCACCAGGACAGGATTCCAGCTCCCAAATGCTGCCCTGCAAGTGATCTGGGAGCTCTGGGAACACCAAGGGTTAGAGAACACCAGCTGGCACTTGCAATGCAGGCACAGGGGATGCTGCTCCAGGGCAGGGCAAGAAACCCCTGCCTGTCCACAGGTGGGATTCACCTTCCTGCAGCACTTGGGAATGAGGAGCAGTGGAAAGGGACACCGTCTAAAGTTAAAAAGAGATAAAACTAACCGGTGTCAGGTGAGCTGCACCAGAGGCAGCCTGGAAAAGGCAGAGGATGAAAATAGTGGAAGTTACATGTGCCAAGACTGGCAAAATCAAAGAGCAGAAATCCAAGCAAGGAAAAGAAAACGTAAAACATAAACCAGGAAGTTAGATTATTTGATTTGTTCTGTAGTAATGAAATAGGTATTTTGTCTTCCAAGAGACCTTTGTTTATCCCTGAGCTTATGTGTCCTCATCCTGCAATGTTTGGAAGGTTTGGGGCCCAATCAGAACCCAGTTTGAGCTGACAGGAGCAGCATCCTGGCTTGGATGAGCTGCTGGAGCTGGGAAGTGTCACAGCCCTCACTCTGGAGGGGCCACAGCACTCTGTGACTCACAGCCTCTTCTGTCACACTGAAAGCCTTCCTTAAATCACAGCTGTCTGTTCTTGTGAGCTCAGGTTATTGCAGTGCCTGGTGAAAGAGTCCCCCAATGTTCCTGTTCTCCTGCTCCTTATTCCCCAGAACTGCAGTGCTTGGGATGGCAGTAATTGCCTAAAGGTGGGGACAATCTGATTGCTAAGTGTGGCCATGCAGGGGTTACTCAGGATATCTACTGCAATGGTTGTCAGACTTAGGCATGGAGGAAGCTCTAAAAATTTAACAAATTTTCAATAACCAATTGACCTTTACTTGGACAAAGAGGTTTTTGTTACTCATTCCCCTGCTGAAATGTGACTTCCCCTTAACCAGAGCAGTCCATAGAATGAGCAGCAGAGAGAGCAACCAAACATGTGCTCTGTTTTTTTGTCCCTCACTAACTATAGTTTTGGCTCACAAAAATAGAAGGACTGGTAAGATATATTTTCTTAGAGAATACAGCCATTTCCTAACCATAAATTCTGCAAACTCACGAGTTTGGAGCCTTAACTTGCCTCTGATTTCATGTTCAGCACCCTGAAAGCTTCTCATGAGTTGTGTCACTTCATTTCACAGCCTCAGCTCCCCCGATTATGCTATTTATTGCAGAAAGAACTAAATGCAATTTGGTTTGTCATTATCTATTTGGTAAAAATGTGTCCCATGCTGCTGTCAGGAGGAGACAGGACAGAAGTCTCCAGCACAAAGGGCAGGACAAGTTAGACTGAGGGTGTTGGAATGAGATCAGAGTGAGAAAAAACAGAAGAGAACACAAGCAGGAGAGCATGTGGATCAATACAGGGATTTTTGGAATGGAAAGCTGAATATGCAAACAGGGGGCACTGGGTTTCATTTATCACTTTCACCTCTTTCTGCTTTGAAATCTAGTTAGTAGCACAATAGTGGCTTAGAGATTTAAGGAAGAAAACATCCTCAGGCATTCTTAATCTTACTTATATATAATTGCATAGAAGTAAAGGAAAACCACCTGTTTATTTTTGTTTTGAAGCCTGCAGATATTGGGGGTATTTGGCAGGATGCATATTGGTGTCAGTTGATGTGGGATTTTTGGTGGCAGTTGATGTGGAGGGTTTTTAAACCTAAAATGAGTATTGAATGTTTATGCTCAGGAACACAGGGTGAGTTCTCCCCCTCCCTCCAGCTGCCCCTGTGGTTCTGCTGAACAACCAGTGCCAGGCCCCCCTTGGGCACCCACATCTTCCTCCTGGCTCCTGGCAAAGCCCCCTGTGCCTGAGAACAAAGCCCCTGACCCCGAGTCCCTGTGCAGGATGTGACTGACAGGCCCAGGTGGCACTCCTGGGGTACCATCCTGTGTACTGGGGTCTGTCCCAGCCCTTGAGTGCTCCGGTTTTATTCTTTCCAAATATACACTTACCCTGAAGAGCGAGGCAGCCCCTTGGAATGTGAATGCAGCAATTCTGGGGGAGACCACAGGGGAGGCATGGCCTGGGAGAGCCCTACGGGGGTGGGCACGGCCCAAGGGGAGCCCCATACGGGGCACACATATCCTTGGGCAGCAGGTTCTCCCTGGCAGCAGCAGGCAGAGCTCCCTCGCCCTGAGCTGCGGGACACGGTGAGGAACACCCTGGCCCATTCCCTGCTGGGCACTGCTCAGCGCTGGCACCTTCCAGCCCTTTCGTTGGGATCACCCCGAGCCACCCCGGGAGTGTTCCCGGTGCCTCCACTGTGCCCGCAGCGCTGACTGGCACCGCACGAGGCAGCCCAGCAAACCTGTATATTTGGGGAAAATATTTCATTATTAGGATCAGTCTAGGCTGCATTGCATGGCTTCGATTCAGGGGAGGCTGGGAATTGGTCAGTTCCCACCTGCAATCTGTTGGTGTCTGTGGTACAGTGAGATCCAAGGACCTGGGCCAGCACAACAAACCTGCCCGTTTTGGGCAGAGGATTCCCCAAACACACCTCACCTGTGCTTAACCAACAAACCTTTTTCAGATGTGAGCTTGAGCGGCAGGAGTCAAACAGGGTCTGCAGTGAGAAACCAGTGGAGTAACATCTGCACCTGTTTAGGGAGACAAAACGAGGCCCATCCAGGCAGTTGCAGACCTGGAACAGAAAGCCCAAACCCTGCAGTTTGGGGGTCTGGAACAGACCCCCAGCCCTGTCCGTACAGGGGGGGGGCACGGGGGGGGAGGAAGGGGGGGAAAGGGGGGGGGGTACAGGAGAAGGGAAGGGGGGAAAAGGGGGGAGAAGGTTCCAAACTTTTATACGGGGGGGCAGAAGGGGCGGGGTACGGGGGGCATACGGGGGGGGGGAAAGGGGGGAGAAGGCTCCAAACTTTTATACGGGGTGGGGGAAGGGGGGGGAAAGGACGGGGGGGTACAGGGGGAAGGGGGGGGAAGGGGGAAAGGGAGGGGGTACGGGGGGGGAAGGGGGGGAAAGGAGAGTACGGGGGGGGGAAGGGGGGGAGAAGGTTCCAAACTTTTATACGGGGGGGGAAAGGGGGGGCAGTACGGGGTGGGGGGGAAGGGGGGGGAGAAGGTTCCAAACTTTTATACGGGGGGGAAAGGGGGGGGAAGGGGGTGAGAAGGTTCCAAACTTTTATATGGGGGGGGAAAGAGGGGGGGTACGGGTGGGGGGGAAGGGGGGGAAAGGGGGGGGTACAGGGGAAGGGAAGGGGGGATACGGGGGGTGGAAGAAGAGGGAAAAGAGAGGGGAAGGGGAGGGGAAGGGGGTGGAAAGGGAGGGGGTACGGGGGGTGGAAGGGGGGGAAAGGGGGGGAGAAGGTTCCAAACTTTTATATGGTGGGGGGAAAATGGGGGGGTACGGGAGGGGGAAGGGGGGGGAAGGTGGGGGGGAAGGGGAGGGGAAGCGGGGGAAAGGGAGGGGGTACGGGGGAGGAAGGGGGGGGGAAAGGGGGGGAGAAGGTTCCAAACTTTTATATGGGGGGGAAAAGGGGGGTGCGGGGGGGGGGAAGGGGGGGAGAAGGTTGCAAACTTTTATATGGGGGGGAAAGGGAGGGGGGAGAAGGTTCCAAACTTTTATACGGGGTGAAAGGGGGAGGGGTACAAGGCAGGGGGAGGGGGGGTTGGGGGGGGAGAAGGTTCCAAACTTTTATACGGTGGGAGAAAAGGGGGGGGTACGGGGGGGGAAGGGGGGGGAATGGGGCGAAGGGATGTTATAGGCAGCTAGGCGTTGGCTAGAATATCAGCATTTATTTTATTTAATAAGGATAGAATAAGTAATATTATTTATTAAAAAAAAAGAACAAACAGAAATTGATTTTAATAAGTGATATCAGTGTCCAGCTCAGTTAGCCCCAGCCTCAGTGATTTCAGCTCTTTGAGAAGGCAAGAGAGGAGCAATACAGTGCTTGTAGCGTGGCAGAGCACTGGAGGACCCAGTAGACCAGCTCCCAAAAGGTTCGTCCTGGACCTGGACCAAAACCTCGTTTATATTCACTTTTCTGGCGTAGGCCACGCCCCCTTGCGCAGACGCAGTTCATGCATTTCGCAAGAGTTGTGCAACCTATTGCTCTTTTGCGCATGCCCAGTTCCTGTATTTCGTAAGAGGTACGCAAACTGTGTCCCTTCCGCACATGCTCAGTTCTGTGGTGCAACATTCTGCGTTGTGTAAGCTTGAGGTATTGCGTAATAGTTGCTGTTCAGCGGCCGCTGGGCTGGTCTCGTGACCCTCCATGCGGCAAGCTGAAGATGGCGGTAATGGAGTTTCCAAGATGACTGGGCTACTCCAAGTAGGGGTCTGGTCACAGCACTGCGGTGGTGGTTCACCCTGATGCGGCCGCGGGGCTGAGGTGGCTCTGGGAGCGACGTGGGTGGTGGCAGCAGACGTCTTGATGCAGCGTGGAGGGATCTGCAGACACGGCGGCCACTCCAGGCGATGGCTGACCTGTTTCATATGCTGAACCAGAGGCGGGGTTGGCAGGAGACCGGAATTTTATTTCTTAAAAAAACCCAGTGAACTGGAGTGTGGATAACCGGGATGGGGAGAGTGGACGCGGCGCCAGTTCCAAGGGAGAAGGGCGGTTGGGGGGGAGACCCGAGATGGACCGAGGTGGGGAGGGCGGTGGGGACCGGGAGCTCAACAGAAGTTTTCTGGCTTGTGGAGCTTTGGTGCAGCACGGAGCTGCGCCGGGGCTGTGCAGGGCCGGGGAGGAACAGCACGGCTTGGCAGCCATGGGCAGAGCCGGGCAGGCACAAGCCGGTGGCTGACACGAGCAGCCTTGGGGCTGGGGTCGGCAGCGGCGCCGGCTGGGTGAAGAAACCGGGATGGACTGGGGGAGAAAGGGGAGGACGGGGACCAGCAGGGCTAGCAAAACCGGGCTGGGGTTACAGGATTTGGTTCCCAGCGAGGCAGCTGGCGAGCGTCTGTCAGACAAGACTCCGGCACTGTGGTGGGAACGGGGTTATGAGGTGTGGAAGGGTGCTTTAGCTGGCGTGGGGCTGCACAGATCTGGTGCGGGGACCGTTTGGGGAGACGGTGGGCAGCATGGGTTTGGAGAAGGGCTTTGCCAGATTTGGGGAGACCAGCGGGACTGAGTCAGAGCACAGGGTCAGGGAGATTGTCCGGGTGCTGGCTTGGGAAGAGGGGGAAAGGGCACTATAGCGAAACTCGCGTCGGAGGGTGGGGGAGGCTCGATAAGGGAAAAACTGGGGGGGAGAAGGGGGTAGGTGCCAGGCTAAGAAGTACCGAAACCAGGATGGACCGAGGCGGAAGGGGGGCACAGGAATGCAGACTCCAGGGATCTGAGCCAGAGGTAGGCTTCTCCCATCCCCCTGCGGTGGGGCTCTGGCAAGTTGTGGTTTCGGTTCTTCTGTTCCTTAATCAAGGTTTCTTATCTTTGGGGCTCCTGCGCTGGGTTTCAACAGATTTTTAAACATATATATACTTCTACATTCAAATAAAAATCATCAAATACAATTTCAATTTGAGTTTAGCAAATTAATAAATTTCATCTATCACAGGGGGATACGGGGGGAGGGGAAGGGGGGGAGAAGGTTCCAGACTTTTATATGGGGGGGGAAAGGGGGGGTACGGGCGGGGGGAGAAGGGAGAGAAGGGGGGGAGAAGGGAGGGAGAAGGGAGAGAAGGGGGGGAGAAGGTTCTAAACTTTTATACGGGGGGGAAAGCGGGGGTACGGGGTGGGGGGAAGCGGGGGAGAAGGTTCCAAACTTTTATACGGTGGTGGAAAAGGGGAGAGAAGGGGGGGAAAGAGGGGGTATGGGGGGAGGGGAAAGGGGGGAGAAGGTTCCAAACTTTTATAAGGGTGCGGGAAGAGGGCCAGAAGTTTCCAAACTTTTATACGGCGGGGCAAAAGGGGGGGGAAGGGGGGGTATGGGGGAAGGGAGAGAGGGAGGATACGGGGGGGAGAGAGGGGGATTTTGGGGGGGGGGGAGAGAGGGGGATTTTGGGGGAGGGGAGAGAGGGGGGTTATGGAGGGGGAGAGGGGGAGGTATGGGTGGGTATGGTGGGTGGAGAGAGGGGGGTATGGGGGAGAGAGAGGGGGGTATAGGGGGGAGAGAGGGAGGGGTATGGGGGGAGGAGGGGTGGGGTATGGGGGGGAGAGGGGGTGTGGCGGGGGGAGAGAGGGGTGTATGGGGGGGAGAGGGGGTGTGGGGGGGGAGAGAGGGCGGTATGGGGGGGGAGGAGAGGGGGGATATGGGGGGAGGGGGGTTATGGGGGGGAGGCGAGGGTATGGGGGCAGGCGGGGGTATGGGGGGGAGGCGGGGTTATGGGGAGGGGGAGAGGGGGGATATGGGGGGGAAGGGGGGGTAAGGGGGGGAGTAAGGTTCCAAAGTTTATTCGAGCAGGGGAAAGGGGGGAAGGGGGGAGAAAGGGAGGAAAAGGGGGGAGGGTGAGAAAGGGGGAGAGTAAGTTTCCAAACTTTATTCGGGGGGCGGGGAAGGGGGGAGGGGGAAGGCACATGGGGTCACGTGACGCTATGTTTCATTGCAACGCACCTCCCCTCCCCTCCGCCCCCCTCCGGTCCGGGGGAGGAGGAGGTCCCAGGGAGGGGGCCAGGGCAGGTCCCGTCCGGAGGACGGAGCCCGGAAAACGAGGGGACAGGTGGCGACGGAGGGGGAAGTCCCCCCCTCCACCCCACCCTCTCCGGGCCCCCTCCTCCGGAGGGGACCTACCACACCCCTACCCTGGACCTCCCCGTCTGGAGGCGGCCCTCCGTCCCTCCCACCCCCCTGAGCCCGCTCCCACGGAGGGGACCCTCATCCCGTCCCCACCCGCCCCCGGCCCGCTCCCTCCCGCGGAGCCCCCTGTGTGATGTCGGGACGGGCCGGAGCCCCGGCGGTGTCGGGCGGTGCTTGGCAACTGTAAGGGGGGACCCGCCGAGCGGGATCGACCCCGTGGGGAGTGCTCTAGGGTGCGATGGGGGGCGGGTCCGGCCCTCGGGGCTTTATTAAACCGGCGCCCCCAGCCCGCGACTGCGGGGACACAGAGACGGGGACAGGGGACACAGGGGATGGGGAGACAAGGGTGTAGGCGGGACAGGGGTGTAGGCGGGAGCGATGTATAGGGCAGAGAATGGTATAGGGGAGAAAAGGCTATAGGGGACAGAAGGGTGTAGGGGTCGGAGTGGTACAGTGGAGACAAGGGTACTGAAGAGAAGAGTATAGAAGAGAGAAGGCTACGAGGCACAGAAGTGTAGAGGGCAGAGAAGGCTATAGGAGAAGGGATATAGGAGAGATAAGGGTATAGGGCAGAGAAAGCTATAGGGGAGAGCCATGTATAGGGCAGAGAAGGGTACAGGGCAGAGAGGGCTATAGGAGAGAGAAGGCTATGGGGCAGACAGAGGTATAGGGCAGACAGAGCTATGGGGAACAGAAGGGTACGGAGGGTTCGCGGTGTGCAGGGGAGCTGGGCGGGTGTAGGGGGAGGCCGAGTGAGGAGGGGCACTGGGGTGAAGGAAGGAAGGGCAGAGGGGAATACAGGGGAGGTTGGGTTGGTGAGTGGGGAAGGAGCGAGGGGGAAGCAGAGGCAGAATGGGGGGTTGGGGTGCGTAGGGGGGACAGGGAGGGGAGAGAAGGAGAGGCTGGGGGGAAAGGAGAGGGGGTAGCGGAGTGAAGGAAGGAGAAATAAAGGGCATAGAGAAGGGGAACCCGAAGAGTCCGAACTGCTGCTGCCGCCCCGGTCGCTCACTGAGCCATCAAACGGCTTCAGCGGCGCTTCCCGGGACCTAAATCATCCTCGGCCCCGCCTCCCGCAGCCGCCCCGGGGCCCCGCTCACCTGGGCGGCCCCGCCTCGCTCACCTGCGTGGCCCCGCCCGCCCCGCGGCCGCTCCTCCCGCGGGCGGCACCTTCGTGCGGGGCCGGGGCGGGGCCGGGGGGCGGGCCGAGGTCGGGGTGGGGACCCGGGCGGGACTGCTTCTGCCCCCCGCGGGTGAGGTGGGGATTGGGGCCGGCCCGGCCCTGCCGCTCCGGCTGCGGGGTCGGGGACAAGCAGGGGCTCGCTGACCAAATGAGCCTGGTTGGAGCACCAAAACACGGGATCTGGGGGTTACTTCAAGCCCCCCAAAACGCAGAATGTTCTCTCACTGGGAGTCCAAATGTCTGATTGACCCTGGTTCCAAGTCCCCAAAACACATGACTTCATTAATCTCCATTTCTCTACTTGACCAAATTGGTTTTGAGCACCCAAAATGCAGCATTTGGTCTTTCTTTGGGAGCCCCAAAACTGACCAAGGCAGTCTGGTTCGGAGCCCCCCAAAGGCAGCGCTGGGTCTGGATTTGAAGGGCTCGGGGGGAGTTCGGAGCCCCCCAAAGGCAGCGCTGGGGGTGTCTCTGGGAGCTCAGAATTGCAGGGCTCGGGGGGAGTTCGGAGCCCCCCAAAGGTAGCGCTGGGGGTGTCTCTGGGAGCCCCAAACCCGCCCCGGGCGGGGCTGACCCCGGGGCAGCTCCGCTCCAGCCACTCGCCCCAGCCTGTCAGGGGACGGGAAGGGGAACGGGAGACCAAACACAGCCCGCGGGGTGGGACCGGAACGGTTCAATGATGGCCACCTGGAGGAGTGTGACAATGTGATGTTAATGCCAACACGCAATGCTGACGGCAGAGACAGGAGCAGCGATCGCTGCCCGAGCCCCGCGCTCGGAGCCCCCGCCCCGCTCGTCCCCGCCCCGCCCGGCCCCGCACATTCTTTTCCCCCGTTAAGCGCTATCCTTAAACTCAGCCTTAATTGGTGATGTGCACTCCAAAGCAGGATGAAGGCAGGACTCCTGAGGGTGAGGGATGACTGGGTCTTCAGGCCTGGCTGCCCCAAACCCATGGCACTTGCATAGAAAAATCTGGGTTTCCATTTATTGAGCACTTTTTAGTTTCCTTTGAAGTTATTTTAAGCATGTGGCATGTGACCTTTCAAACTCAGTATCATGATGCCATAAGGATGTGCTTTGCCTCTTTGCTCTGGAAAAAAAACCAAAACCTGGAGCCACATGCACAAGAGGCCCCAAACCTGAAGAAAGTACTAATATTGGTGCCTGGGTTCTGTGTGGTGACTGATGACAAATCCATCACTGCAGAATTAAAAATGCCCAGGCAAACAGACCAGGCAGGCCCAGAGTGTTGTCCACCAGTGCAGTGGGTGGAGAGAGAAAAACCCCAACCTAACAGTGTGTGCTGGTGCTTTTGTGAGTCCATGACTGAGTTATGCCTGTTCCTGCTCTTCAGTGGGACCAGGCAAGGCCAAAGCAAACCTCAGTCAAAAGGTAAAAGGATTAAATAAATCAGTGCAGAGTCACTTGTGCTGCTTCAGGACAGTGTTTGTAATAAACTGGATCAATAAAGGCTTTCACAATTTTGGGAGCTGTTGGCTGTGGGGAGCTGCACTGGCTGGACTGAGCTGGACTGGGCTGCTCTGGGGAGCTGCAGTGGGCTGCACTGGGCTGGACTGGGCTCCCCTGGGGAGCTGCACTGGGCTGCACTGGGCTGGACTGGGCTCCCCTGGGGAGCTGCACTGGGCTGGACTGGGCTCCCCTGGGGAGCTGCACAGCCAGATCAAGCACTGGGGACCAGAACAAGCCCCTCCCTCAAGGAGTCTGCACTGTGGGCACTGGGTTTGTACTCCAAGGGCTGTGCAATGGCACCTGACCAGCACTGGGCTCCACTTGGCATAAACGTTATTGAATATTTCTTCAGTCACATGTCCTTATCCTTCCCCCAGGACTCTGAGTCAGGCACAGCTCAGCAGTGGCTGCTCAGGAACTCAGGGACCTGCAAGTTTTCTTAGAGGAAAAAAAAGAGAGGTCAAATATTGTGGTTTTCTTTCCTCTCTTTCTTAGACTTCACCTTAGCCTAAAAATAGTTTTGCCATTCTTACCTTTCTAGAAAGTCACAAAACTCCATGTAAAATACTATTTTGAAAAAAAACCTCTTTGCTTAGTAGTGACTGCTGTGTCAATTTTGTGAGGGCACCTTTGCCCTCAGGACACAACAGAAAAACTCAGGTTATAAACTGTGGCAAAGAATATTTCACAGGCATGTCTATACCCTCCTTGAGACATCATAGGGATTCACTTTTTTATTATTATTACTTTGAGAGAGTTACGAGTCTCAGCCAAAATACTTAAGTCAAAACCTTAAATATCAGTTAGAGAAAAACTGCTTTTTTGTTCCAACATCAATTTCTGCAAGAGTTTTGTAAGGCAAGTAGATGGATTATGTCACTGAATTCCTTTAGGTTTGGATTCTAATCCACCTACAGTCATGTGTTACTCACTGCAAAACACATTGAACACGAACACAGATTAGACTTGAGGAATACACACTTTTAAATTGACCTTCCATGAGCAACTTAAAGCCAGCCTGAAAATATGCTCCCATCTGACTCAACAGAACAGTGATCAAATCATCAGCACAGAGGAAAAGGAGTGTCTGAATTCAACAAACACACAGGCTGGAACTGTCAGCAATGAGCACCAGCAGGAAATCAGGCAGGGGAGTCTGGGTAGTGCTCAGGACACTCCAATGCAGCCCTTGGGAAGGGAAAAGTGCTGTTAGAACTGTCAGCTACAAACCAGGAGGAGACACGCGTGCTTGGAATGTCTGTCCAATAAAGATCCCACCAAAGGCTCAGACTGTTTACTACAGATTTTGGGATGGGAGCATGAGAGAAAGCTGGAGAGACAGAACAGAGGCAGATGGACTGTTTGCTGCATGTCCCTGGGTATCAGTCAGTGACAAGCATTTATTAACAGAATTGCTGCTTTAATGCATGGAACGAGCCTGAAAACACTCTGCACACTACAAGGGAGGTGGTAATTAAAATGCAAGCCATAAGGCTTCAAAAAGGGTAATGGTCTCCTGAAAATACCTAGTACAATTTATTTATTAAAAAATTAAATAAAAACAGACCACATTTAGGTTACGTATTTTGGGCAGTTTGGGTGCCTTTAGCTCAAGGAAATGCTTTGGTTGAAATGATGTGACATTTCTCAGTATTCCATATGGAATGCCATACCCCAGTTTGGCTACAAATTTTCACCAAACTGAATGGACAAAAAGAAGAAAAAGAAGTCTGATGTTCTGAGCAAAAATAATACTCTGTGTGATACCAGTTTTAAACATCTGCATGCAGTGGAATATGGAACAGCTGAGCAAATCCAAGATATCTGTACCCAAAGGGACAGAGCAGAGGCTGAGCCAGGGGAAAGGCTTGTTGCTCGTTCACAGAAACACAAACCGACAGAGTATCAGTTTATGCGGTGCTTTATTTGCTGGGCCCGGGAAACCTGGGGACTATTGTCCTAAGCCAGGATTCCAACAAGCCATTCTTGAAGACAGCTTTTATACTTTTTCTACAGCGTTGTACGTGCACAAAGACACACGGTCTCGTTCATAAATCAGTTACATAGGTTATATGTATACAATTGATGTCCGTCTCCAAGGGTTAAAAATCTACCACGCTCGTCTAACACAGGATTCTGGTTAATTAGGCCCCCAGCACCAAACCTTTTACATATGTTGATTCTAATCTTATCTTTAAGCAACAGTTTGTTTTCTTCCTCAGGTTCTATTTACTTCACTAGTCGTTTTAATTATTGTCCTGCTGTTCCTAGCAAGTTCCCAATACTTTCTGGGCCCCCACTACTGTTTCAAGTTACCTCACCACAGGCCCAGTTAAACCCCGTAAACCTTAGCATAACTACTTCCACAGTTAGATTTACAAATATATTTGTAACAGGCTCACAATTCCAATTTAAAATCATACCTGTGCTGGGAGTGTCAGGAGCCTCCAGATTTCTTCTTTTTGCTTGACTTTAGAACAAAAAAGAGCTTCCCTGAGAAGAGCAGGCTCATTCAGGAGTCAGCTCCCCCAGCAGGGACTCAGCAGAACCAGGTCGTGCCCTGCAGCTGGTGGGGCCACACAGGTGGAACAGCACAGGGAGCAGGGCCCTTGGGCACAAACAGCACATCTGCCTCCACTGGGGGGGCCAAAAAAGGAATATTTCATGTGCAGACCCCCCTAGAGTGATGCTGGTATCATACCACTTGGCTTTGAAACCAGTCTCTTACTCAGCTCCTAATTTTACATGTAAATTGAAACTAATTCTTGCTGCAAAACCCACATGCCCTACTTTTTCTCTTTACAGACTTGCCTACAAACAATAAAAATGTGAGTAATAGATCTATACAGAATAGATCAAAATAAGCCTCCCTGTATTCCTCCAAACTGACTGGAAAAAGTTACAAGAACTGGACTCAGAGAGTCTGAACAAGATTCAGTGATGAAAAAGAAATGTTAGCTGTTGTGCATGCTGTTATTCCTAAACTGTGATTATCACTGCTCAGGTACAATTTAAGAATGAAAGGACCAGATCACAGTAAGGGCAGCAGTCTGAACATGCAGAGTAATGCTCAGTAGAATCACACCCTGCAATGAAATGAAGCTGCTCAGGGAGGTACCTGTTGCCCCTTGGTGATCCTTTGGGCACGAGAGCCAGGCTGTGGTTCCACTTTCCATTCAGAAACACTGAATTAACCATTTACCAAGGTACGTGACAATGACTATATGTGTTACTCAGTCGGTGATGACATTTACCTACAGGATTGTACAAAATACCCCCAAAGACATCGCCACAACACACATTTCAAGGGCCACCCCAGCAGTAAATCACTCCCATAGCAAACTTAATTAACAGATTACTAAACAGAAACACAACAGTTCAATGCCACCAGTAAACACACTCAATAACCCAAAAGAAAAGCAACAGGAAAAATAGAGCTGCTTCCCATTAACACACACACATAGTGAGATATAGCAAATTATAATTAATAAGGTATAAGAAAATAAAGTAAGAATTCAGTTGCTTACCCCTGCAATGTTGATGGAATGGGGGAGACAGAGTAGCTCTTAGGCTGCCCTCCCAGAGGTAAAAGTTTTTCTCCCCAAGTTGCAGTTAAACTACACCTCTTTTATATCTTTTTTTTTTTTCTTCCTCAGGTGGTTGTGTGGCTAATAGTCAATCTGTTGGGGGGGTGATGGTGATGCAGATGCCTGAGGCCAGGTGGGCCCTTGAGCAGTCATAGAAGATATCACAAAGGAAGGCCGGGCTATTTTTAACTCTCCATCCTTTGTTCATCTTTTCAGTTTGCCTTGCTTTTGTCTTCTTCGGGGAGCACCCCTTCAGGGCGTCTCCCTCAACCCATCAGGCCTTATCAGCTCATCACCCCACACTGGCTGTGGAAGCAAATTCCATCGCTGCCTGGAGGAGAGAAGGATTTTAGTAAGAAATTAGGCAGCAAATAGGTGGGACTTGTGTCACATCCAGCAGGAAAATAGTTGGCCCCTCTGAGCACCGAATTGTGTTGGTACCCTGGCCATAATTTGTGACCCACTGACTGGGTGACCTCTGCTTGATTTCGGTCATACACCAAAGCCCACCTTTTGTTGCCCCAGTGATCTTATCAGTGACTAACAAGAGTAGGAACCAAAGAGCCTTCCAGCTCTGGGGTTTTGCTGAGCCTCCTTTGGCATCTGGTATTGTTTCACCCTTACCGGCTGCGCTCCCTCCTTCAATTTCACGACCACCGGTTCAGCCGCTTTAGATTTACCCGGGGTCCCTGTCTCCCATACCCAAGGAACCACAGCCCGTTCAATCACCTCTGGTATTGTCTCCGGCTCTACCTCCTTAATCATAAAAATTTTGCCAAGTTCTCCGGTATTTCCAATTTTACCCTATCCTTGTCAAATATTATTCTCGCTTGCAAAACCGAAAGCAGGTCCCTTCCAAGCAGCGACTCCGGGCTATTTGGCATATACAAAAATTGGTGATCAAATTCTTTTCCCCCAAATTTGATATCAAGTGGCCGCAGGAATGTCCTTTCCTCTACTTCCCCAGATACCCCAACAACCAATACTTTTGATTCACTTAATGCTCCCCGCAATTCATTCACTGCCGAATAACTAGCCCCAGTATCTACCCTGAATTCCATCGGCTCACCCTCTATTTCCATAACCACCTTAAGATCCTGGTCTAGTCAGCTCTGATTCTGAGTATTTCCCATCATTAGCGCCTGAGCAACACCTTGTGGATTATTCACAAAGGGATTCATTCCATTTACTGCACTAACCAAATTAGCTGGCGGCATGGGACCACCGCCCATCTGCATGCCTTGACTAAGCAGGCATTCATTTTTCCAATGTCCAAACCCTTTACAAAAGGCACATTGATTAGGTCCCAATATCCCGCGCATATTCATCCCCTGATTCCCAAAACCATCCCTTCCAAATCCGCCTCGCCCTCTGCCACGGCCTCGATGTTATAGGCACCGAGGCGTTGGCTAGATAAATTAACGTTTATTTTATTTTATAAGGAAAAAAAAGGTTAATAGCATTTATTAAATAAAAAAAGGTAGTGATTTTATTAAGTGATTTCAGTATCCAGCTCTGTAGGCCTTAGCCTCAGTGATTGCAGCGTCCAGCTCTGTAGGCCTTAGCCTCAGTGATTACAGCTTTTTGTGAAGGCAAGGAGAGGAGCAACACAGTGCTTGCAGGATAGCAGAGCACCGGGTGACCCAGGAGACCAGCTCCCAAAGGTTCACATCTGGCTCTCGTCCAGGGCTCTGCTTATATTCACTTTTTCTGGCGTAGGCCACGCCCCCTTTGCGCAGGCGCAGTTTCCATGTGTTACATAACAGTTTTGCAATCGCTTCTCGTTTGCGCAGGCTCAGTTCTGTGCGTTGTAACAGTTGCAGTCCTCAACCAGGTCCGGCCGTGTTTCGCAATACCTTTTGCCTCATGGTGCCCAGGAGTGGGGGGGTTTCCATGTGGCTGTACAGTCCGGGGTACTTGGCAAGGGACAAACTGCAGGCTTTGGCATGATGTCTTGTTCGGTCGTACACAGCAGGAAGGGTTGCAATGCTGTACGTTCAGACGGGGGTCGGCTCGTGCCGAGCCGGCGCCCGCTGGCATGCTTGGTCGCAGGCTCCCCACGCTGGTTCAGCTTTTAGCATGGGCGGCAGGACTTCCCCGGTGGGGCTGCTTTGTCCGGCAGCGTGGCTAGCTGGAGAAACTCCCCAGGGCGGCGGCTATCTCTGCTGGTCCACCTCCACTGCGCTCCTGCCTTGGCATGGGGTAGCTGGGGCCAGGTGTGGGGGCTGCACAGCCTTCCTTTGGGGGGGGACTGGCGGGGAGCTTGGCAGGGCTTGCGCTGTGGGTGACCGTGGTACTGGGACTTTTGGGGGTGCTCTGTGGGACCTGGTTTCCAGCGACACGGCTGGCAGGCACCTTGGCAGAATATGGAGACAGCCAGGGCTTTCCAGCACGGCTGGCGTGAGGGTCGGGACTGACTGGGGCCGTAGGGGAAAAGAGAAAAACTGGTGGCTCTGAGTTTTGGGTGTTTTGGGAGTGAAACCGGGCATGTATGGCCAGGAAAGGCTTGTACCGGGAAAGATGGAGAGGCTGAGAGGAAGTGGGGGTTTTTCCCGGGTGCTGGCTTAGGAGGGGAACGGGACGAACCGGGGGGGGTTTGCAGGGCACGGGTCTTCCCCGGAGATTCAGTGGGGGGGTTTTGGCTAGCAGGGTCCCGGTGTGACAATGTGGCTGAGGAGAAGAAGGGAATTCTCAGGGCTAGAAACGGTAAAAAAAAAAGGCAGGGAGGTATTTTTCTTAGCGGGGCGAAACTGTTTGGGGCTAGAAAAACCTGTAGGGGAAGGAGGGGGGAAGGCACCGGGCTGAGAGGTATCGAAACTGGGGAATCTTTCCTTTTCTCCACAGTGAGTACCCTACATTCCTTGTTAAGCACCGAGCCATTCTCCGATAAGGCATTGTTCTTTCTGCCGGGAAGCTGTCTTTCTGGTTTTTACAATCCTCTAAGTTTTCAGGCATATTTAATTTTACATTTAAAACAAAATTAAAAATACTATTTGATTTGGTTTCTAGCAAATTAATTAATTCATCTATTACATCGACCCCTAAAATTTCCAGCATTTCCAACCGTGGCTTGCTTCAATACTGCTAACATACCCGCCTGTTGTCTCTTCGTTGTCTCCTTCTCCCTGTTATTATATGTCTTCCATGCCACCTCTAACAACTTCTCCAAGTTCCGCATCTCCTCCCCTTCCAGCTTCTGCAACTTCTTCCTAATATCCTCCTGTGACTGTCCCATAAAAATCAAAGCCAACTGCAATTTACCAGGTTCTGATTCTACATCCAAATTAGTATATTTTCGTGCTGTGTCTTTCAACCTTTCTAAAAATGCGGATGGAGATTCTCCCTTCTCCTGCTGAACCAAATACAATTTTGACCAATTCATCGTTTTTGGAATACCATCACGAATCCCGTCTACCAACAACTCCTGATATTCTTTCAATGCCTCATATCCCCTAGCCGTGTTAGGATTCCACCCCGGATCATCTCTCGGCACCAACTCATTAACTGTCCTATGAGTTACCTGAGCCCTTATCATGTCTCTAGCCCGGTCAGTCATGACCTTCATTATCATCTCCTTTTCAGTAGAGTCCATAAGTGTGTCTAATAAAACTTGCAAATCATTCCAGTCCAGGTTTTGCGCCTTAATAACCATTTTTACAACCCGAGCCACCTTCTCCGGATTCTCTCTATAAGCGCCTGCTGACTGTTTCCAAATCATTAAATCACTAGGCGAAAACGGAACCTTAACTATAACCCTTCCACCATCCGCCCCTACCGCCTCTCGCAACGGTGCCATTAGCTTTGGCTGTAAATCTACCTCCTCTTCCCTTTGTCTACCACACCGAGTACGCCCCGCTAATGGTGTCCTTTGTGTTGATTCCCTATCATCCCTCTCCAGCTCCTCATCTGATGACGAGGGAGCCGGAGTTTTATTTTCTCGTATCCTAAGATTATCAAGGAGAGGACACGGGGGAGGCAGTCCAGCGTCACTGGCATCAGTGACTTAGCAAAAAACTCTCAGAAACATCTGGTCCTGCTGGGTTTGGAAGGGCCACACAGAAAACCTACAGAACTTTCACCTTTAAAGTCCCCTTTTCACTGAGCACAAACAACTCTGCATTAGCCAAAAAGGGAGTAAGGACTTGCTCAAGTCTTTCTATGTTTTCTGTTGCTGTAGTATGAGATAACACAATGTTTACTCACCAGGAGGAGCTCAGGGCAGTGACCAGGGCTTTCCCAACACCTTTCTCCAGTCCACCTTCTCCTCTTCACTCCAAACCCCTGCAGGAGCACAATGCAAGCTGAGGCACTTACTCCTTAGGAAATAAAACAAATAAAACTTTTAAGAAAAGAAAATCCAAACAAGCTAAAAGGCATTAGTCTCTCCCTTTCCACCCTCCTCTTAATTTCCCCTGCCCCACAACTTCCCTTCTATAGCCTTCTTCCAGGTGGATTTTCTCAGGCATCACTTGCTTCTCTCTCTGCCCACCTTCCCAGCTGGAGCTGATAGATGATCAAAAAGAAACTGCTCATCCCAGCACCACCATATCCCACAGCCCCTTTCCCTAAAAGCCATGGTTCCCTCTTCTATATTCTCTGTAATTACTTCCAGAAGGGCACGAGCATCCTTGGGCTTTCTGAGACACCCCCAAATGATGGAGGGGTGCTTGGCAGTGGCACTTGTGTTTCTGCTGGCTGTGGTGCTTCCTTCTCCCTGCAGCCCAGCCTGTGTTCTCCCCCTCCTTCCAGTCTGGGCTCCTCTTTCTTCAGTGGGAATGGCACTGGTCTCTGTCACCTCCTCACTGCCACAGGCTGCACTTTGACCTCCACCATCAATAAAGTGCCTTGAGCACTTACAGGCTGTGATTTTTGGCTCACTTTAGTATCTCAAAGACAAGAATTGGTGTTGGAGTTGCATCTTTTCTGGTAGTTCCAAATTCAAGAGTACTGGCACAGCAGGAGGCTGAGCTCAACAACTGCATCTCTCCAGCAAGAACAGCTGCTTTCAGCTGGAATTCCTGGACATCCTGGGCCACGGCCCCAGGCAGGGCAGAGGGATCAGCCAGTGCAAAGCTGTGGGTGGCACAGGGTGAGCAAAGCTTTCTGTGCCGCTGCTGTGTGCAGAGTCAGGGAAGATTCCAGTGGATACCTGGATTTCCAGCTCAGGGTTCTGCAGTGCTCCCCTGGATGCCCCTGTACCCATCCTACACCCCCACAGAGCTGAATTCAAGCAAGAGCTCAGTTTAGCTCGTTGGCATTATCCAAGTGATGTGAAAGTGGCACTGCCCAGGGTGAGGAGGGGGAAGGATGGACAAACAGATGAGTGGTGGGGAAAATCTCCAGGAGAAAAGGAGACACTTGAAACTTAAATTATTTTGCAATAATTAACTGGGCATTCTCTGTCCATGTCTTTGTCATAATGTAGTATGAAAACAAATATTTTACTATGTCTGGCTTGAAATCCTGAGACATATCCGTCTGTCCATCCATCCATCCATCCATCCATCCATCCATCCATCCATCCATCCATCCATCCCTATGTACATATACACTCACACAAATCTTAGGATCTTTGTCTTTTCTATGAATATGGCCAGAGATCCCTTCAATTACTGCTTTTACTTCTAATGTTTTCCATCTCCACCTGCCTCATTTCCATACAGGCAGAATAATTTAAGGGCTTTTAGGGCCAAGTTACCAAATTGCAGCTTACACAGAGGGCAGAGTATAGCAGGAGCTGCTCCTCAAACACTGGGCTCAGTGTCCCTCCAAACTGCAAAATTCCCCTCTAGCAGATGGACAGTCTCTGTCCATTATCCCTCCTGAAGAGAAATAGCAGTGCCAGCACATGGCACTCCAGCCCTGCCAGCACCTCAGCGGGGCCCAAGGCAGCTGACAGGATAACCTTCCACCAGAGCTCTGCTCTGAACAAACTGCCCTGGGATGTGCCCGTTGCTGCCAGGGAGCTGGGCTTCCATCTGCAGGGACACTCAGCCTTGCCCAAAGGGCTGCACAACCTTCAGCAGTGCTTCCTTCTCCTCTGGACATCCAGAGTCCAAACACTGTTACAGAGACACAGGAATAAATGACCCTCTGCCTGCATTGATTCATTTGCAGTTGTGAGGGTTTGAGACAGTAATTTCAACAATGGCAATTCCCCACCCTCTCCCTCCAGCTCCATACGCTAGGTGTGACTCCACCTGGCCTGGCACATCCCTTGGGGCAGTGGGGATTGGGTGTCCCAGCTGTGTCCCCTCCCAGCTCCCTGTGCATCCTGGCTGGGGGGTGAGAGTTCAGAGCACCCAGGGCACTGTTTAGGAGACTCAGCCTCAAAGCACCTCGGAGGAAAAGTGACTTTTTGTTCATTAAAATAATGTATTTTTCACGTTCTTGTCTTTACTAGTGAATAGAACATCACAAAAACCACTCGTTAGTCCTACACCACTTAGGTCAAAATGATTTTTAATTGCTATTAATTCATTTCTCAAAAAAGAAGTTTTTTACCTCATGAGCAATTATAGTATTATTATATGACACTATTTACTGATTTGAATATATTGCCACTCCGTGTATGTTTCCCCACTCCATACTGGAATTCCCGGAGTTGATCCCACAGTGCCGCTCTCGCCCAACCAGGAGGTGCTGCCGTTCCGTGTATGTTTCTCCATTCCATGCTGGAATTCCCGGAGCTGATCCCGCAGTGCCACTCCCTCCCAAACAGGAGGTGCTGCTGCTCCGTGTATGTTTTCTCAATCCTGGTTGGAATTCCCGGAGCTGATCCCGCAGGTTCAAACCGGTCAAGACCAGTCCAAACCAGTTCAAAACAGTCCAAACCGGTCAAGACCAATTCAAACCAGTCCAGACCAGTCCAAACCATTCCAGACCAGTTGAAGCCAGTCTCAGACTGATCTCCATAGTCCCTAGGCCAGCTTTACCCTCCTCATCTGCAGGCCTAGTCCCTACATGAGCCCCTCAGTGATTTCAGCTCCAGAACCACAAGTTTTATTTCACTGCCAGATCTTCTCTCTCAGCTCCAGCTCTTCCGTTTGCAGACAGGGGAAGCTGCTCCAGGTTTCCATGGCAGGATCTTCCTTTTTTTTCCACCTCTGTGACCTTTTACATCCAACCCCACACTCCCAATCCCAGACCTGCATTTATTAGTCCAGCCCCACAATCCCTATTACAAACCGGCCAGTGCCAAAAGTCGCTCCCCCACGTCAAGTCCCTGGCCCAGCTGCACAGATGATTTCCCAGATCTGTAGATGCAATCCCTGTGCCACAGTGATTTCTGCCCCAACCCCACAGTCCCAAACTCATCTCCATAATCCCAATGTGTTATGGGTTTAGCCAGGTAGGCCTAAATTTAAGCTTTTGGATTTCAGGATAAGCCTGGGACTGGAAGCTGATAGCTAGCTCAGCCCAGTTTTACCCTCCTCATCTGTGGCCCAAGTCCCTACATGAGCCCCTCAGTGCTTTCAGCTCCAGACCCACAAGCTTTATTGCACTGCCAGATCTTCTCTCTCAGCTCCAGCTCTTCCCTTCGCTGACAGGTGAAGCTGCTCCAGATTCTGGGAAAATGGGCACGGCTGCGACAGAGCAGACCCGGCCCACACACACCGCATCCCGCTGGGATCTCCTGTGGCCTCTCGGTCACCATCAAGGGCACCTGTGACACACAGGTCAATCAGGTTCTGAAACCCAAGTGTTCAATGCCCATTAGCAATTCTGAGTTATTTATAGCTAGAAATTTAAACTGGAAGGAAAACCACAAAGCACTGAGCCTTCAGCATGTTGGTCTCTTCACTCCCAAGCATCACCCTGCTGATCAGAATGACTGAATATATTTTGGAACTTTAAGGGGTCTCCACTGCAAACATACTTTGACATATCTACTTCCTCCATAGAAACATCCTTTGAAGAACAGCTGGTTTGAATGCAGGGAAGAGACACATTTTTTAGGGGCATAAGTTATTTAGGAATACTTCAGTACAACACTGGAGCAAATAGAGACCTTGTTGAAAATGAAAATGTTCATAGGGAAGAGTGATTCCATATGAATTTTAAGTTTCAAATTTCACAAAATGTTTTGCTTTAATATTTTTCAAGGGAAAAGTTCCAAGTTTAGAGCCTGAAATGGTTTCATTTAAAACAATGTTTCTTTCTTCTACAGATTTTCTTTCCCAAGCTCGGCTGTTGAAGCTGAACTGAAATGTCAGACATCTTTTGTGTCCTCAACAGGTCCAGAAACATACTGTTCTCATTTTTTTATTAAAGGTGTGATTCCAAATGGAAAAAGAGTTACAGCTAATTTTTTTTCATTCATATTAAAAAACCCCTCTTCCCCACCCTGACACAGTGAAGAGAAAAAAAGATAAAATGGTTTGTGCTAGGTGTGCCTCTGCCTCCCAGATAAAAAACCCCAGAGACTTCCTAATGCAAGTGTACGACTTTGCCTGGAGCAGTGGAGCAAGTTCAGCTTGGGGAGCAGAGATTTAAGGCTAATAAGCAGCTGGTTTTGTTTAGACAAAAGCCACATCATTTCCCCATGGCTCTGTTGATTTCTCTGCTACCAGGAAACCTCCAGCAATCATTGGAAGACAGTCTCAAAGACTTTCCTGCAATGTTCATAAGAAATGTCTTTAATCCCACACCCAACATAAGAACTTGCTGTATGTTCCAGGCTGCTACCAAGGCTGTGACTCTCTTTCCTGCATCTTTAATGCCTGGGCAGAACTACATTTCTAATCTGTACATCATGTTCAGCTTCATCTCTCCCAGTTGATAAACTTGAACACAAAGGCAATTCTCATTGCCACTGGAAGGAGTGAATCTCCCCTCATTCCCTGGAAAAGGAAAACCAGCATTTGCCAAGGCAGACACTCCAGTCTAACCTTCTTTTCATATAACACAAGGAAAAAGCACCCCTATAACTCCCTTACAGTGATGACAACAAAGCCCCTGGAGACATGGGTTTTATTTCTAGCTCTGACACAGACACCTGATGTGAACTTGCAGAGTATTGAAGACCTGTCTCTGGCTGAACCAGCTCTTTAAAACCTGAGTAACTCATCACATTGAATAAATCTGTGAGGAATATAAAATGCTACTCTATGCTTGAGAAAAAGTCAGAACGAGATTGTCTGCAGCTCAGTGCTCAACAAAATAAGCATCTTGACTCTTTGTTTTCTAATGACAAATTTCTTTCCTAAATAAATTTTCCTAATCCTCAGTGCCTGCCTAACTTTTGAGTGGTTTATTGCTGAGTCAGAGGACCTGCCTCTCACCATGGCCATGATTTAGCCCAGCTAACAGCAGGCACTGAGCTCCTTGAGTCTGCTCAAGGGCTTTATGTGCTTAATGAAGAGACAGACAATGGTGTAATGAACGGAGGGAGGCGGGTTTGTGACCTGCAGAGACGACTTCACAGAAGTTACTGCAACAGGCCACTTTATTCATCCGCTCACAAAACTCTTATACACTTCAAAAGCTGAATCCCTCCGCAGCTCTGCCACCTTGGCACTGATAACTGGTTAACAATGCTGTTTACATGACAATGCCCGCTCTAATTGGCCAATTACACACATCTGTTGAGAGGGTGGCAGGAGCCACTGACCTCATTAATTAGTTCTTGAAGCTACAACACGCTAAGTACAGAAACAAGTTCAATACACAACTCACACTTTAGATCTAAGAGCATATAAAATCCCAACAATTCCCCCGTTTATTTTTTTTTTGAACTATCTGTGTTTGATTAATTGTCTGCAGACTAGCTTACTTAACATACCTAACTTAACATCCTAAGAGCATAATATAAACACACACAGCAATAAAATCATTAAGACTTAACCGAATTACAATGCTAACTTATTAATCTTAAGAAGGTAAGCTAAAAACTTAAAAGAGAAACCTTATCCACACTAGTCACTAAAACAGATAAATGCCGGCATAGTAAGAGTTGTAAGGCACTGATTAGAGTTGAGAAGACTTAAAATACTACTTAACCATGTAATAAAAGGATTTCTTACTTGAGATTAGCTAATACAAGTCTCTTGCAGTCTGGTTACGTTGGCAAAGACAAACCAAATACCCTGAGTTGGCAGCAGAGTAAGGCTAACTTCATTCATAACAGCAGAATTACCAAACATACACAGTTCTATCATTATTACAGGTGACAACTTATATGACCTAAGCAGACCCAAACAACTGGCAGAGTCCAACAGGTTGATCTCGAAAGGTAATATCGTCGCCACGCTGATTGTCGTCGTCTGGTGTGTCTTTATCTTGTTGTTTGGTCCACTTTGCCAGAATCCACTGAGGTCCTGTTGGTGTCAAAACACAATTATAGCCTCTCCCAAAGAATATTACTTCAGCAAGGCCTTTCCATTCACCTGTTGTAGGATCCCTATAAGTAACCTTGACAGTACAGTTGGGCTGTATTTTGGGCAGAGCTCTACCATGTAATAGAGCTGCAGGTTCTGCATTATCCCCAAAAATACATAAACGATTCATTACAAAGAGTGCCTTGTTTAGCTTCTCCTGAATATCTAATTCATCCTTAAATTTATCCAAGTATTCCTTTAAGGTTTTATTGGTTCGTTCAACTACAGCTTGTCCGGTAGGGGAGTGCGGAATCCCTGTTACATGTTTAATTCCCCAGTGTTGAAACCCCTTTTTCACACTTTGACTGACATATGCAGGCCCATTATCTGTTTTGATGGTTTCTGGAACCCCCATGACTGCCGCACACTGCGTCAGGTGCCGTTTAACATGCAAAGCCCTTTCTCCTGTTTGTGCAGTGGCCCATACAAACTGCGAGTAAGTGTCAACTGTGACATGGACGTACTTAAGCCTCCCAAAACTAGGTACGTGTGTGACGTCCATTTGCCATATTTCTAGGGCTTTTAACCCGCGTGGATTTACTCCCATGCCAATTCCAGGCCCATGGTGGCTGCATTGAGGGCAAGTTCTCACAATTCCAGAGGCCTCTGCCTGAGAGAGCTCAAAGTCCCTCATCAGACCTTTAGCATTTTGGTGAAATTGATTATGCGCCATCCTGGCAGACTCGAATTTGTTAAGTGGACAGTGGATCGTTATTGCTGCAGAGACTAGTGCATCTGCCTTTGCATTGCCCTGTCCCAGACCCAAACTCCACCGATGGCTCCGTATGTGAATTACACAATACGGCAAGCTGCGCTGCCGAATAGCTTGCTGGAGCTGTTGGAACAATCGTACTAATCGTGGCCTACCAGTTTCTCTTATTGCTGCATCCTCAATGCACTGGGCCACACCTGCAACGTACAATGAATCTGTTCCTACATTCAGTGAACTCATCATCCAGTGATTAAATGCCCAACATACCGCGGTCAGTTCTAGTGTCTGCAATGTATCCTCAGCAGTTCCCTTTAGCACTTTCTTTTGCCACTGATTATCTGTTTTCCACACAATGGCAGCAGTTTTCGATAACTTCCCTGCATCAGTAAACACAGTGACAGCATCCACCAGCGGTGTTCTAGAGCACAAGGATATGCCTGACCATCTCTGCGTGGTTAACAAGGTCCCAAGTTTCCCTGTCGGAAATTCTGTGGTTATGGAACCTGACCATCCTAGCAAGCTTCGTTGGAGCGCCTCTGAGTTATTCAAGGCCCATTCAAGTTCTGTTGGTGTCATGGGCAGATGAACATATTCTGGTTCTGCCCCTGAAATGGCAACTGTTCTCGTTCTAGCCTTCATGATGAGGTTTGCCATGCTCTCAATGAGTGGTACAATGCTTTTCTTGGGCATAACTGGACCAAATACCCACTCTATCAAACACACTCTCTCCTTCTGTTTTCCCCCCTTTTTCTTTTGCCATTGAGCAATCACTGCATTCACAAATGGGGCCGACAGGAGAACAAAAACCGAAAATGGAAAATTGAGAATTCTGCGGTGTGCCCATCTATTATTAACTTTGTCTACAATGTTTTGGAGGGCCATACGTTGTGCATCAGAGACACAGACAGGCTGGGTAGGGTCTGTACCCTTCAGCAGTGGCAACAGAGGTGCAAGGTCTTCATTCCGTAAGCCTACCACTGGCCGTACCCATTGCAGATCCCCTAATAGTTTCTGAGCATCATGCAGGGTAACAACCTCTGTTGATATGGTCAATTTTTGGGGACGGATCACTGAATCTGAGATAGCCCACCCTAAATACTTCCAAGGCTGGCTAATCTGGAGCTTTTCCTGTGCTTTTTGAAGTCCAAAGGCAGAGAGGGTATCAAGGATTTGCTGAGTTTGTTCAGAAGTAAAGGACTGTTGTTGACAGAAAACCACATCGTCTAGGTACTGGTAAATTAGTACATGTGGCCATGTTTGCCTTAGTGGAGCTAGCGCAGCCGCTACATAGAGCTGACATAAGGTGGGGCTGTTCTTCATGCCTTGGGGCAGGACGGTCCATTCAAACCGTTTCGCCGGTTCTGCCCTATTAAGCGAAGGCAGGGTGAATGCAAACCTCTGAGTATCATTAGGGTGTAAACGGATTGTGAAGAAGCAATCCTTAAGATCAATAATCAGCAGCGGCCAATTTTCAGGCAGCATCGCTGGGTTTGGTAGACCTGACTGCACTGCCCCCATAGGCTGCATCTGCTCATTAACCTTTCGCAAGTCGTGAAGCAAACGCCACTTCCCTGACTTCTTTGGCACGACAAATATCGGGGCGTTCCATGGACTAACAGACTCCTTTAAATGGCCTTGTTCAACTTGTTCTGATACGAGTTGATGAGCAGTTTCTAGCCGCTCTTTTGTCAACGGCCATTGCTCCACCCAGACAGCCTCATTGGTCAGCCAGACGAGTGGCCGGGGTGGTGGCGGCTTTCCAATGGCCGCTGTGAAAAAACCGTTCCTACGGTAGACAGCGTTACTCCCATTTGCGCCATCGCATCTCTGCCAAGAAGGCCTGGGAGTCCGGGGGGAAGGGGACAGACATAGACAGACGGAAGCCACCGATTCCTCAGTACCAACCTGTACAGGACCGAGGGATGTCCTTGCCGTGGCTATGCCCCCGAGGCCAGTAACCCCTTCCGTGGCCACCTGTAACGGCCAATGCGGCGGCCACAAGGTTTGGCTAACCATTGTGACATCTGCCCCCGTGTCTAGCAGCAGCTGAATAGGGTACCGCTCTCCATTATAGGAGAGAATGACTTTCAAAATGGGTTGCGATTTTAGCTGCAGCGACAAACACGCCACTGGCCCTGAAGAACCGAAACCACGATCTCCCCGAATGTTATTCACAGTCTTGCCTAAGGACATTGTTTGTAACAGGTTGGTCAGCGGCACGACTTGGGCTATGCGGCTTCCCGCTGGGATGACCATGGGGGGTTGCAAGGTGTGTGCTACTATTTTAACCTCCCCCGTGTAATCAGCATCAATCAAGCCTGGCAGCACCACTAACCCTTTAAGCCCTGCCGACGATCGACCTAATAACAATGCTCCAAAGGAGTCTCTCGGTTTCTGCCACCCCGTAGGAATAATTTGGGGAGACATGTCAGTCAAGACAACATCTACTGTTGTTGCCAGGTCAATCCCGAGGCTCCCGGCAGTGGCGGGAGCGCCCCATTCACAACATTGGGAGTTACTGTTGTCCCCGCATGACCCCCATTTGCGCTCGCTATCCCGTTTCCCAACCTTCTACATGCTTCGCCGGCATGACTCTTACTTTGACACAGGGTGCACCACACTGGTCCAGCCATGCATTGTTTACAAACATGCCCTGGCTTGCCGCAACGAAAACACACCCGGTTGCCATTGTGACGCCCATCCCCCTTTCTGGGATGCGGCCGTGTTACAACTGCCATGAGCATGGGGAGCTGTTGAAGCATATTTGTGATAGACTTATTCTGCTCCTTCACAGCCTCCCCCACAGCCTCAGCTAAAAATACATTTTGTTGTTGTGCCTGAGCTCTGGAAACACGGTCCAGCATATCCACCAGCGAGGCCTCCTTAGGCAAAGTGCTTAAGAGCAATCTAGTTTTGCCATTTGCATGTTCAAAGGCGAAGGTCTTAAGGAGATTCTCCCTCATACCTTCCCGCAAATCCGCGTCAGATTCTAAGGCACTGACTAAGCGATTGATAAAGGTCTCATAAGTCTCTCGCTCACCCTGACGCACATTCGCCCAGTTTGGCTCCTTTTTCTCTGTTGGGATACGCAACAACGCCTTATGAGCTGCCTCTGCAGACGCTCTATGGAACTCAGCAGGAAACTGGAGCTGTCTGGGAGTCGCTGCGTACGGGCCTTGCCCCATTAGCATATCGAGCTGTAACCCATGCAATGCATGCCCCTGCAGCACTGGTGTATTCACAACCTTTCTGCATTCCTCCTCCCATAACCTTTCCCACTGCACATATTGAGATGGTGTGCATAGCAATTTTGCCAAGGCCATGCAGTCATTTGGACACAAAAGCTCTGCGCTAAAGACATACCCCAGCATTTGCTTTACCGGTTCACTATGCAGCTGGTATTGAGTAACCGTAGCTCGTAGCTGCTGTAACAACTTCCATTCATAAGGCTTGTGAGTTCCTACGGCCTGGCCCTGCGGGTTGGTGGTTTGCAGTACGGGAAACCCACAATGAGACCCCAAAGCCCCTACCGCCGCCCAATCACCCTCGAGCAAGGCATCCCGTATTATCCCGGACCAATTTCCCCCATTCCTAGGACGCAGTAGTAACCCCCCACCCGACTCTATCATTACGTCATTCCCGAAGTCAAGAGCCCTCAGGTTATCCGTGATGCCGGCGGGGGGAGGGGGTGGTGGAGGCCACGGCGGCAGCCGATAGCACGGAGCGGAGGGGATCTGAGAGCCCCGATCTCGGCGCTTGCGGGCGATGTCATCATCGGAATCAGACTCGCTGAAGCCGCTGGGTGGGAGCGTGGTCGACCTCGGCGTTTTCAGACGGCAGCCAGAGTCCCTAGCATCGGCAGTTGACGTAGAGGAATTTGAGGCTTCAGCAGCTGCGGCGGCCTCTTGCACCTCACCAGCGTTTTGAAGGACTGGTACTTCCACGCCAGGGGCTACAGGAACCGTCTTGAAAAGTCCCGACTGGCCACGCTGGTCCTCATTGTCATCTAGCATATGTTGAGCTGCTATAGCCACTTTTTTCTCAGCCTGGTACTGCTTAAGGTGGCTCATAACTTCTCGCCAGGCTGGTCCTAGTTCTTTCGCCTCTTTGCCTCCATCTATTGCTTTTTCACGGAGCTTATTACCTACTTCTTCCCATTCCAGCACATCAAAAAGTTGCGATGACAGTTTAAAGAGTCCTGCTTTCTTAGCCCACGCGAGCAAACATAACAGCTTTTTCGTGGACACAGCAACGCCTCGCACAGCGAGAAACTCTAAGAACAATTGCTGGGCTGCATCCTTCTCCATTTTTCACTCGTTTACAGCCCTTCACGCCCGGGGTGTCGACAAAACCTTTGACGTGTTTGACCTGTCCTCCCACTACTTCCTCTTGCGATGGGCACTCACATGTCCAGACGAGCTGGATCTTGCGGGCAACGTCCTGCACGTCCAGGTACCGGATTCTGCAGGACCGGGTCCACACGTCTGAATTCTTCAGATTCTGGGGACTAAAATCGCATGTCTGGTCCAGCCAGATTTTGCGAACGCTAGCAACCTGTTTCGGGCGCCAGATGAACGGAGGGAGGCGGGTTTGTGACCTGGAGAGACGACTTCACAGAAGTTACTGCAACAGGCCACTTTATTCATCCGCTCACAAAACTCTTATACACTTCAAAAGCTGAATCCCTCCGCAGCTCTGCCACCTTGGCACTGATAATTGGTTAACAATGCTGTTTACATGACAATGCCCGCTCTAATTGGCCGATTACACACATCTGTTGAGAGGGTGGCAGGAGCCGCTGGCCTCATTAATTAGTTCTTGAAGCTACAACACGCTAAGTACAGAAACAAGTTCAATACACAACTCACACTTTAGATCTAAGAGCATATAAAATCCCAACAGTGTAAGGCAGTTCAGATGTGGTGACGGAGCTGACTCGCTCCCTCTCTGTAACCTGAACATCCTAGACATGATTATAAAGAAAATAGTAACCACTATTTTGGGAGCCAAGGCCAATTTTCACATCCATCGGTCACTGAAAGGCCACACTAGCCAGACTGTAACCTCACTGCTGTGCTATATTAAAGACCAGAAAGCAGTAGGAATGCAAGAATGTTTCTATGCCTGAAGCCTCAACTAGAGGCAAACTAGCTAAATTTTCCATGGAAAGCTTTAGCTTGAGGGAGGAGAGCAGGGTGGAGGTAACAGTATCAGTCACTTAGTGACAAAATCCTGCCTGTCACTGTCTCCTCAAGGAATGAGCCAGCTGCAGTCACTTCTGCCAGCCTTCAACATCATCAACTGACTGAAGGGGCCCTATTCATATCTGGCAATACTTATTTTAGCCAGCAGGTTCAGCCCTGGGAATCACTTTGAGGACAAGATAAGCCTAATGGGATTTGGCCAGTTAACAGTTAACTGTATCACTGGGTATCCAAACACTAACACAAAGTACAGGACAAATATCCTTCCATTACACCTAGTAAGAAGAACATGCAGGAGATCATCCTTATTTCATAGGTATGGGAAAAGAAAGAGAAGGACTGTGGCAAGAATAGCACTCTTACCACTCTGGCATATGGTAGAAAGGCCAATCAATACCTGTACCTTCATGATTAGTGTTCCAGTAATAGGGTGGTTTGCTTTCACCACTTCACACCAGCAAGAAAATGCCCATCTTTTCCTTCCCAGGCACTGCTAATATCCTAAAATCACAAGAGCTCACACCCTGGTCCTTTAAATGCTCCAAGCCTAAAATGACAGCATGACCTGACTCTTCCCTACACAGTGAGCTCATAAGTATTTACAGAGAGAAAAGAAGAACTGTCTTGATGCTCCCTGTTTTCTGAAGTTGAGCTTCCAGGCCATGAAACATCATGGCTCAGACTGGTGCCATGTCCTGACATTGCCAGAACACTTTTTGTGTCTGCCCCAGCGAAAGGGTTCAGATCTACCTTTGTAGTTTCAGGCTCGGTGTTTTCAGGTTGTGGTTTCCACACGCTACCTGCGCCCTGGATCTTGTACTGCTCCCTCAAAATTCAAGCAGTACCCACAACATCCACCTCATTCACCTTGCTTCCTCAGCAGCCACGGAAGCGGCTTTGCTGTACAGCTCTCACTTCTGAGAGCCAGTTCTGTGCAGGCCAAGGAGACTTTCCTCTCGGAGCTGCCCTACCTTTAGGCAGTCCAGATTTAAACCACTCACACAAAGTAGCACAAACACAACACAATCTGTTTAACTCAGTTTAGTTTTCCTACTGTCCAAAAGTTCAGACAAATGATTGCACAAGTCCTGGTTGTAAACAACACACACAAAACCTAAACCCAAGCCGTTTCAGAATGTCTTATACCAGTCAGCACGTGCTTTTACGTGCTTAAAATAGGCCACACTGCAACAAACCCCTGCCACTAGCTAAAGACCCAAAGGAATTATCCTTCGTGCTTACTATCAAATACACATCCAATGACAAATGAGCACAGTCCCATGGGAAGCTTTCAGAGCTGAGGAAGCTCCTCAAGGTACCCACTTGAAAAATTGATATGACTTCTTTCCAAGCTGCAAGATACTACTACAGGCAAATTGATGGGTAACTCTGACATCTGTCAGCTGTCACCCCTGTCTTGGTGTCTGCTGCTGACGGTGGAAACAGGAGAGAATAGAATTCACTGAGGTAACCCGAATGCCTCATGCAGGCACACATATATCTATTACTTCATGTCAGCTATCTGTCTTTCCAGAGAGGCCCCGGTCTCTCATGTCCTTTTCTTTGTGCACAGCAGCCTGCAGGACAGATGGAAAAGATTCTAGAATAAAGGTGGTATCTGGTGTGAATAAGGGTGAAAGTGTTTTGGCTGGGAGCAAGTGGGTATGCAAAGGCATGGGAGCTGTGATTCATGAAATGCTTCCCTTCCAAAGCAGTTCCCCACCTTGCAAAGAGCAAGTCACTGGCACTCGGCAGCAGGAACTGAGTAGCCAGGCATTTGTCAGGAATGTTTCTGGGGCAAGTGCCAGGGCTCGAGCTGCGTGGCAGTCAGAGCATCTCCTCAGAGCAGCTCTGATGGAGCATCACCAGGAACAAAACGGGACTTCCTGAAACTGCTGAAAGGGAAGATAGAAAATTCATCCAGCACTCGATCCAAGAGGGCGTAAAATACACAAGGATCATGTTTTCTCTCCAGTTCCAAATAAAATCCCCAATGTAGATATGTTGAATGGTCCCAAGGAACAAATTCAGCAGTAGCTCGGCCTGAGAGATCACAACTAATGGAAAAATGGAGTGCAAACTGAGCTGCAGCAGCTCAGGATTTCTCTCTCCCTGACACCATGGGCTACTGTAGCCATGCATGCCCTCAGTGTAACACTGTCAGTTATCCCTTCCAAACACACTGGTGCTTCTCCTGACCTCGGTTCCTCTGCTAGGGAATGCCTAAGCAAGGGGGATGCTCTGTGTGCTTCAGTACAGCCTAGATTTCAACTGCTACAACCCTCACAGCAGGGGCACCCCATCTGCCTCAAATCCAGCCCAAGTCCTCTCCTCTTGTGTAGACAACTTGAGGATGACCACATCAATATTTTAGTCAGACTCTCAAGACCACTGAAATGTTTAAAATTGGCACAGAGAACAAACCAGCGTATTCAACATTACAACTCTTGCAATACCAAATATTTTATTCAAAATGCTGTTTTGGGAATCGTTTTGTTGGAAAAAAAACCCAAACAAACAACCAACCAACAAACCAAAAAAACTAGATACAGTTCAGGAAGGCCTGGGGAACAGGAACTAATAAGCCCAAAATGTTTAAAAACAGAAGATGTAGGAAAAGGAATTTTTTTGGTTTTAGTCTTTGTGGTCCTGACTTAACTGTTCCTAAATCACTAGGGGCCAACAATACTTATTTAAGACCTTGTTGATTAGAATAGTATCACAAGCAATGCCAAAGTTTAAATATCAGGAGCCAGTTTTAATTGTTCCTAAACGAAAACTTCGAGACTAGGAAGAAAAAACCCCCACTTTTCTTTATTAACTAAGGGGGTTACTCCTTTAATCATCAATAACTTTGCAGAACAGAACACAAAGCTGTGAAACCAAACAGTTTGACGTGGGAATGACAGGATAGGTACCACTTAGCATGGTTTGAGATGTAGTCAGAGCACGAAGTCTAGGCAAAAGACAGACAAATCCAAAGTGCAAAGTTCCCTTGCCTGCCTTTGGAAGAAAATATGCATTTGCTGTTCTACAAAGAAACAAGTTTCCTGCAAAACAAGAGTTCACATCCATGCACAAATACCAAGTTCCATTCTCCTGAGCCACTGGCAATAGGACTAGGTTTCCATGCTCAAATTAACATTTCCACTCTTCCAGTCCAGCATGCAAGTGGGAAAGACACAGACTCGCAGTCAAACCCAGAACCCATAGATTCATCTATGGAAATTACAGCTCCTGACACCATGAAATTATCTGGGAACGAACAGATCTTTGGCATTCCAAGAAAAGGGAATAGTCCCTCTCTCTCCTGAGCCATGAAGGGCTGCTGTGGAGGCAAACTTCCTTCCTAGCTCTCCGGCAAAGCAAGTACAAGAGCAATAATGGCTGTGTCCTGAGCACAGGACACCACCCTTAGCCTAAGTGTTACTAATGCAAGCATGCCGAGCAACAACAGGCCTTTGTGGGTATGGATTCAGGGGTTGGCAGATGCTGGAGGAAACATTAATCTCTGTGGGGCAGAAAGAGCAACAAAAATATCCTGTGAGCAGGGAAGATCAAACAGGAGTAAAAGTACTTATTCATTGCTTCTCTTCTTTGCCTCCATTTGTAGCTGAGCTGCTTATGCCAGCAAAAACATCTCTGAAAAAAAACCTTTTTTTGCCTCTCAACCACTGACAAAAAGGTTTGCTGAATAATAAGTATTTACGTATAAAGTAGGAGTTAAAATGACCACGAGTGGCACAAATACAGCAGATGGAATTCGAGACTGGTTCAGAGAGCAGAGAGGGGATGGAGGTGGAGCCTTCCCTTCTCCTCCCCTTGTGATTAGGAGGTCTGTGCCACCTGGAAGGCCTCCAAAAAGCAAACTCCTCCTCAACCTGACATAAAATTGAACCTTCATCTGGATCCTGTGTGTCCTAGAAGGGCTACTCACACATCTGAGATTCTGTCCTGGGCCTCTTGGCACAGCTCCTGGTCGTACACAATATAAAAAGCCAATAATAGCTATGAAAACAGGATTTAGAAGCTTCCATATTCCAGAATAATATTTAAATAGTAGGTTAAAGAGAGCACTGGCACCTTCTTTAATGGATTATGGGCTTTGTTTTTAGCTGAATATACTCAAGATGGCTAAGTGATCTGTTTTAGCTGTTAGGGGAACAATTTAGTTCAGTCAAGACACAAAACTTCAGCAGCCCCCACTACCTGCCCCTCGTGTCTGTGAGCAAACTTGCTGGTCACAAGCCAGGTTACAGTTTATTCGCCCATAATATGGACATAAATAGAAGCATTAAATAAATTTCTCCCCCCTGCCCTGTTCCCTCTGCTGTTGCTACACCACAGAAAGACTAGAAGAACCTTGCCAGTGAATTCATCATAGTACCCATAAAATTGCTAGGAAACAGGTGTACTCAGACTGCCACAGTCACTGCAATCAACCTTGGGGGCAGAAGGTTTCATCCTCTCTCCTCTGAAGCCACTGGGTAGATGACTCACAGTGGACTTGTGTTGCAAGGTTCCCAGTTTCAAATGGAGGGGTTGAGCTTCCCACTGCTCCAGAAGCAAAGCAAACAGTACAGCCAGAGCCAAACACCACACACTAATGGATTTTTCCACATACTGAGACCCAGGAGTTTTAGGGAGCTGTGAGAACTCCTAGGAATAGAAAGTTTTGTTACTTGCCTTGGAAAACTTTGCTCTGTGTTCTGCAGTACAGTCCTGCCCAGGTTTATGAGGACACTTGAGGTCATGAATGAAAAACATCAGTGCACATTTCTGCTCAATTCTGCGAGGAAAGAGACAGGAGTGTTTAAAGCAGATTTGTGAAGAGTATCACACAACCCCTGTGACAATCCTACCAGGACAGAGGACTTCCCATGGAGTAAGGTGGGCAGAATATACTCAGTGTAAGACCAGCCTGTCCAAAGGATTGCCACAACTCAGTGACTGCAGAACCTCTCCTTCATGTGTGTAGCCAAATTAGTGCCTCCTGTTGCAAGTTTTAATTGGGAGCAGATGTTGGCAGCATGCTCCAGAGCTTTCTCTCCCAGATTCCCAGATAACTGCTGCCTTTATGCAAGCCCTTCTCTAGCAATAATTAAGTGCCATTTATATAAGGTCTTTCATTCAACAGTCCCAAAGCACTCAATAAACTTAACAAACCATTAATACTCAACAGATGTATCACTTCACAGATTTGAAGAGGCTGCATACTTCCCCAGGATCCTCCACAGTCCCAAAAATGGTAGGTACCATAATTACCTATCAGTTTGCAGAGAAGTAAATAAGGGGATGCCAAAGGCCACAGTGCATTCTGCTAAAAACAAAAGGATTTAGACAGAGTTCCTGGCTCTTAACTTTTTTCACATGGGAGCAGGAAACCACCCTGGCTCCAGAAATTCCCATCTACTGTGTACCCAGAACATTGAACTGAAAAGCAAGGATGCATTCTCAGAGTACATGAAAAACCCACTGGTTAAAGTGAGCCAAGTCCAAGCAACAAGAATTTTTTCACTAGGACAAGTTAAGCTCAGTAAAACTGAATTTAGTGACTCAAGGAGGGCATTGAGAGAAGGCCAACAGTTACCAAGTAACCGCAACCTTTCTCATACCTCCCACTGGAGGGTAGAAGAGCAGAATACCCCCTAACAAAATAAATCATGGAAGATATTGCTTGAAATAATAAGTCTTGCCACAACAACAACACCATCTTTACACCACTCAGATTAGATATATTAGCTCACCATATATCCAAAATGGACACAAGCAGCTGGTGATGAGAACCAACAGCACGAAAAGAAGCATCCACATGATTGCCACTGACACTTTGGATCCAGACAAGGAAGGACTTTGCCCAGCCTCCTGCCCATATCACATGGCCAAGACAAGAAGAGCGCAGCTGTTCGAGGCTTGTACCTGTCTATGCCACTAGCCGGAGTACAGCAGTATGACCCAGGCTGCCCAGGTCACCTTCTCAGATATGCCACGTGCTGCTTTGAATTTCTGCACAAACTGAGGGGTCAGGGCTCTGAATTGAGCATTCCTGCTTGTCCACAATGATGTGGCCCCATTACCACTAGAAAAGAAAGCGATCGCTTTCTGTCCTGGCACCATTTCTCTGGGAGGAATCTGTCTCAAATTCTGGGTTGAAAAATGGCAATATCCCAGACCAGCACCTGCCAAGAACGACAGAGCTTTGTGCCCAGATAAAAGGTGGCAGCCTTGGGCTCATAAATGATAATAATGTGGTCCCATTAATACTAGAAAAGGAGCAATGATGTTCTGTCCTGGCACCTTTTCCCTTGGAGGAATCTTCGTCAGTCTTGAATTCTGGGCTGAAAAATGGCAATTTCCTGGACCCAAACCTGCCAAGAACGGCAAAGCTTTGCGACCATATAAAAGGTGGTAGTGTTGGGCTCTCACGTACCAATGGTGAAGCCCCATTAACTCTCTAAAAGCAGCAATTGCTTTCTGTCCTGGCACCTTATCCCTGGCAGAAATCTTCGTCCGTCTTAAATACTGGGCTGAATAATGGCAATTTCCATGAACCGCACCTGCCAAGAATGACGCAGCTTTCCATCCAGATAAAAGCTGGCAGCTTTGGGCTCTCAGGTGCCAATGATGTGGTGCCATTAACACTAGAAAAGGAGCAAAAGCTTTCTGTCCTGGCAGCCTTTTCCCTGGGAGGAATATTCGTCCGTCTTGAATTCTGGGCTGAAAAATGGCAATTTCCCAAACCTGTACGTAGCATGAACCGTTGAGCTTTGCGCCCAGAGAAAAGGTGGCAGCCTTGGGCTCTCAGGTGCTAATGATGGGGCCCCATTAACACTAGAAGAGAAACAATCGCCTTCTGTCCTGGCACCTTTTCCCTGGCAGGAATCTTCGTCGATCTTGAACTCTGGACTGAAAAATGGCAATTTTCTTGGACCCGCACGTCGCACGAACCGTGGAGCTTCGCGCCCAGGGGAAAGGTGGCAGCCTTGGGCTCTCAGTGGCAATGACGGGTCCAAATTAACACCAGAAAAGGAACAATGGCTTTCTGTCCTGGCAACTTTTCCCTGGGAGTAATCTTCGTCCGTCTTGAATTCTGGGCTGAAAAATGGCAATCTCCCAGAGCCGCATGTGGCACGAACCGTGGACCTTTGTACCCAGGGAAAAGGTGGCAGCCTTGGGCTCTCAGGTGCCAATGACGGGGCTTCATTAAACCTAGAAAAGGAACAATGGCTTTCTGTCCTGGCACCTTTTCCCTGGCAGGAATCTTCCTCCGTCTGGAATTCTGGGCTGAAAAACAGCACTTTCCCGGACCCGTTGGTGGCACGCACCGTCGAGGTTTGCGCCCAGGGAAAAGCTGGCAGACTTGGGCTCTCAGGTGCCAAGGATGGGTCCCCATTAACCCTAGAAAAGGAACAATGGCTTTCCGTCCTGACACATTTTCCCTGGGAGGAATCTTCCTCCGTCTGGAATTCTGGGCTGAAAAACGGCACTTTCCCGGACCTGCACGTGGCACGCACCATCGAGCTTTCTGCCCAGGGAAAAGGTGGCAGCCTTGGGCTCTCAGGTGCCAATGATGGGGCCCCATTAACTCTAGGAAAGGAATAATCGCTTTCTGTCCTGGCATATTTTCCCTGGCAGGAATCTTCATCCGTCTGGAATTCTGGGCTGAAAAACAGAAATTTTGAGGACACGCACGTGGCACGAACCGTGGAGCTTTGTGCATAGAGAAAAGGTGGCAGCCTTGGGCTCTCAGGTGCCAATGATGGGGTCCCATTAGCACTAGAAAAGGAACAATAGGTTTCTGTCCTGGCACCTTTTCCCTGGGAGGAATCTTCGTCCGTCTTTAATTCTGGGCTGAAAAAAGGCACTTTCCCAGACCCGCACGTGGTACGCACCGTGGAGCTTTGCACCCAGGGGAAAGGTGGCAGCCTTGGGCTCTCAGGTGCCAATGATGGGACACCATTAACACTAGAAAAGGAACAATGGCTTTCTGTCCTGGCACCTTTTCCCTGGGAAGAATCTTCGTCCGTCTTGACTTCTGGGCTGAAAAACAGCAATTTCCCGGACAAGCATGTGGCACGAACCGTGGAGCTTTGCGCCCAGGGAAAAGGTGGCAGCCTTGGGTTGTCAGGTGCCAATGATGGGGCACCATTAACACTAGAAAAGGAATAATGACTTTCTGTCCTGGCACCTTTTCCCTGACAGGAATCTTCGTCTGCCTTGACTTCTGGGCTGAAAAACAGCAATTTCCTGGACACGCATGTGGAACGAACCGTGGAGCTTTGCGCCCAGAGAAAAGGTGTGTTATGGTTTCACCTAAGTGGACCTAGATTCGGGCTCTGAAGTTTGGAGTAGGCCGAAGCTGTCAGCTGACTTGAGCTGGGCTGAGCTAACAGCTGACCTAGCTAGTAATTTTGTATTCCATACCACATTATGACATCATATCCAAGGAAGTAGGAACCAGTGTGGGAGTGGTTAAGGCAGTCACTTCTCAGCCCTCCTCTTGGGAGGACGCACGATGCTGTCCCAGTGGGGATGGAGAGGACCAGGCCCACCACTGGCTCACAGGGCATCGCAGGAAAGTAAAATGTGTTGTTCGGGGTCTCTCCTTTCTGCTTGAGTTTATCTCCCTGGGGAATAAGTCTTTTCTTAAGTAATGTGTAGTTAAGACTGTAGAATTTGTGTGTTCGTTACGAAGTTGAGGTGGGGAACTTGTTGTTGCAGACTTGTGTGAGTCTATATTTGTACTCTCTTCTAATTGTCTCTTTCTTTCTGTAAAAATATATGTAGTTTTAGTATAAACATGGTTTGAAGTGTTTTTTTCTTTCCCCTCTCTTTTTCTCCCTTTCTCTGGTGATAGGACGGAGGCTTTTCTCCCTGTGCTAGGGGGGGTTGGCAGTTGCTTATCTCACACCAAGACAAGGTGGCAGCCTTGGTCTCTCAGGTGCAAATGAGTGGGCCTTATTAACACTAGAAAAGGAACAATCGCTTTCTGTCCTGGCACTTTTTCCCTGGCAGGAATCTTCGTCCGTCTTGAATACTGGGCTGAAGAACAGCAATTTCTCAGAACCGTACGTGGCATGAAACATGGAGCTTTAAGCCCAGACGATAAGTGTCAGCATTGGGCTCTCAGGTGCCAATGATGGGCCTTCATTAACTCTAGAAAAGGAACAATGGCTTTCTGTCCTGGCGCCTTTTCCCTCGGAGGAATCTTAGTCCATCTGGAATTCTGGGCTGAAAAACGGCACTTTCCTTGACCCGCACGTGGCACGCACCGTCGAGCTTTGCGCCCAGGGAAAAGGAGGCAGCCTTGGGCTCTCAGGTGCCAATGATGGGGCCCCATTAACCCTACAAAAGGAACAATGCCTTTCTGTCCTGGCACCTTTTCCCTGGGAGGAATTTTCGTCCGTCTGGAATTCTGGTCTTAAAAATGGCACTTTCCCAGAACCGCACGTGCCATGAACCGTGGAGCTTTGCGCCCAGCGATAAGGTGGCAGCCTTGGGCTCTCAGGTGCCAATGATGGGGCTTCATTGACCCTAGAAAAGGAACAATGGCTTTCTCTTCTGGCACCTTTTCCCTTGCAGGAATCTTCCTCCGTCTGGAGTTCTGCGAGGAAACACGGCACTTTCCCAGACCAGCCCGTGTCACGCACCGCTGAGCTTTGCACCCAGGGGAAAGGTGGCAGAATTGGGCTCTCCGGTGCCAATGATGGGGCCCCATAAACTGTAGAGAAGGAACAGTGGCTTTCTGCCCTGGCAGTTTTTCCCTGCCAGGAATCTTCGTCTGTATTGAATTCTGGGCTGAAAAAAAGCACTTTCCCGGAAGGGAACGTGGCACGTATCGTGGAGCTTTGCACCAGAAGAAAGGTGACAGCCTTGGACTCTCAGGTGCCAATGATGGGGCCCCATTAATCCTAGAAAAGGAACAATCGCTTACTGTCCTGGCACCTTTTCCCTGCCAAGAACCTTCATCCATCTTGAATTCTGGGCTCAAATACGACCATATCCCGGACCTGCAGATTGAACGCCACGTCGAGCTTTGCGTCCAGGGAAAACGTGGCAGCCTTCGGCTTTCAGTTGCCAATGATGGGGCCCCATTAACCCTAGAAAAGGAACAATGGCTTTCTGTCCTGGCACCTTTTCACTGGGAGGAATCTTCGTCCATCTGGAATTCTGGGCTGAAAAACGGCACTTTCCCAGACCCTCACGAGGCACGAACCTTGGAGCTTTGCGTCCAGAGATAAGGTGGCAGCCCTGGGGTGTCAAGTTAAAATGATGGGGCCCCATTAACACTAGAAAAGCAACAATGGCTTTCTGTCCTAGCACCTTTTCTCTGCCAAGAATCTTCATCCGTCTGGAATTCTGGGCTGAAAAACAGAAATGATCGGTAAACGCACGTGGCACGTACCTTGGACCTTTGCACCTAGAGAAAAGGTGGCAGCCTTGGGGTTTCAGCTGTCAATGATGGGGCCCCATTAACACTAGAAAAGGAATAATCGCTTTCTCTACTGGCACCGTTTCCCTGGGAGGAATCTTCAACTGTCTGGAATTCTGGGCTCAAATACGGCCATATCCAGGATTTGCAGATTGGACGTTCCGTCGAGCTTTGCGCCCATGGGAAAGGTGGCAGCCTTGGTCTTTCAGGTGCCAATGATGGGGCCCCATTAACACTAGAAGAGGAACAATGACTTTCTCTCCTGGCACCTTTTCCCTGACAGGAACCTTCGACTTTCTGGAATTCTGGGCTAAAAAACGGCACTGTGCCGGACTCACACGTGGCATGCACTGTCGAGCTGTGCGCCCAGGGAAAAGGTGGCAGCCTTGGGCTCTCAGGTGCCAATGATGGGGCCCCATCAACACTAGAAAAGGAACAATGACTATCTGTCCTGGCACCTTTTCCCTGGCAGGAATCTTCGTCCGTCTGGAATTCTGGGCTGAAAAACCGCATTTTCCCGGACCCAAACGGGCCACGAACCGTGGAGTTTTGGGCCCACAGATAAGGTGGGAGCCTTGAGCTCTCACGTGCCAATGATGGGGCCCCATTAACCCTAGAAAAGGAACAATGCCTTTCTGTCCTGGCACCTTTTGCCTGCCAAGAATCTTCATCCGTCTGGAATTCTGGGCTGAAAAACGGCACTTTCCCTGAATGGCATGTGGCGTGTACCGTGGAGCTTTGCGTCCAGAGGAAAGGTGGAAGTCTTGGGCTCTCGGGTGCTAATGATGGGGCCCCATTATCACTAGAAAAGGAACAATGGCTTTCTGTCCTGGCACCTTTTCCCTGGGAATAATCTTCGCTCGTCTTGAATTCTGGGCTGAAAAACAAAAATTTCCTAGGCCCTCCCGTGGCACGTACCTTGGAGCTTTGTGCCTAGAGAAAAGGTGGCAGCCTTGGGGTGTCAGGTTCCAATGATGGGGCCCCATTAACCCTAGAAAAGGAACAATGGCTTTCTCTCCCGGCACCTTTTCCTTTGCAGGAATCTTCGCCCATCTGGAATTCTGGGCTGAAAAACGGCACTTTCCCGGATCCTCACGTGGCACGTACCGTTGAGCTTTGCGCCCAGGGAAAAGGTGGCAGCCTTGGGCTCTCAGCTGACAGTGATGGGGCCCCATTAACACTAGAAAAGCAACAATGCCTTTCTGTCCTGGCACCTCTTCTATGGCAGGAATCTTCGTCCGTCTGGAATTCTGGGCTGAAAAACGGCACTTTCCCGGACCCGCACGAGGCACGAACCGTGGAGCTTTGCGTCCAGAGATAAGGTGGCAGCCTTGGCCTCTCAAGGGCTAATGATGGTGCCCCATTAACACTAGAAAAGGAACAATGGCTTTCTGTCCTGGCACCTTTTCCCTGGCAGGAATCTTAGTCCGTCTGGAATTCTGGGCTGAAAAACAGAAATGATCAGTAAACGCACGTGGCACGAACCATGGAGCTTCGCGCCCAGAGAAAAGGTGGCAGCCTTGGGGTGTCAGATTCCAATGATGGGGCCCCATTAGCACTAGAAAAGGAACAATGGCTTTCTGTCCTGGCACCTTTCCCTGAGAAGAATGTTCGCTCCTCTTGAATTCTGGGCTAAAAAACAGAAATATCCTAGACCCGCCTGTAGAACGTACAGTGGAGCTTTGCGCCCAGGGGAAAGGTGGCAGCCGTGGGCTCTCAGCTGCCAGTGATGTGGCCCCATTAACCCTAGAAAAGGAAGAATGGCTTTCTGCCCTGGCACATTTTTCCTGGCAGGAATCTTCGTCCATCTGGAATTCTGGACTGAAAAACGGCACTTTCCCGGACCCGCATGTGGCACGCACCGTCGAGCTTTGCGCCCAGGGGAAAGGTGGCAGCATTGCACTCTCAGGTGCCAATGGTGGGGCCCCATTAACACTAGGAAAGGAACAATGGCTTTCTGTCCTGGCACCTTTTCCCTGGGAGGAATCTTCATCCGTCTGGAATTCTGGGCTGACGGATGGCAATTTCCTGGACCAAGACGTGGCACGCACGGTTGAGATTTGTTCCCAGGGAAAAGGTGGCAGCCTTGGGCTCTCAGGTTCCAGTGATTGGGCCCCATAAACCTTAGAGAAGGAACAGTGGCTTTCTGTTCTGGCACCTTTTCCCTGGGAGGATTCTTCTTCTGTCTGGAATTCTGGGCTGAAAAAGATCACTTTCCCGAACCCACACATACCATGCACCGTCGAGCTTTGCGCCCAGGGAAAAGGTGGCAGCCTTGGGCTCTCAGGTGCCAATTATCGGGCCACATTAACCCTAGAAAAGGAACAATGGCTTTCTGTCCTGCCACCTTTTCCCTGCCAGGAATCTTCATCCATCTGGAATTCTGAGCTGAACAATGGCACCTTTCCAGAGCTGCATGTGGCACGCACCGTCGATCATTGCACCCAGGGGAAAGGTGGCAGACTTGGGCTCTCAGGTGCCAATGATGGGGCTTCATTAACCCTAGAAAAGGAATAATGGCTTTCTATCCTGCCACTTTTCCCTGCCAGGAATCTTCGTCCATCTGGAATTCTGGGCTGAAAACACAAATGTTCAGGACACGCACGTGGCACGCACCGTCGAGCTTTGCGCCCAGGGAAAAGATGGGAGCCTTGGGCTCTCAGGTACCAGTGATGGGCCTTCATTAACCCTAGAAAAGGAACAATGTCTTTCTGTCCTGGCGCCTTTTCCCTGGGAGGAATCTTTGTCCGTCTGGAATTCTGGGCTGAAAATCGGCACTTTCCCGGACCCGCACGTGGCACGCACCGTCGAGCTTTCTTTTTTGGTGAAAAGCACTCTTGTTCCTCATTGGAATTGAATCTCCCAATGTTCAGCTTACAGACCCATGCTGTGATAACAAGTGAAACAGTTGATTTCTGTCAGACAGAAGGCATCAGTATACACAGATTTTACTGCTTTGGAAAGTGAATCATATGCTTCAGTGAATCCAAGCCTGAGCATTTCTTGCTCTTGGAAATGCATAGTTGTTACTTATAGGAAGATCATCTCGCAAAGTGGACTTAACAGTCCCATGCTCTGCTCACAAGGTAAAGAGTTGATTCCTTCCAGACAGAAGGTATTCGGAAACATATTTGTTATGGCTTTGGAAAGAGAATCATATGCATCAGAGAATCCAGTGCTAGATCTTTTTATTTGGTGAAAAGCACACCTGTTCCTTAAAGGAATCACGTCTTCCAAAGTGCAGATAACAGTCCCATGCTGTGCCAAAAAATGAAAGAGTAGATTCCTGCCAGACAGAAAACATTAGGTCACGCATTTCTAATGGCTTTGGAAAGCGAATCTTATGCATAAGAGAATCCAGGCCTGGAGCAGTCTTTTTTGGTGAAAAGCACTCTTGTTCATTAGAGGAAGATCATCTTCCAAAGTGCAGTTTACAGTCCCATGTTGTGCTAAAAAGTGAAAGAGCTGATTCCTGCCAGACAGAAAATATGAGGAAACACATTTGTTATGGCTTTGGAAAGTGAATCATATGCATCAGAGAATCGAGGCCTCGAGCTCTCTTTCTCGTTGAAAAACAGAGATGATCTTTCTGGGAAGCTCATCTTCCAAAGTGTAACAGTCCCATGCTCTGCTAAAAAGTGAAAGAGTTGGTTCCTTTCAGGGAGAAGGGATCAGTAATCACATTTGTTATGGCTTTGGAAGGAGAATCATATGCATCAGAGAATCCAGTGCTGGATCTTTTTATTTGGTGAAAAGCACACCTGTTCCTTAAAGGAATCGCATCTTCCAAAGTGCAGTTAACAGTCCAATGCTGTGCTAACAAGTGAAAGTGTTGATTCCTGTCAGAGAGAAGGCATCAGGAAACACATTTGTTATGGCTTTGGAAAGTGAATCACATGCATCAGAGAATCGAGGCCTGGATCTTTCTTTCTCGGTGAAAAGTCCAGTTTTTTCTTTTGAGAAGCTCATCTTGCAAAGTGCAAGTTATAGTCCCGTGATCTGCTAAACTGTGACACAGATGATTTCTCTTAGAGTGAACGCATCAGGATACACATTTCTTATTGCTTTGGAACGTGAATCATATGCATCAGGTAATCCAGGCCTGGGCCTTGATTTTTTGGTGAAAACCACACTGGTTCCTTACGGGAAGGTAATCTCGCAATGTGCAGCTAACTGTCCAATGCTCTACTAACAAGTGAAACAGTTCATTCCTGCCAGAGAGAAAAGATAAGGACACACATTTCTAATGGCATTTGAAAATGAATCATATGCATCTGAGAATCCACGCCAGGAGCTTTCTTATTCTGGGAAAAGCACAGTTGTTTCTTGTAGCAAGCTCATCTCGCAAAGTGCAACTTATACTCCCCTTGTCCTGAAAAAAGTGAAAGAGTTGATTCCTGTCAGACAGAAAGTATCAGGAAACCCATTTCTTATGACTTAGGAAAGAGAATCCAATGCATCTGAGAATCCAGGCCTGGAGGTTTCATACTGTGGGAAAAGCACAGTTGATCCTTTTTGGAAGTTCATCTCCCAAAGTGCAGTTAACAGTCCCATGATGGGCTGAAAAGTGAAACAGTTGATTCCAGCCAGACCGAAGGTATCAGGAAACACATTTACTATGGCTTTGGAAAGTGAATAATATACATCAGAGAATCTAGGCCTGGATATGTCTTTCTCCGTTAAAAACAGAGTTGTTCTTTATGGGAAGCTCATGTTCCAAAGTGCTGTTAACAGACCCATGCTCTGCTCACATGTGAAACATTTGATTCCTTCCAGACAGGAGGCATCAGCACACACATTTCTTATGGCATTGAAAAGTGAATCATAGGCATCTTAGAAATGAGGCCTGGAGGTTTCTTTCTTGGTGAAAAGCACATTTCTTCCTTAGGGGAAGCTAATCTCACAATGCGCAGCTAATAGTCCAATGCTTTGCTAACAAGTGATACAGTTGAATCCTGCGAGAGAGAAAGCATCAGGAAACACATTTGTTATGGTTTTGGAAAGTGAATCATATATATCTGAGAATCGAGTCTAGGACGTTTCTAACTCTGGGAAAACCACAGTTGCTCCCTTTAGGAAGTTCATTTCGCAAAGTGCAGTTAACAGTCCCATGCTGTGCCAAAAACGAAAGAGTAGATTCCTGCCAGACAGAAAACTGTGCTGGTTTAAAGGTGAACCAGCAGGGGAAATGAACTCACCACGAGAGAGATTGTAAGTCAGACCTAAAATTTAATAATAATATTACAATAACAACACTGACACACACGGGAAATTGCTTTCAACTCACAAAACCCCAGCAGTATAACCCAGTGTCCTGGGGCACAAACCCAAGGGGGTTTGTTTGCCCTTGTGCTGAGACCCCTGTGGTTCCCCCAAGTCCAGAGCAAAAGGAAAAGAAAAACCTGTTGGTGCAGGCGAGGGCTGTGGTCTGGGCGAGAGCGGGGATCTCCCCCTGTCAAGGTCCTGCTGCTGCTCTGGATCCGACGAGAGGTTCCCGAGGTCTTCTTACCCACCACTTATGTACCCTCAGGGAGCTCTCAGTCCCTCCCCCTGGGCAGGGACTCACACAATGGGTGATTAACTCTGGGAGCCAGGGGGTGTTGAGCTGTGGATGGCCCATTAGCAGCTCCGCCCCCCTCAGGCTGGGTGTGAAGGTGATAATGGCTCCCTGGGCAGCTGCTGCTAATGGCCCATTGACCTTGGGGAATGAATAGAGGGGGTAGAATACACAGCTTTGATCACCCCCACACAGGGTTAGCTGGTCCCTCCTGCTGAACTAGGACATTATCCACCCCTTATTCTACTCCATCTAGTCATTCCCAAATTAATCCCCTTTTTACCTATACATATATATACACATATATACGATGAAACATTACAAACTCTTCTCGCTCAAAATTAGGTCCCCTTGTGGTACACAACGTGTTTCTCCATCTTTTTGCATTACCCACCAGGTCCTTGAGCAAAGACAATCCCTCGGATGGGTTTGCCTTTGTTTGAGGTGGGACTCACCCAAACAGTCTTTCCTAACATACCTCTCATATGGACCACAGGGACTTTATCTCCATCTACAGTATTCAAGAGTTCTGATTGGGCAGGGCCAGCTCGATTGATGGAGCCCCGGGTGTTGACCAACCAGGTGGCCTTTGCCAAATGCAGCTCCCAGTGTTTGAAAGTTCCCCCACCCAACGCCTTCAAGGCTGTTTTCAGCAGTCCATTAAATTGCTCAACTTTCCCGGCAGCTGGAGCATGGTAGGGGATATGATACACCCACTCAATGCCGTGCTCTCTGGCCCAGGTGTCTATGAGGCTGTTCTTGAAGTGGGTGCCGTTGTCAGACTCTATTCTCTCTGGGGTGCCGTGTCTCCACAGGACTTGTTTCTCAAGGCCCAGGATGGTATTCCGGGCAGTGGCGTGAGATACGGGGTATGTCTCCAGCCATCCAGTGGTTGCCTCTACCATGGTCAGCACGTAGCGCTTGCCTTGGCGTGTTTGGGGAAGTGTGATGTAGTCAACTTGCCAGGCTTCCCCATACCTGTATTTCGACCACCGTCCACCATACCATAGAGGCTTCACCCGCTTGGCCTGCTTGATGGCAGCACATGTGTCACAGTCACGGATAACCTGTGAGACATTGTCCATGGTTAGATCCAGCCCTCGGTCACGAGCCCATCTGTATGTCGCATTCTGCCCTGATGACCAGAGGAATCATGGGCCCATCGGGCTAGAAACAATTCACCTTTATGCTGCCAATCCAGATCTACCTGAGAAACTTCGATCCTGGCAGCTCGATCCACCTGCTCGTTGTTACGATGCTCCTCATTAGCCCGGCTCTTGGGTACATGAGCATCTACGTGACGGACCTTCACACTCAGCTTCTCTACCCGGGCAGCGATGTCCTGCCACATCTCAGCCGCCCAGATGGGTTTCCCATCACACTTCCTCATATCTTCTCCATGCTCATGGAGGTAAAACCACAGATTGCCGCGTGGAGTATACCCTTTCTCCTTAGCCGGAGGACGCCTGGTCCTGATGGCAGAGACTCTCGTTTGTTCTGGAGAGATATGGGAGAGTCCTTCCTTAATCTTCTCTTCCAGTTCAGCCAGTTTTGTTTCCACAGCTGAGACGTGGGCTCGTAATGGAGCAGTGACAGTGTCTTCATAAATCCTGAGTTTGCTGACCAGTGCACCCACCTTGTCTTCTCCCTCTCTCCACTGCAATGTTGCAAGGTAGCGAGAATACATTTCTGGCCCAAGTCGTGCAAATTTTAACCACATCTGGGATGTGCACTGGACACCATCTGGACTTTTAGGGAATCTCTCATCCTCTGAAAAGATTATCTCCAGTACGGCTAATTCCCTTAAGCACCGGATACCTTGTTCCATCGTGTTCCACTGTCCTTGCTGTACGTGGAGGTCCTCCTTACAAAGATATCTCTCCCTCACGCTTGACAACAGTCGCCGCCAGAGGCTGAGAGTTTCCTGTCTCTTTCCAATGCCCTGATCAATGACAACATCTCGAGAAAGGGATCCCAGCTGCCTTGCCTCACTCCCATCTAGAATTGTATCATTGGCTGCAGCATCCCAGATTCGAAGTAGCCAGGTCAAGATGGACTCATTTGCCTGTCGTGTGAACTCTCTCCGGAGCTCACGCAGCTCTCCCAGGGATACGGACCGGGTGATTATTTCTGGCTCCATTTCTTCTGCTTGAGATGAAGGTCCTGACTCTTCCTCCTCATGCGCTATACGAACTGATTTGGTCTTTGATTTTCTTTTCTGGACAGGGGCAACTGCTATCGGTTTCTGTTGTCCTTCTGGCTCCTCCATGGTTTGTGTGGACATGGTGCTGGTTGATTTGTTTCCCTTTCTCTCTGGCTCAGCTGTGGTTTGTGTGGGCATGGTGCTGGTTGATGTGTCTCTTCTCTCTGACTCAGCTATGGTTTGGGTGGACATGGTGCTGGTTGATGTATCTCTCTTCCTCTCTGGCTCAGCCGTGGTTTGGGTGAACATGGTGCCTGTGGATTTGCTCCTTTTCTCCTCCTCCTGATGATGCTGTACCACACCAAGCAGTGTGCGGTAGGCAGTGGCTAGGGCCCAGCAGGTTGCTGTGAGCTGCACCTCTCTGGGACTACCAGAGCATCTTCCTTTCACATAGCTTAGCATTTTGGCAGGGTCCTGCAGTTGTTCTGGGGTGAATTTCCAGATCATTTGAGGAGAGAAGGTCTCCAAATACTGGCCCATATCTTCCCACTTCCCGTGCCACTCAACATCATCCGCTCCCAGGGCAGGCCTCCAGCAAGTCTCCTTAGAAAGCCCAGTTCTGACCCTAAACATGGTGTATACAGTACAAAGGAGACAAAGCAACACTAACAGCACTAACAGTAGGATTATGCTGTCCCTAACATGAAAAGGAAGCTCAATATTTTCAATGATTGTTGTAGCAGAGGTGAAAAGGTGGAAGTAACCATCTCCGCCTGTTTTCCCCACAGTCTGGGTGCTATTTTTAATGAGACCCCAGAGGTAACAACCCAAACCAGGACAGGCACACCAGACTGAATATACATTCACAATGAAATTCATTGCTTCTGATGTTATGACAACATAAACATAGTATATTAATAAAGCAATTTTGATCCTTCTCCCTGGTATTAAAGAGAGCATCAAAATAGGCACATGGTTCCCCATGTGTCGAAATATGAACAGGCCCAGATACACCATCCACATGAATACATCAAGCAACATGGTAGTCAGGGAGTTTCTGTATCCAAATACACAAAACGAAATTGTAATTCTGACTTCTCTCTCGTGGCCCCACGTTGGGCGCCAAAAGATGTGCTGGTTTAAAGGTGAACCAGCAGGGGAAATGAACTCACCACGAGAGAGATTGTAAGTCAGACCTAAAATTTAATAATAATATTACAATAACAACACTGACACACAAGGGAAATTGCTTTCAACTCACAAAACCCCAGCAGTATAACCCAGTGTCCTGGGGCACAAACCCAAGGGGGTTTGTTTGCCCTTGTGCTGAGACCCCTGTGGTTCCCCCAAGTTCAGAGCAAAAGGAAAAGAAAAACCTGTTGGTGCAGGCGAGGGCTGTGGTCTGGGCGAGAGCGGGGATCTCCTCCTGTCAAGGTCCTGCTGCTGCTCTGGATCCGACGAGAGGTTCCCGAGGTCTTCTTACCCACCACTTATGTACCCTCAGGGAGCTCTCAGTCCCTCCCCCTGGGCAGGGACTCACACAATGGGTGATTAACTCTGGGAGCCAGGGGGTGTTGAGCTGTGGATGGCCCATTAGCAGCTCCGCCCCCCTCAGGCTGGGTGTGAAGGTGGCAATGGCTCCCTGGGCAGCTGCTGCTAATGGCCCATTGACCTTGGGGAATGAATAGAGGGGGTAGAATACACAGCTTTGATCACCCCCACACAGGGTTAGCTGGTCCCTCCTGCTGAACTAGGACAAAAACATTAGGTCACGCATTTCTAATGGCTTTGGAAAGCGAATCTTATGCATAAGAGAATCCAGGCCTGGAGCAGTCTTTTTTGGTGAAAAGCACTCTTGTTCGTTAGAGGAAGATCATCTTCCAAAGTGCAGCTAACAGTCCCATGTTGTGCTAAAAAGTGAAAGAGTTGATTCCTGCCAGACAGAAAATATGAGGAAACACAATTGTTATGGCTTTGGAAAGTGTATCATATGCATCAGAGAATCGAGGCCTCGAGCTCTCTTTGTCGTTGAAAAACAGAGATGTTCTTTCTGGGAAGCTCATCTTCCAAAGTGCAACTAAGAGTCCCATGCTCTGCTAAAAAGTGAAAGAGTTGGTTCCTTTCAGCGAGAAGGCATCAGTAATCACATTTGTTATGGCTTTGGAAAGAGAATCATATGCATCAGAGAATCCAGGCCTCGAGCTTTCTTTCTTGGTGAAAAATAGAGATGTTCTTTCTGGGAAGCTCATCTTCCAAAGTGCAACTAAGAGTCCCATGCTCTGCTGAAAAGTGAAACAGTTGATTCCTGCCAGACAGAAGGCATCAGTAAACACATTTGTTATGGCTTTGGAAAGAGAATCAAGCTTTGCGCCTAGAGAAAAGGTGACAGGCTTGGGCTCTCCGGTGCCACTGATGGGGCCCCATTAACTCTAGAAAAGGAACAATGGCTTTCTGTCCTAGCATGTTTTCCCTGGGAGGAATCTTCGTCTGTCTGGAATTCTGGAATGAAAAAGAGAAATTTCCCGGACCCGCACGTGGTACGCATCGTCGAGCTTTGCGCCCAGGGGAAAGGTGGCAGCCTTGGGCTCTCAGCTGACAATGATGGGGCCCCATTAACCCTAGAAAAGGAACAATGCCTTTCTGTCCTGGCACCTTTTCCCTGGCAGTAATCTTCCTCCTTCTGGAATTCTGGGCTGACGGATGGCAATTTCCTGGACCCGCACGTGGCACGCACGGTTGAGATTTGTTCCCAGGGAAAACGTGGCAGCCTTGGGCTCTCAGGTGCCAATGATGGGGCCCCATTAACACTAGAAAAGGAACAATGGCTTTCTGTCCTGGCACTTTTCCCTGGCAGGAATCTTCGTCCGTCTGGAATTCTGGGATGAAAAACGGCACTTCCCAAGACCCGCCCGTGGCACTAACCATCGAGCTTTGCACCCAGGGAAAAGATGGCCGCCTTGGACTCTCAGGTGCCAATGATGGGGCCCCATTAACCCTGGAAAAGGAACAATGGCTTTCTTTCGTGTCACTTCTTCCCTGGGAGGAATCTTGGTCAGTCATGTATTCTGGGCTGAAAAAGAGCACTTTCCCGGAACGGCACGTAGCATGCTTCGTCGAGCTTTTCACCCAGGGAAAAGGTGGCAGCCTTGGGCTTTCAGGTGCCAATAATGGGGCCCCATTAACTCTGGAAAAAGAACAATGTCTTTCTGTCCTGGCACCTTTTCCCTTGGAGGAATCTTTGTCCGTCTGGAGTTCTGGGCTGAAAAACGGAACTTTCCCGAACCCGCACATAGCACGCACCGTAGAGCTTTGTGCCCAGGGAAAAGGTGGCAGCCTTGGACTCCCAGGTGCCAGTGATTGGGCCCCATAACTTTAGAGAAGGAACACTGGCTTTCTGTTCTGGCACCTTTTCCCTGGGAGGATTCTTCTTCTGTCTGGAATTCTGGGCTGAAAAACATCACTTTCCCGAACCCGCACATAGCACGCACCGTCGAGCTTTGCGCCCAGGGAAAAGGTGGCAGCCTTGGGCTCTCAGGTGCCAATTATCGGGCCCCATTAACCGTAGAAAAGGAAGAATGGCTTTATGTTCAACCACCTTTTCCCTGGGATGAATTTTCGTCCGTCTGGAATTCAGGGCTGAACAATGGCACCTTTCCCGAGCCGCATGTGGCACGCACCGTCGAGCATTGCGCGCAGGGGAAAGGTGGCAGACTTGGGCTCTCAGGTGCCCATGATGGGGCTTCATTGACCCTAGAAAAGGAACATTGGCTTTCTGTCCTGGCAGCATTTCCCTTGGAGCAATCTTCGTCCGTCTGGAATTCTGGGATGAAAACATAAATTTTCAGGACACGCACGTGGCACACACCGTCGAGCTTTGCGCCCAGGGAAAAGATGGGAGCCTTGGACTCTCAGGTGCCAATGATGGGCCTTCATTAACCCTAGAAAAGGAACTATGTCTTTCTGTCCTGGTGCCTTTTCCTTCGGAAAAATCTTAGTCAGTCTGGAATTCTGGGCTGAATAACGGCACTTTCCCTGACGCGTACGAGGCGCGCACGGTCGAGCTTTGCGCCCAGGGAAAAGGTGGCAGCCTTGGGCTCTCAGGTGCCAATGATGGGGCTCCATAAATCCTAGAAAAGGAACAATGGCTTTCTGTCCTGCCACCTTTTCCCTGGGAGGAATCTTCGTCCATCTGGAATTCTGGGCCGAAAACGGCACTTTCCTGGAACGGAACGTGGTACGCACCACTGAGCTTTGTGCCCAGGGGAAAGGTGGCAGACTTGGGCTGTCAGGTGCCAATGATGGGGCCCCATAAACTGTAGAGAGGGAACAGTGGCTTTCTGCCCTGGCACCTATTCCCTGGGAGGAATCATCGTCCATCTGAAAATCTGGGCAAAAAAATGGCACTTTTAACGGGCTCGCACGTGGCACGCACCGTCGAGCTTTGCGCCCAGGGAAATGGTGGCAGCATTGCGCTCTCAGGTGCCAATGATGGGGCCCCATTAATACTAGAAAGAGAACAATGTCTTTCTGTCATGGCACCTTTTCCCTGGGCGGAATCTTCGTCTGCCTAGAATTCTGGGCTTAAGGACGGCACTTTCCTGGACCCACACGTGGCACGCATGGTTGAGATTTGTTCCCAGGGAAAACGTGGCAGCCTTGGGCTCTCAGGTGCCAATGACGGGGCTTCAATAACCCTAGAAAAGGAACAATGGCTTTCCATTCTGCCACCTTTTCCCTGGGAGGAATCTTCGTCCGTCTGAAATTCTAGGCTGAAAAATGGCATTTCCCGGACCCCCAAGTGGCACGCACCGTCGAGCTTTGCACCCAGGGAAAAGATGTCAGCCTTGGGCTCTCAGGTGCCAATGATGGGGACCGAATAACACTAGAAAAGGAACAATCGCTTACTGTGCTGGCACTTTTTCCCTGCCAGGGATCTTCGTCCATCTGGAATTCTGGGCTGAAAAACAGAAATTTTCAGTACACGCACGTGACACGAACTGTGGAGCTTTGCACCCAGGGAAAAGCTGGCAGCCTTGGGCTCTCAGGTGCCAATGATGGGGCCCCATTAACTTTAGAAAAGGAACAATCGCTTTCTGTCCTGGAACCTTTTCCCTCCCAAGAACCTTCGTCCATCTTGAATTTAGGGCTCAAATACGGCCATATCCCGGAATTGCAGACTGCATGCTATGTCGAGCTTTGCGTCCAGGGAAAAGGTGACAGCATTGCGCTCTCAGGTGCCAATGATGGGGCCCCATTAACCCTAGAAAAGGAACAATGGCTTTCTGTCCTGGCACCTTTTCCCTGGGAGGAATCTTCGACTGTCTGGAATTCTGGGCTGAAAAACGGCACTTTTCCGGACCCGCACGAGGCATGAACCATGGAGCTTTGCATCCAGAGATAAGGTGGCAGCCTTGGGGAGTCAAGTTCCAATGATGGGGCCCCATTAACACTAGAAAAGGAAAAATGGCTTTCTGTCCTGGCACCTTTTCTCTGCCAAGAATCTTCATCCGTCTGGAATTCTGGGATGAAAAACGGCACTTTCCCGGAACGGCACGTGGCACGTACCGTGGAGCTTTGCGCCCAGAGGAAAGGTGGCAGCCTTGGCCTCTCAAGTTCTAATGATGGGGCCCCATTAACACTAGAAAAGGAACAATGCCTTTCTGTCCTGCCACCTTTTCCCTGGCAGGAATCTTCCTCCGTCTGGAATTCTGGGCTGACGGATGGCAATTTCCTGGACCAACACGTGGCACGCACGGTTGAGATTTGTTCCCAGGGAAAACGTGGCAGCCTTGGGCTCTCAGGTGCCAATGATGGGGCCCCATTAACACTAGAAAAAGAAGAATGGCTTTCTGTCCTGGCAACCTTTCCTTGGGAGGAATCTTCATCCGTCTCGAATTCTAGGCTGAAAAACGGCACTTTCCCGGACCCTCACGTGGCACGCACCGTCGAGCTTTACGCCTGTGGAGAATGTGGCAGCCTTGGGCTCTCAGGTGCCAGTGATGGGGCTTCATTAATCCTAGAAAAGGAACAATGGCTTTCTGTCCTGGGACCTTTTCTCTGGCAGGAATCTTCGTCCGTCTGGAATTCTGGGATGAAAAACGGCACTTCCCAAGACCCGCCTGTGGCAGTAACAATCCAGCTTTGCGCCCAGGGAAAAGATGGCCGCCTTGGACTCTCAGGTGCCAATGATGGGGCCCCATTAACCCTGGAAAAGGAACAATGGCTTTCTTTCGTGTCACTTCTTCCCTGGGAGGAATCTTGGTCCGTCTGGTATTCTGGGCTGAAAAACGGCACTTTCCTGGAACGGCACGTAGCATGCTTCGTCGAGTTTTTCACCCAGGGAAAAGGTGGCACCCTTGGGCTCTCAGGTGCCAATAATGGGGCCCCATTAACTCTGGAAAAGGAACAATGTCTTTCTGTCCTGGCACCTTTTCCCTTGGAGGATTCTTCTTCTGTCTGGACTTCTGGGCTGAAAAACATCACTTTCCCGAACCCGCACATAGCACGCACCGTCGAGCTTTGCGCCCAGGGGAAAGGTGGCAGCCTTGAGCTCTCAGGTGCCAATTATCGGGCCCCATTAACCCTAGAAAAGGAAGAATGGCTTTCTGTCCAACCACCTTTTCCCTGGAAGGAATTTTCGTCCGTCTGGAATTCTGGTCTTAACAATGGCACCTTTCCGGAGCCGCATGTGGCACGCACCGTCGAGCATTGCGCCCAGGGGAAAAGGTGGCAGACGTGGGCTCTCAGGTGCCAATAATGGGGCTTCATTGACCCTAGAAAAGGAACAATGGCTTTCTGTCCTGCCACTTTTCGATAGGAGGAATCTTCGTCCGTCTGGAATTCTGGGCTGAAAACACAAATTTTCAGGACACGCACGTGGCACACACTGTCGAGCATTGCGCCCAGGGAAAAGATGGGAGTCTTGGGCTCTCACATGCCAATGATGGGCCTTCATTAACCCTAGAAAAGGAACAATGTCTTTCTGTCCTGGTGCCTTTTCCCTCGGAGGAATCTTAGTCAGTCTGGAATTCTGCATTTAAAAATGGCACTTTCCCTGATGTGCTCGAGGCGCGCACCGTCGAGCTTTGTGCCCAGGGAAAAGGTGGCAGCCTTGGGCTCTCAGGTGCCAGTGATGGGGTCCCATTAACCCTAGAAAAGGAAAAATGGCTTTCTGTCCTTGCAGCATTTCCCTGGGAGGAATCTTCGTCCGTCTGGAATTCTGGGCTGAAAAACGGCACTTTCCCGAAACGACGCGTGACACGCACAGTCGAGCCTTGCGCCCAGGGGAAAGGTGGCAGCCTTGCGCTCTCAGGTGCCAATGATGGGGCCCCATTAACCCTAGAAAAGGAAGAATGGCTTTCTGTCCTGCCAACTTTTCCCTGGCAGGAATCTTCGTCCATCTGGAATTCTGGGCTGAAAAATGGCACTTTCCCTGACGCGCACGAGGCACGCACCGTCGAGCTTTTCGCCCAGGAAAAAGGTGGCAGCCTTGGGCTCTCAGGTGCCAATGATGGGGCCCCATTAACCCTAGAAAAGGAACAATGGCTTTCTGTCCTGCCACCTTTTCCCTGAGAGGAATCTTCGTCCGTCTGGAATTCTGGGCTGAAAAACGGCACTTTCCCGGACGCACACGTGGCACGAACCGTGGAGCTTTGCGTCCAGAGATAAGGTGGCAGCCTTGGGGTGTCAAGTTACAATGATGGGGCCCCATTAACCCTAGAAAAGGAAGAATGGCTTTCTGTCCTGGCACCTTTTCTCTGCCAAGAATCTTCATCCGTCTGGAATTCTGGGCTGAAAAACGGCACTTTCCCGGAACGGCACGAGGCATGTACCGTGGAGCTTTGCGCCCAGAGGAAAGGTGGCAGCCTTGGCCTCTCAAGTGCTAATGATGGGGCCCCATTAACACTAGAAAAGGAACAATGGCTTTCTGTCCTGGCACCTTTTCCCTGGGAGGAATCTTCGTCCATCTGGAATTCTGGGCTGAAAACTGCACTTTCCTGGAACAGAACGTAGCACGCACCGCTGAGCTTTGCGCCCAGGGGAAAGGTGGCAGACTTGGGCTGTCAGGTGCCAATGATGGGGCCCCATAAACTGTAGAGAAGGAACAGTGGCTTTCTGCCCTGACACGTATTCCGTGGGAGGAATCATCATCCATCTGGAAATCTGGGCTGAAAAACGGCACTTTTAACGGGCTCGCACATGGCACGCACCGGCGAGCTTTGCGCCCAGGGAAAACGTGGTAGAATTGCGCTCTCAGGTGCCAATGATGGGCCCCCATTAACACTAGAAAAGGAACAATGGCTTTCTGTCATGGCACCTTTTCCCTGGGCGGAATCTTCATTTGTCTGGAATTCTGGGCTGAAAAACGGCATTTTCCCGGACCCCCAACTGGCACGCACCATCAAACTTTGCACCCAGGGAAAAGATGGCAGTCGTGGGCTCTCAGCTGCCAGTGATGTGGCCCCATTAACCCTCGAAAATGAACAATGGCTTTCTACCCTGGCACATTGTTACTGGCAGGAATCTGTCCATCTGGAATTCTGGACTGAAAAACGGCACATTCCCGGCCCCGCACGTGGCACGCACCGTCAAACTTTGCGCCCAGGGAAAAGATGGCAGCATTGCGCTCTCAGGTGCCAATGATGGGGCCCCATTAACACTAGAAAAGGAAGAATGGCTTTCTGTCCTGGCACCTTTTCTCTGCCAAGAATCTTCATCCGTCTGGAATTCTGGGCTGAAAAACGGCACTTTCCCGGAACGGCACGAGGCATGTACCGTGGAGCTTTGCGCCCAGAGGAAAGGTGGCAGCCTTGGCCTCTCAAGTGCTAATGATGGGGCCCCATTAACACTAGAAAAGGAACAATGGCTTTCTGTCCTGGCACCTTTTCCCTGGGAGGAATCTTCGTCCATCTGGAATTCTGGGCTGAAAACTGCACTTTCCTGGAACAGAACGTAGCACGCACCGCTGAGCTTTGCGCCCAGGGGAAAGGTGGCAGACTTGGGCTGTCAGGTGCCAATGATGGGGCCCCATAAACTGTAGAGAAGGAACAGTGGCTTTCTGCCCTGACACGTATTCCGTGGGAGGAATCATCATCCATCTGGAAATCTGGGCTGAAAAACGGCACTTTTAACGGGCTCGCACATGGCACGCACCGGCGAGCTTTGCGCCCAGGGAAAACGTGGTAGAATTGCGCTCTCAGGTGCCAATGATGGGCCCCCATTAACACTAGAAAAGGAACAATGGCTTTCTGTCATGGCACCTTTTCCCTGGGCGGAATCTTCATTTGTCTGGAATTCTGGGCTGAAAAACGGCATTTTCCCGGACCCCCAACTGGCACGCACCATCAAACTTTGCACCCAGGGAAAAGATGGCAGTCGTGGGCTCTCAGCTGCCAGTGATGTGGCCCCATTAACCCTCGAAAATGAACAATGGCTTTCTACCCTGGCACATTGTTACTGGCAGGAATCTGTCCATCTGGAATTCTGGACTGAAAAACGGCACATTCCCGGCCCCGCACGTGGCACGCACCGTCAAACTTTGCGCCCAGGGAAAAGATGGCAGCATTGCGCTCTCAGGTGCCAATGATGGGGCCCCATTAACACTAGAAAAGGAAGAATGGCTTTCTGTCCTGGCACCTTTTCCCTGGGAGGAATCTTCGTCCGTCTCGAATTCTAGGCTGAAAAACGGCACTTTCCCGGACCCTGACGTGGCACGCACCGTCGAGCTTTGCGCCCGAGGAGAGTGTGGAAGCCTTGGGCTCTCAGGTGCCCATGATGGGGCTTCATTAACACTAGAAAAGGAACAATGGCTTTCTGTCCTGGCACCTTTTCCTTGGCAGGAATCTTCGTCCGTCTGGAATTCTGGGATGAAAAACGGCACTTCCCAAGACCCGCTCGTGGCACTAACCATCGAGCTTTGCGCCCAGGGAAAAGATGGCAGCCTTGGACTCTCAGGTGCCAATGCTGGTGCCCCATTAACCCTGGAAAAGGAACAATGGCTTTCTTTCGTGTCACTTCTTCCCTGGGAGGAATCTTGGTCCGTCTGGTATTCTGGGCTGAAAAACAGCACTTTCCCGGAATGGCACATACCATGCACCGTCAAGCTTTGCGCCCAGGGAAAAAGTGGCGGCCTTGGATTCTCAGGTGCCAGTGATTGGGCCCCATAGACTTTAGAGAAGGAACAGTGGCTTTCTGTCCTGGCACCTTTTCCCTGGGAGTATTCTTCTTCTGTCTGGAATTCTGGGCTGAAAAACATCACTTTCCCAAACCCGCACATACCATGCATCGTCGAGCTTTGCGCCCAGGGAAAAGGTGGCAGCCTTGGGCTCTCAGGTGCCAATTATCGGGCCCCATTAACCCTAGAAAAGGAAGAATGGCTTTCTGTCCAACCACCTTTTCCCTGGGAGGAATTTTTGTCCGTCTGGAATTCTGGGCTGAACAATGGCACCTTTCCGGAGTCGAATGTGGCACGCACTGTCGAGCATTGCGTCCAGGGGAAAGGTGGCAGACTTGGGCTCTCAGGTGCCAATGATGGGGCTTCATTGACTCTAGAAAAGGAACAATGGCTTTCTGTCCTGGCAGCATTTCCCTGCCAGGAATCTTCGTCCGTCTGGAATTCTGGGCTGAAAACACAAATGTTCAGGACACGCAAGTGGCACGCACCATGGAGCTTTGCACCCAGGGAAAAGATGGGAGCCTTGGGCTCTCAGGTGCCAATGATGGGGCTTCATTAACCCTAGAAAAGGAACAATGTCTTTCTGTCCTGGCGCCTTTTCCCTCGGAGGAATCTTAGTCAGTCTGGAATTCTGGGCTGAATAACGGCACTTTCCCTGACGCGCACGAGGCGCGCACCGTCGAGCTTTGTGCCCAGGGGAAAGGTGGCAGCATTGAGCTCTCAGGTGCCAATGATGGGGCCCCATTAACCCTAGAAAAGGAACAATGGCTTTCTGTCCTGGTGCCTTTTCCCTGGCAGGAATCTTGGTCCGTCTGAAATTCTGGGCTGAAAAACGGCACTTTCCCTGACGTGCACGAGGCACGCAGCGTCGAGCTTTGCGCCCAGGGAAAAGGTGGAAGCCTTGGGCTCTCAGGTGCCAGTGGTGGGGCCCCATAAACCCTGGAAAAGGAGCAATGTCTTTCTGTCCTGGCAGCATTTCCCTGGGAGGAATCTTTGTCCGTCTGGAATTCTGGGCTGAAAAACGGCACTTTCCCGGACCCGCACGTCTTATGCACCGTCGAGCTTTCTTGTTTGGTGAAAAGCACACTTGTTCCTCATTGGAATTGAATCTCCCAATGTTCAGCTTACAGACCCATGCTGTGCTAACAAGTGAAACGGTTGATTTCTGTCAGACAGAAGGCATCAGTATACACAGATTTTACTGCTTTGGATAGTGAATCATATGCTTCAGTGAATCCAAGCCTGAGCGTTTCTTGCTCTTGGAAATGCACAGTTGTTACTTATAGGAAGATCATCTCGCAAAGTGGACTTAACAGTCCCATGCTCTGCTCACAAGGTAAAGAGTTGATTCCTTCCAGGCAGAAGGTGTCCAGAAACACATTTGTTATGGCTTTGGAAAGTGAATCACATGCATCAGAGAATCGAGGCCTGGATCTTTCTTTCTCGGTGAAAAGTCCAGTTTTTTCTTTTGAGAAGCTCATCTTGCAAAGTGCAAGTTATAGTCCCGTGATCTGCTAAACTGTGACACAGATGATTTCTCTTAGAGTGAACGCATCAGGATACACATTTCTTATTGCTTTGGAACGTGAATCATATGCATCAGGTAATCCAGGCCTGGGCCTTGATTTTTTGGTGAAAACCACACTGGTTCCTTACGGGAAGGTAATCTCGCAATGTGCAGCTAACTGTCCAATGCTCTACTAACAAGTGAAACAGTTCATTCCTGCCAGAGAGAAAAGATAAGGACACACATTTCTAATGGCATTTGAAAATGAATCATATGCATCTGAGAATCCACGCCAGGAGCTTTCTTATTCTGGGAAAAGCACAGTTGTTTCTTGTAGCAAGCTCATCTCGCACAGTGCAACTTATACTCCCCTTGTCCTGAAAAAAGTGAAAGAGTTGATTCCTGTCAGACAGAAAGTATCAGGAAACCCATTTCTTATGACTTAGGAAAGAGAATCCAATGCATCTGAGAATCCAGGCCTGGAGGTTTCATACTGTGGGAAAAGCACAGTTGATCCTTTTTGGAAGTTCATCTCCCAAAGTGCAGTTAACAGTCCCATGATGGGCTGAAAAGTGAAACAGTTGATTCCAGCCAGACCGAAGGTATCAGGAAACACATTTACTATGGCTTTGGAAAGTGAATAATATACATCAGAGAATCTAGGCCTGGATATGTCTTTCTCCGTTAAAAACAGAGTTGTTCTTTATGGGAAGCTCATGTTCCAAAGTGCTGTTAACAGACCCATGCTCTGCTCACATGTGAAACATTTGATTCCTTCCAGACAGGAGGCATCAGTACACACATTTCTTATGGCATTGAAAAGTGAATCATAGGCATCTTAGAAACAAGGCCTGGAGGTTTCTTTCTTGGTGAAAAGCACATTTCTTCCTTAGGGGAAGCTAATCTCACAATGCGCAGCTAATAGTCCAATGCTTTGCTAACAAGTGATACAGTTGAATCCTGCGAGAGAGAAAGCATCAGGAAACACATTTGTTATGGTTTTGGAAAGTGAATCATATATATCTGAGAATCAAGTCTAGGATGTTTCTTACTCTGGGAAAACCACAGTTGCTCCCTTTAGGAAGTTCATTTCGCAAAGTGCAGTTAACAGTCCCATGCTGTGCCAAAAACGAAAGAGTAGATTCCTGCCAGACAGAAAACATTAGGTCACGCATTTCTAATGGCTTTGGAAAGCGAATCTTATGCATCAGAGAATCCAGGCCTGGAGCATTCTTTTTCGTTGAAAAGCACTCTTGTTCGTTAGAGGAAGATCATCTTGCAAAGTGCAGTTTACAGTCCCATGTTGTGCTAAAAAGTGAAAGAGTTGATTCCTTCCGGACAGAAAATATGAAAAAACACATTTGTTATGGCTTTGGAAAGAGAATCATATGCATCAGAGAATCAAGGCCATGAGCTCTCTTTCTCGTTGAAAAACAGAGATGTTCTTTCTGGGAAGCTCATCTTCCAAAGTGCAACTAAGAGTCCCATGCTCTGCTGAAAAGAGAAACAGTTGATTCCTGCCAGATAGAAGGCATCAGTAAACACATTTGTAATGGCTTTGGAAAGAGAATCATATGCATCAGAGAATCCAGGCCTGGAGCTTTCTTTCTCAGTGAAAAGGACAGTTCTTACTTATGGGAAGGTAATCTTGCAAAGTGCAGCTAACAGTCCCATGTTGTGCTAACAAGTGAAACAGTTGATTGTTGTCAGACAGAAGGCATCAGCAAACACATTTGTTATGGCTTTGGTAAGAGAATCATATGCATCAGAGAATCTAGGCCTCGAGCTTTCTTTCTCGGTGAAAAACAGAGATGTTCTTTCTGGGAAGCTCATCTTCCAAAATGAAACTAACAGTCCCATGCTCTGCAAACAAGTGAACCAGTAGATTCCTGCCAGACAGAAGGCATCAGGAAACACCTTTGTTATGGTTTTGGGAAGTGAATCATATGCTTCAGACAATCCAGGCCTGGAGGTTTCTTCCTCTGGGAAAAGCACAGTTGCTCTTTGTAACAAGCTCATCTTGAGAAGTGCAACTAATAGTCCCATAGTCCTGTAAGAAGTGATACAGTTGATTCCTGTCAGACAGAAAGTATGAGGAAACCCATTTCTTATGGCTTTTGAAAGTGAAAATATGCATCCGAGAATCCAGGCCTGGAGCATTCTTTTTTGGTGAAAAGCACAGTTGTTCCTTGGAGGAAGCTAATCTTGCAATGTGCAGCTAACAGTCCAATGCCCTGCTAACACGGAAAACAGTCGATTCCTGACAGACAGAAAGTATCAGGAGACACGTTAGTTATGGCTTTGGAAAGAGAATCATATGCATCAGTGAATCCAGGCCCGAATCTTTATATTAGGTGAAAAGCCCACCTTTTCCTTAGAGGAAGGTCATCTTCCAAAGTGCAGCTAACAGGCCCATGCTCTGCTAACAAGGGATACAGTTGATTCCTGTCAGAGAGAAGGCATCAGAATACACATTTGTCACGGCTTTGGAAAGTAAATGATGTGCTTCAGAGAATCCTGGCCTGGAAGTTTCTTACTCTAGGAATTGCAGAGTTGCTCCTTGCAGGAAGTTCATCTCGTAAAGTGCAGATAACAGTCCCATGCTCTTCTCGCAATTGAAAGAGTTGATTCCTTTAAGTCAGAAGGCATCAGTACACACATTTCTTATGGCGTTGGAAGGTGAATCCTATGCATCTTAGAATAGGGGCCTGGATGTTTCTTACTCTGGGAAAACCAAAGTTGCTCCCTTTAGCAAGTTCATTTCGCAAAGTGCAGTTGACAGTCCCATGCTGTGCCAAAAAATGAAAGAGTAGATTCCTGCCAGACAGAAAACATTAGGTCACGCATTTCTAATGGCTTTGGAAAGCGAATCTTATGCATCAGAGAATCCAGGCCTGGAGCAGTCTTTTTTGGTGAAAAGCGCTCTTGTTCGTTAGAGGAAGATCATCTTGCAAAGTGCAGTTTACAGTCCCATGTTGTGCTAAAAATTGAAAGAGTTGATTCCTTCCGGACAGAAAATATGAGGAAACACATTTGTTACGGCTTTGGAAAGTGAATTATATGCATCAGAGAATCGAGGTCTCGAGCTCTCTTTCTCGTTGAAAAAAAGAGATGTTCTTTCTGGGAAGCTCATCTTCCAAAGTGCAACTAAGAGTCCCATGCTCTGCTAAGAAGTGAAAGAGTTGGTTCCTTTCAGAGAGAAGGCATCAGTAATCACATTTGTTATGGCTTTGGAAGGAGAATCATATGCATCAGAGAATCCAGGCCTGGAGCTTTCTTTCTCAGTGAAAAGAACAGTTCTTACTTATGGGAAGGTAATCTTGCAAAGTGCAGCTAACAGTCCCATGCTGTGCTAACAAGTGAAACAGTTGATTGTTGTCAGATAGAAGGTATCAGGAAACACATTTGTTATGGCTTTGGTAAGTGAATCATATGCATCAGAGAATCCAGGCCTCGAGCTTTCTTTCATGGTGAAAAACAGAGATGTTCTTTCTGGGAAGCTCATCTTCCAAAGTGCAACTAAGAGTCCTATGCTCTGCTGAAAAGTGAAACAGTTGATTCCTGCCAGACAGAAGGCATCAGGAAACACATTTGTTATGGCTTTGGAAAGTGAATCATACATATCTGAGAATCGAGTCCTGGACGTTTCTTACTCTGGGAAAACCACAGTTGCTCCCTTTAGCAAGTTCATTTTGCAAAGTGCAGTTAACAATCCTATGCTGTGCCAAAAAATGAAAGAGTAGATTCCTGCCAGACAGAAAACATTAGGTCACGCATTTCTAATGGCTTTGGAAAGCGAATCTTATGCATCAGAGAATCCAGGCCTGGAGCATTCTTCTTTGGTGAAAAGCACTCTTGTTCGTTAGAGGAAGATCATCTTGCAAAGTGCAGTTTACAGTCCCATGTTGTTGTAGTTTGGGATTATTATGTAAATTCTCTCCCCTGCCACTTAACTGCCCAGGCCAGCGGTTAACAAAAGAAGCAGTTAACTGTGATCGCTGGGGTGGGGGCAGGTTTGTCTCTTTTGGTTTTTTTTTTTTTTGGATATTCTCCTCAGTCTTGGCTCGGCGGAAGGGGGGAGTGGGGACTCCAAGGAGGCAGGCTGCCCTGCTGGTTACTGCTGGGGTTTTTCCCTGGCTGTCTTGCCGCTGCCTACTTCGGACCACCTTTTCCTGCCATGCTGCTGCCTGCCTTGGATTTGCTGCTGGTTGCTCGTACCTTTCTGCTTCTTGGACGGGGAACACAGGGGGAAGAGACTGAGTCCATCTGAAAGCCCACTGCTCGTCTGTTTCGCTGGAGAGGGACTGAAACTCACTCTGCAGCCAGCCAGGCTGTGACAAGGACACTTAAGTATAACCTTTTCTCCCGGAGGAAAACCTGCTGGGTTTTGTTGTTTTTTTTTTTTTCTCTTATGGTGTTGGGGAAGTGGGTTGCACTAGTCTGTTTACATATATATATATATATATAGCAGTTATCCTTCTTGTATTAAAATTCCTTTTCTTAAATTTGATAAAGAGTGGTGTGATTATTGTGGAGGAGGCCCCTCCCCTGCTTGTGGGTAAAACATTTTGGTTTTTCCCCTCAAACCGAGACATTTCTTGGCGCCCAACGTGTGGGGCTTGTAAACAAAGAAGGATAACTGCTATTTTGTGGCACCATGTGGGTCTTGAGCTTAGGGTTCATCAGGACCATCCTGTATAATATATTGGCTTTTTGTTGGTACAAATTCATGCCAAAAGGAGCGGCAGGTTTAAGTCTTATCAACAAATCAATGAGCAAAACTCAAATAGCCGCAATTATTATTGAGTTCTTACTCTGGATTTATGGTGCCATGAATTCGATGCCTTTGGATGTCATGTGGGTGGTGCTCTCCAGGCTGTTTTCCTGCCGCAACCTAAGCTGCTACCTCTGGGGATTCAGTGATAATAGTACGGACCCTTGGGAAGGAACAAAGGGGAATCTCTTCTCCCAACCCTTTGTCCATTCCCCATTCAAGTCTGCTACAACAGCTTTTGAGATGTTTAAATTCTCCCTGGATGCCAGAGATATCTTGCTCTTTATGGTTTTTCTGCAGGGTTGTATCCCTGCAGCTTACAGAATGTTTGAAGGTAGGGCCAGGGTTTTTCCAGAATGCATTCAGAAACCTAGCCCAGTGAAGGGGGAAAAGCGAGAGAATAAAACCCCTGATGCCACAGTGAAGGGAGAAAAGGATGAGGCTAAACCAGGAGGACAGGCCAAGCCTATGGAAGTTGCCCCTATTCAGAAAAGGAAATATAAGACCAAATTAGACCATCCAGCAGACGATGAGGGGGCTGCTGCACCTCCACAGCAAGCAGACCCAGAGCCTGAGATCATCACTGAGTCATTGTCATTTGATAATCTCCGTAGTTTGCGGAAAGACATTGCTCGACACCCGGGTGAGCCCATCCTGACTTGGTTGATCCGAGTTTGGGACCTTATGGGTGAAACCTTACAACTGGATGGTGCTGAAGCCAGGTTTTTGGGGGCTCTGGCCCAGGATGTGGCTATTGAACAGGTGTTCGTGAGGGAATCAAAGCCCCTTTCACTCTGGGCACGACTTCTAACGAGTGTAAGAGAGAAGTTTGTTTATAGAGAAATCCTGCAGGAACATCATATTAGGAAGACTTGGAAGACGATGGAAGAAGGAATTTTACGTCTGAGGGAGATGGCAATGATGGACGTGCTTTTTGGAAGAGGTGGGCAAGCCAATAATGACCCTGACAAGGTCAGATGCACACCACATATGTGGTGGGACCTTTCACGCTCGGGGCCAGCTGAATACACCGATTTCCTGGCATCCATGTATAGGGAAGAGAACCATGAAACAGTGGGCGCAGTAGCAAATAAGCTCCGGATATATGAAAGCATGACCCACAGCCCAATGCAGGCCCGTATTTCTGCTGTAGAGACATTGGTTGAGAGTCTCAAGATGCTACCTGCAGAGGTAAAAGCGATCAGAGAGGAAATTAGGGAAAGTCTCCAAGTGGCACCAGTGCGAATGAGAACCTCTGAAGTCAGAGCCAGACGCCCCCCAGCCAGAGGAAGCGGACAGACCTCACGAACTGAGATGTGGTACTTCCTGGCCAAACATGGAGAAGACATGGGACGGTGGGATGGGAAACCCACCCGTGCCCTTGCAGCCCGAGTACAAGAACTGAAGGAGAATGGAAGAAGGTCAGTGAGAGTAAGTGCAGTCCCAGTTTCCCACGGGCAAGAATCTGACCCACAGGAGGGCACCTCCCAGGTGTACTCATCGAGAAAAGGTTCTGACCGCTATGACCAGGATCAGTGTTAGAGGGGCCCTGCCTCTAGCCAGGTAGAGGCACGGGACAACCGTGTCTATTGGACTGTGTGGATTCGATGGCCTGGTACATCAGACCCACAAAAGTATAAGGCTTTGGTTGATACTGGCGCTCAATGCACATTAATGCCATCAGGACATGTGGGCTCAGAAACTATTTCTATTTCTGGGGTGACAGGGGGATCTCAAGAGTTGACTGTGCTAGAAGCTGAAGTGAGCTTGACAGGGAGAGATTGGCAGAAACACCCCATTGTGACTGGTCCAGCCGCCCCATGTATCCTGGGCATTGACTACCTCAGGAATGGATATTTTAAGGACCCAAAGGGGCATAGATGGGCTTTTGGAATAGCCACTGTACAGACAGAAGGGATTGAACAATTGAACTCATTGCCAGGTCTCTCAGAAAGTCCTTCTGCTGTTGGACTGTTGAAAGTTGAGGAACAGCAAGTGCCAATTGCCACCACGACAGTGCACCGTCGGCAATACCGAACGAACCGTGATGCTGTGATCCCCATCCATAAGATGATCCGTGAACTGGAGAGCCAAGGGGTGGTCAGCAAAACCCACTCACCCTTCAACAGCCCCATCTGGCCTGTGCATAAGTCTGATGGAGAATGGAGATTGACTGTGGACTATCGTGGTTTGAATGAAGTTACCCCACCGCTGAGTGCCGCTGTGCCGGACATGCTGGAGCTCCAGTATGAACTGGAGTCCAGGGCAGCAAAGTGGTATGCCACTATTGACATTGCTAATGCGTTCTTCTCCATTCCTCTGGCACCAGAGTGCAGGCCACAGTTTGCTTTCACCTGGAGGGGCGTGCAGTACACCTGGAACCGACTACCCCAGGGGTGGAAACACAGTCCCACCATCTGTCATGGACTGATCCAGACTGCACTGGAGAAGGGTGAGGCTCCAGAACACCTGCAATACATTGATGACATCATTGTGTGGGGGGACACAGCAGAAGAGGTTTTTCAGAAAGGAGAGAAAATCATCCAGATCCTTTTGGGAGCTGGCTTTGCCATCAAACGGAGTAAGGTTAAGGGACCAGCCCAAGAGATCCAGTTCCTGGGAGTGAAGTGGCAGGATGGACGCCGTCAGATTCCAACAGAAGTCATCAATAAGATCACAGCAATGTCTCCACCCACCAGCAAAAAGGAAACACAAGCCTTCCTGGGTGCCATAGGGTTCTGGAGGATGCATATCCCAGCATACAGTCAGATCGTAAGCCCTCTCTACTTGGTAACCCGTAAGAAGAATGATTTCCACTGGGGCCCTGAGCAGCAGCAAGCCTTTGACCAGATTAAGCATGAGATTGCTCAGGCTGTAGCCCTTGGACCAGTCAGGACAGGACCAGACATACAGAACATGCTCTACTCCGCTGCCGGGAATAATGGCCTGTCTTGGAGCCTTTGGCAGAAGGTGCCTGGTGAGACTCGAGGCCGACCACTTGGATTCTGGAGCCGAGGCTACAGAGGATCTGAAGCCAACTATACCCCCACAGAGAAAGAGATCCTAGCCGCCTATGAAGGAGTTCAAGCCGCCTCAGAGGTGATTGGCACAGAAGCACAGCTGTTTCTGGCACCTCGACTACCAGTGCTGAAGTGGATGTTGTCAGGACAGGCTGCCTCTACACATCACGCCACTGATGCTACCTGGAGCAAGTGGATTTCCCTGATTACGCAGCGCGCCCGTATAGGAAAATCAAATCGCCCTGGGATCCTGGAAATCATCACAAACTGGCCTGAAGGTGAAAATTTTGGTCTAGCAGATGAAGAGGAAGAGCAGGTGACACGTGCGGAAGAAGCTCCACCATACAATCAATTGCCAAAAGAGGAAATACGCCACGCCCTCTTCACCGATGGCTCCTGTCACATTGTAGGGACTAATCGCAAATGGAAAGCAGCTGTATGGAGTCCCACACGACAAGTTGCAGAAGCTACTGAAGGAGAAGGTGGGTCGAGTCAGTTTGCAGAGCTTAAAGCCGTGCAGTTGGCCCTGGACATTGCTGAACGAGAGAAATGGCCAAAGCTTTACCTCTACACCGACTCATGGATGGTGGCCAATGCTCTCTGGGGATGGTTAGACCGATGGAAGAAAACCAATTGGAAACGCAGAGGGAAACCCATCTGGGCTGCCGATATATGGCAAGATATTGCCACCCGAGTAGAGAAGCTGATTGTGAGAGTCCGCCACGTAGACGCACACGTGCCCAAAAATCGGGCCAATGAGGAACATCTCAACAACCAACAGGCAGACCGAGCTGTGCAAGTGAAAGTATCACAGACAGATCTGGACTGGCAGCACAAGGGAGAGCTGTTCTTGGCTCGATGGGCCCATGATGCCTCGGGCCATCAGGGCAGAGATGCCACTTATAAATGGGCACGAGACCGAGGGGTGGATTTAACCATGGACATTATCTCTCAGGTTATCCACGACTGCGAGACATGTGCTGCCATTAAGCAGGCTAAGAGAGTGAAGCCCCTGTGGTATGGTGGGCGCTGGGATAAGTATAAGTACGGGGAGGCCTGGCAGGTTGACTACATCACACTGCCACAGACCCGCCAAGGCAAGCGCTATGTGCTCACCATGGTGGAAGCAACCACAGGGTGGCTGGAGACACACCCAGTGCCTCACGCCACTGCTCGGAACACCATCCTAGGCCTGGAAAAACAAGTGCTGTGGCGACATGGCACCCCAGAACGAATTGAGTCAGATAATGGAACTCATTTCAAAAACAGCTTAGTTGCTACCTGGGCGAGAGAACATGGCATTGAGTGGGTGTATCATATCCCCTACCATGCACCAGCTGCCGGGAAAGTTGAGCGGTGTAATGGACTGTTGAAAACCACTTTGAAGGCGTTGGGTGGAGGGACTTTCAAACACTGGGATCAACACTTAGCAAAGGCTACATGGCTAGTCAACACTAGAGGCTCTGTCAATCGAGCCGGCCCTGCCCAATCAGAACCCCTTCACACTGTAGATGGAGACAAAGTCCCTGTAATACACCTGAGAGGTATGCTAGGGAAAACAGTCTGGATCAACCCTGCCTCAGGCAAAGGCAAACCCATTCGTGGGGTTGTCTTTGCTCAAGGATCTGGTTCCACCTGGTGGGTGATGCAGGAAGATGGAGAGACACGATGTATACCTCAAGGGGAACTTATCTCTGGGTAAACGACTCATATTACTGTATTTGTAAACACTTAATTATTTGAAAGAAAATTTAAGTTTAATGTAGAGTATCGGCATGGAAGAGAATTTAGGGGTGGATAATGTTGTAGTTTGGGATTATTATGTAAATTCTCTCCCCTGCCACTTAACTGCCCAGGCCAGCGGTTAACAAAAGAAGCAGTTAACTGTGATCGCTGGGGTGGGGGCAGGTTTGTCTCTTTTGGTTTTTTTTTTTTTGGATATTCTCCTCAGTCTTGGCTCGGCGGAACGGGGGAGTGGGGACTCCAAGGAGGCAGGCTGCCCTGCTGGTTACTGCTGGGGTTTTTCCCTGGCTGTCTTGCCGCTGCCTACTTCGGACCACCTTTTCCTGCCGTGCTGCTGCCTGCCTTGGATTTGCTGCTGGTTGCTCGTACCTTTCTGCTTCTTGGACGGGGAACACAGGGGGAAGAGACTGAGTCCATCTGAAAGCCCACTGCTCGTCTGTTTCGCTGGAGAGGGACTGAAACTCACTCTGCAGCCAGCCAGGCTGTGACAAGGACACTTAAGTATAACCTTTTCTCCCGGAGGAAAACCTGCTGGGTTTTGTTGTTGTTTTTTTTTTTTTTCTCTTATGGTGTTGGGGAAGTGGGTTGCACTAGTCTGTTTACATATATATATATATATATAGCAGTTATCCTTCTTGTATTAAAATTCCTTTTCTTAAATTTGATAAAGAGTGGTGTGATTATTGTGGAGGAGGCCCCTCCCCTGCTTGTGGGTAAAACATTTTGGTTTTTCCCCTCAAACCGAGACACATGTTGTGCTAAAAAGTGAAAGAGTTGATTCCTGCCAGACAGAAGGCATCAGGAAACACATTTGTTATGGCTTTGGAAAGAGAATCAAGCTTTTCGCCTAGAGAAAAGGTGGCAGGCTTGGGCTCTCCGGTGCCAATGATGGGGCCCCATTAACTCTAGAAAAGGAACAATGGCTTTCTGTCCTAGCATGTTTTCCCTCGGAGGAGTCTTCGTCTGTCTGGAATTCTTGGCTGAAAAAGAGAAAATTCCCGGACCCGCACGTGGTACGCATCGTCGAGCTTTGCACTCAGGGAAAAGGTGGGAGCCTTGGGGTCTCAGCTGGCAATGATGGGGCCTCATTAACTCTAGAAAAGGAACAGTGACTTTCTGTCCTGGCACCTTTTCCCTGCCAAGAATCTTCACTCGTCTTGAATTCTGGGCTGAAAAACAGAAAATTCCTAGACCCGCCCTTGGCACGTACTTGGACCTTTGCACCTAGAGAAAAGGTGGCAGCCTTGGGGTTTCAGCTGTCAATAAAAGGGCCCCATTAATACTAGAAAAGGAATAATCGCTTTCTCTACTGGCACTGTGTCCCTGGGAGGAATCTTCGACTGTCTGGAATTCTGGGCTCAAATACGGCCATATCCCGGATTTGCAGATTGGACGCCCCTTCGGGCTTTGCGCCCATGGGAAAGGTGGCAGCCTTGGTCTTTCAGGTGCCAGTGATGGGGACCCATTAACCCTAGAAAAGGAATAATGACTTTCTGTACTGCCACCTTTTCCCTGACAGGAATCTTCAACTGTCTGGAATTCTGTACTGAAAAACGGCACTTTCCCGGAATGGCATGTGGCGCGTACCGTGGAGCTTTGCGCCCAGAGGAAAGGTGGAAGTCTTGGGCTCTCAGGTTCCAATGATGGGGCCCCATTAGCACTAGGAAAGAAACAGGCGGTTTCTCTACTGGCACCTTTTCCCTTGCAGGAATCTTCGCTCGTCTTGAATTCTGGGCAGAAAAACAGAAATTTCCTCGACCCGCCCGTGGCACGTACCTTGGACCTTTGCACCTAGAGAAAAGGTGGTAGCCTAAGGGTGTCAGGTGCCAATGATGTGGCCCCATAAACCTTAGAGAAGGAACAATGGCATTATATCCTACCACCTTTTCCCTGGGAGGAGTCTTCGTCCGTCTGGAATTCAAGGCTCAAATACGGCCATATCCCGGATTTGCAGATTGGACGCCCTGTCGAGCTTTGCGCCCATGTGAAAGGTGGCAGCCTTGGTCTTTCAGGTGCCAATGATGGGGACCCATTAACACTAGAAAAGGAACAATGGCTTTCTGTCCTGGCACCTTTTCCCTGACAGGAATCTTCGACTGTCTGGAGATCTGGGCTGAAAAACAGCACTTTCATGGACCCGAACGGGGCATGAACCGTGGAGCTTTGGGCACACAGAGAAGGTGGGAGCCTTGGGCTCTCAGGTGCCAATGATGGGGCCCCATTAACCCTAGAAAAGGAAAAATGGCTTTCTGTCCTGGCACCTTTTCCCTGCCAAGAATCTTCATCCATCTGGAATTCTGGAGTGAAAAACAGCACTATCCCGGAACGGCATGCGGCATGTACCATGGATCTTTGCGCCCAGAGGAAAGGTGGAAGTCTTGGGCTCTCGAGTGCTAATGATGGGGCCCCGTTAACACTAGAAAATGAACAATGGCTTTCTCTCCTGGCACCTTTTCCCTGGGAAGAATCTTCGCTCATCTGGAATTCTGGGCTGAAAACCAGAAATTTCCTAGACCCGCCCGTGGCACGTACCGTGGAGCTTTGCGCCTAGAGAAAAGATGGCAGCCTAGGGGTGTCAGGTGCCAATGATGTTGCCCCATAAACCTTAGAAAAGGAACAATGGCATTCTCTCCCGGCACCTTTTCCTTTGGAGGAATCTTCATCCGTCTGGAATTCTGGGCTGAAAAACGGCACTTTTCACGGACCTGCACATGGTACGCACTGTCGAGCTTTGCGCCCAGGGAAAAGGTGGCAGCATTGCACTCTCAGGTGCCAATGATGGGGCCCCATTAACCCTAGAAAAGGAACAATGGCTTTCTGTCCTGCCACGTTTTCCCTGGCAGGAATCTTCGTCCGTCTGGAATTCTGGGTTGAAAAACAGCACTTTCTTGGACGCGCACGTGGCACGAACCATGGAGCTTTGCGCCCAGAGATAAGGTGGTAGCCTTCGGGTGTCAAGTTCCAGTGATGGGGCAACATTAACCCTAGAAAATGAACAATGGCTTTCTGTCCTGGCACCTTTTCCCTGGCAGGAATCTTCGACTGTCTGGAATTCAGGGATGGAATACGGCACTTTCCCGGACCCGCACGTGGCACGCACCGTCGAGATGTGCGCCCAGGGAAAAGGTGGCAGCCTTGGGCTCTGAGGTGCCAATGATGGGGCCCCATTAACACTAGAAAAGGAACAATGGCTTTCTGTCCTGCCACCTTTTCCCTGCCAGGAATCTTCATCCATCTGGAATTCTGGGCTGAAAAACGGCACTTTCCCGGAACGGTATGTGGCGCGTACCGTGGAGCTTTGCGCCCAGAGGAAAGGTGGAAGTCTTGGGCACTCGGGTGCCAATGATGGGGCCCCGTTAACCCTAGAAAAGGAACAATGGCTTTCTGTCCTGGCACCTTTTCCCTTGCAGGAATCCGCGTCCGTCTGGAATTCGGGGCTGAAAAACAGAAATTTTCAGTACACGCATGAGGCGGGCAGCATTGAGCTTTGTGCTCAGAGAAAAGGTGGCAGCATTGCACTCTCAGGTGCCAATGATGGGGCCCCGTTAACCCTAGAAAAGGAAGAATGGCTTTCTGTCCTGGCACCTTTTCCCTGGGAGGAATCTTCGTCCGTCTGGAATTCTGGGCTGAAAACCGGCACTTTTCACGCACCTGCACGTGGCACGCACCGTCAAGTTTTACGCCTAGAGAAAAGGTGGCAGGCTTGGGCTCTCCGGTGCCAATGATGGAGCCCCATTAACTCTAGAAAAGGAACAATGGCTTTCTGTCCTAGCATGTTTTCTCTGGAAGGAATCTTCGTCCGTCTGGAATTCTGGGCTGAAAAACGGCACTTTCCCTGACCTGCACGTGGCACGTATTGTGGAGCTTTGCGCCCAGAGGAAAGGTGACAGCCTTGGCCTCTCAAGTGCTAATGATGGGGCCCCATTAACAGTAGAAAAGGAACAATGGCTTTCTGTCCTGGCACCTTTTCCCTGGCAGGAATCTTAGTTCATCTGGAATTCTGGGCTGAAAAAACGAAATTTTCAGTACACGCACGTGGCACGAACCGTGGAGCTTTGCGCCTAGAGAAAAGGTGGCAGCCTTGGGGTGTCAGGTTCCAATGATGGGGCCCCATTAGCACTAGAAAAGGAACAATGGCTTTCTCTCCTGGCACCTTTTCCCTGGGAAGAATGTTCGCTCCTCTTGAATTCTGGGCTGAAAAACAGAAATATCCTAGACCCGCCTGTGGAACGTACCGTGGAGCTTTGCGCCCAGGGGAAAGGTGGCAGCCGTGGGCTCTCAGCTGCCAGTGATGTGGCCCCATTAACCCTCGAAAATGAACAATGGCTTTCTGCCCTGGCACATTTTTCCTGGCAGGAATCTTCGTCCATCTGGAATTCTGTACTGAAAAACGGCACATTCCCGGACCCGCACGTGGCACGCACCGTCGAGTTTTGCGCCCAGGGAAAAGGTGGCAGCATTGCGCTCTCAGGTGCCAATGATGGGGCCCCATTAACACTAGAAGAGGAAGAATGGCTTTCTGTCCTGGCACCTTGTCCCTGGGAGCAATCTTCCTCCGTCTGGAATTCTGGGCTGACGGATAGCAATTTCCTGGACGAACACGCGGCACGCACGGTTGAGATTTGTTCCCAGGGAAAACATTGCAGCCTTGGGCTTACAGGTGCCAATGATGGGGCCCCATTAACCCTAGAAAAGGAACAATGGCTTTCTGTCCTGGCAACCTTTCCCTGCCAGGAGTCTTCGTCCGTCTCGAATTCTAGGCTGATTAACGGCACTTTCCCGGACCCTCACGTGCCACGCACCATTGAGCTTTGCGCCTGGGGAGAATGTGGCAGCCTTGGACTCTCAGGTGCCAATGATGGGGCTTCATTAACCCTGGAAAAGGAACAATGGCTTTCTTTTGTGTCACTTCTTCCCTTGGAGGAATCTTGGTCAGTCATGTATTCTGGGCTGAAAAAGAGCACTTTCCCGGAACGGCAAGTAACATGCTTCATCGAGCTTTTCTCCCAGGGAAAAGGTGGCACCCTTGGGCTCTCAGGTGCCAATAATGGGGCCCCATTAACTCTGGAAAAGGAACAATGGCTTTCTGTCCTGGCACCTTTTCCCTTGGAGGAATCTTTGTCCATCTGGAGTTCTGAGCTGAAAAACGGCACTTTCCCGAACCCGCACATAGCACGCACCGTCGAGCTTTGCGCCCAGGGAAAAGGTGGCAGCCTTGGACTCTCAGGTGCTAGTGATTGGGCCCCATAAACTTTAGAGAAGGAACAGTGGCTTTTTGTCCTGGCACCTTTTCCCTGGGAGGATTCTTCTTCTGTCTGGAACTCTAGGCTGAAGAACATCACTTTCCCAAACGTGCACATACCATGCATCGTCGAGCTTTGCGCCCAGGGAAAAGGTGGCAGCCTCGGGCTCTCAGGTGCCAATGATCGGGCCCCATTAACACTAGAAAAGGAAGAATGGCTTTCTGTCCAACCAATTTTTCCCTGGGAGGAATCTTCGTCCCTCTGGAATTCTGGGCTGAACAATGGCACCTTTTCGGAGACGCATGTGGCACGCACCGTCGAGCATTGCGCGCAGGGGAAAGGTGGCAGACTTGGGCTCTCAGGTGCCAATGATGGAGCTTCATTGACCCTAGAAAAGGAACAATGGCTTTCTGTCCTGCCACTTTTCCCTGCCAGGAATCTTCGTCCGTCTGGAATTCTGGGCTGAAAACACAAATTTACAGGACACGCACGAGGCACGCACTGTTGAGCTTTGCGCCCAGGAAAAAGATGGGAGCCTTGGGCTCTCAGGTACCAGTGATGGGGCTTCATTAACGCTAGAAAAGGAACAATGTCTTTCTGTCCTGGCGCCTTTTCCCTCGGAGGAATCTTAGTCAGTCTGGAATTCTGGGCTGAATAACGGCACTTTCCCTGACGCGCACGAGGCGCGCACCGTCGAGCTTTGCGCCCAGTGAAAAGGTGGCAGCCTTGGGCTCTCAGGTGCCAGTGATGGGGCCCCATAAACCCTAGAAAAGGAACAATGGCTTTCTGTCCTGGCAGCATTTCCCTGGGAGGAATCCTCATCCGTCTGGAATTCTGGGCTGAAAAACGGCACTTTCTGGAAACATCGCGTGGCACGCACCGTCAAGCATTGCGCCCAGGGGAAAGGTGGCAGCATAGCGCTCTCAGGTGCCAATGATGGGGCCCCACTAACACTAAAAAAGGAAGAATGGCTTTCTGTCCTGCCACCTTTTCCCTGGCAGGAATCTTCGTCCATCTGGAATTCTGGGCTGAAAAATGGCACCTTCCCTGACGTGCACGAGGCACGCACCGTCGAGCTTAGCGCCCAGAGGAAAGGTGGCAGCCTTGGGCTCTTAAGTGCCAATGATGGGGCCCCATAAACTGTAGAGAAGGAACAGTGGCTTTCTGCCCTGACACCTATTCCCTGGGAGGAATCATCGTCCATCTGGAAATCTGGGCTGAAAACCGGCACTTTTAATGGGCCTGCACGTGACACGCACCGTCGAGCTTTGAGCCCAGGGAAAAGGTGGGAGCCTTGGGCTCTCAGGTGCCAATGATGGGGCCCCATTAACCCTAGGAAAGGAACAATGCCTTTCTGTCCTGACAGCATTTCCCTGGGAGGAATCTTCGTCCATCTGGAATTCAAGGCTGAAAAACAGCATTTTTTTGGACCTGCGCGTGGCACGCACCGTCGAGCTTTGCGCCCAGGGAAAATGTGGGAGCCTTGGGCTCTCAGGTGCCAATGATGGGGCCCCATTACCTCTAGAAAAGGAATAATCGCTTTCTGCCCTGGCACCTTTTCCCTGAAAGGAATCTTCGTCCGTCTGGAATTCTGGGCTGAAAAACAGCACTTTCCCGGACGCGCACGTGGCACGAACCGTGGAGCTTTGCGCCCAGAGATAAGGTGGTAGCCTTCGGGTGTCAGGTTCCAGTGATGGGGCCCCATTAACCCTAGAAAATGAACAATGGCTTTCTGTCCTGGCACCTTTTCCCTGGCAGGAATCTTTGTCCGTCTGGAATTCGGGGAGGAAATACGGCACTTTCCCGGACCCGCACGTGGCACGCACCGTTGAGATGTGCACCCAGGGAAAACGTTGCAGCCTTGGGCTCTGAGGTGCCAATGATGGGGCCCCATTAAACCTAGAAAAGGAACAATGGCTTTCTGTCCTGCCAGCTTTTCCCTGGCAGGAATCTTCATCCGTCTGGAATTCTGGGCTGAAAAACGGCACTTTCCTGGAACGGCATGTGGCGCGTATCGTGGAGCTTTGCGCCCAGAGGAAAGGTGGAAGTCTTGGGCTCTCAGGTTCCAATGATGGGGCCCCATTAGCACTAGGAAAGAAACAAGCGGTTTCTCTACTGGCACCTTTTCCCTGCCAGGAATCTTCGCTCGTCTTGAATTCTGGGCTGAAAAACAGAAATTTCCTCGACCCGCCCGTGGCACGTACCTTGGACCTTTGCACCTAGAGAAAAGGTGGTAGCCTAAGGGTGTCAGGTGCCAATGATGTGGCTCCATAAACCTTAGAGAAGGAACAATGGCTTTATCTCCTACCACCTTTTCCCTGGAAGGAGTCTTCATTCGTCTCGAATTCAAGGCTCAAATACGGCCATATCCCGGATTTGCAGATTGGACGCCCTGTCGAGCTTTGCGCCCATGTGAAAGGTGGCAGCCTTGGTCTTTCAGGTGCCAATGATGGGGACCCATTAACACTAGAAAAGAAACAATGGCTTTCTGTCCTGGCACCTTTTCCCTGACAGGAATCTTCGACTGTCTGGAGATCTGGGCTGAAAAACGGCACTTTCATGGACCCGAACGGGGCACGAACCGTGGAGCTTTGGGCACACAGAGAAGGTGGGAGCCTTGGGCTCTCAGGTGCCAATGATGGGGCCCCATTAACACTAGAAAAGGAACAATGACTTTCTGTCCTGGCACCTTTTCCCTGCCAAGAATCTTCATCCATCTGGAATTCTGGGGTGAAAAACGGCACTTTCCCGGAACGGCATGAGGCATGTACCATGGACCTTTGCGCCCAGAGGAAAGGAGGAAGTCTTGGGCTCTCAGGTGCTAATGATGGGGCCCCGTTAACACTAGAAAATGAACAATGGCTTTCTCTCCTGGCACCTTTTCCCTGGAAAGAATCTTCGCTCATCTGGAAATCTGGGCTGAAAACCAGAAATTTCCTAGACCCGCCTGTGGCACGTACCGTTGAGCTTTGTGCCTAGAGAAAAGGTGGCAGCCTAGGGGTGTCAGGTACCAATGATGTGGCCCCATAAACCTTAGAAAAGGAACAATGGCTTTCGCTCCCGGCACCTTTTCCTTTGGAGGAATCTTCGTCCGTCTTGAACTCTGGGCTGAAAAACCGCACTTTTCACGGACCTGCACATGGTACGCACTGTCGAGCTTTGCGCCCAGGGAAAAGGTGGCAGCCTTGGGCTCTCAGGTGCCAATGATGGGGCCCCATAAACTGTAGAGAAGGAACAATGACTTTCTGCCCTGGCACCTATTCCCTGGGAGGAATCATCGTCCATCTTGAAATCTGGGCTGAAAAACGGCACTTTTCACGGGCCCGCACGTGGCATGCACTGTCGAGCTTTGCGCCCAGGGAAAAGGTGGCAGCATTGCGCTCTCAGGTGCCAATGATGGGGCCCCATTAACGCTAGAAAAGGAACAATGGCTTTCTGTCCTGGCACCTTTTCCCTGGGAGGAATCATCGTCTGTCTAGAATTCTGGGCTTAAGGACGGCACTTTCCTGGACCCACACATGGCACGCACGGTTGAGATTTGTTCCCAGGGAAAAGGTGGCACCCTTGGGCTCTCAGGTGCCAATGATGGGGCTTCAATAACCCTAGAAAAGGAACAATGGCTTTCTATTCTGGCACCTCTTCCCTGGCAGGAATCTTCGTCCGTCTGAAATTCTAGGCTGAAAACCGGCATTTTCCCGGACCCCCAAGTGGCACGCGCCATCGAGCTTTCCACCCAGGGAAAAGATGGCAGCCTTGGGCTCTCAGATGCCAATGATGGGGCTCCATTAACCCTAGAAAAGGAACAATGCCTTTCTGACCTGGCACCTTTTCCTTGGCAGGAATCTTCGTCCGTCTTGAATTCTGGGCTGAAAAACGGCACTTTCCCAGAATGGAACGTGGCACGTACCGTGGAGCTTTGCACCCAGAGGAAAAGGTGACAGCCTTGGACTCTCAGGTGCCAATTATGGGGGCCAAATAACACAAGAAAAGGAACAATCGCTTACTGTGCTGGCACCTTTTCCCTGCCAGGAATCTTGGTCCGTCTGGAATTCTGGGCTGAAAAACAGAAATTTTCAGTACACGCACGTGGCACGAACTGTGGAGCTTTGCACCCAGGGAAAAGCTGGCAGCCTTGGGGTGTCAGGTTCCAATGATGGGGCCCCGTTAACTCTAGAAAAGGAACAATGGCTTTCTGTCCTGGAACCTTTTCCCTCCGAAGAACCTTCGTCCATCTTGAATTCTGGGCTCAAATACGGCCATATCCCGGAACTGCAGATTGCACGCCATGTCGAGCTTTGCGTCCAGGGAAAAGGTGGCAGCCTTCGGCTTTCAGGTGCCAATGATGGGGCCCCATTAACCCTAGAAAAGGAACAATGGCTTTCTGTCCTGGCACCTTTTCCCTGGCAGGAATCTTCGACTGTCTGGAACTCTGGGCTGAAAAACGGCACTTCCCCGGACCCGCACGTGGCACGCACCGTCGAGCTCTGCGCCCAGGGAAAAGTTGGGAGCCTTGGGCTCTCAGGTGCCAATGACGGGGCCCCATTAACATCAGAAAAGGAACAATGGCTTTCTCTGCTGGCACCTTTTCCTTGGGAGGAATCTTCGTCTGTCTCGAATTCTGGACTGTAAAACGGCACTTTCCCAGACCCGCAGGAGGCACGAACCTTGGAGCTTTGCGTCCAGAGATAAGGTGGAAGACTTGGGGTGTCAAGTTACAATGATGGGGCCCCATTAACCCTAGAAAAGGAACAATGGCTTTCTGTCCTGGCACCTTTTCTCTGCCAAGAATCTTCATCCGTCTGGAATTCTGGGCTGAAAAATGGCACTTTCCCGGAATGGAACGTGGCACGTACTGTGGAGCTTTGCGCCCAGTGGAAAAGGTTACAGCCTTGGACTCTCAGGTGCCAATTATGGGGGCCGAATAACACTAGAAAAGGAACAGTTGCTTCCTGTGCTGGCACCTTTTCCCTGGAAGGAATCTTGGTCCGTCTGGAATTCTGGGCTGAAAAACAGAAATTTTCAGTACACGCACGTGGTACGAACTGTGGAGCTTTGCACCCATGGAAAAGCTGGCAGCCATGGGGTGTCAGCTGACAATGATGGGGCCCCATTAACACTAGAAAAGGAACAATGGCTTTCTGTCCTGGCATTTTTTCCCTGGGAGCAATCTTCCTCCGTCTGGAATTCTGGGCTGACGAATAGCAATTTCCTGGACCAACACGTGGCACGCACGGTTGAGATTTGTTCCCAGGGAAAACGTTGCAGCCTTGGGCTCTCAAATGCCAATGATGGGGCCCCATTAACCCTAGAAAAGGAACAATGCCTTTCTGTCCTGGCACCTTTTCCCTGCCAAGAATCTTCATCCGTCTGGAATTCTGGGCTGAAAAACGGCACTTTCCCGGAATGGCATGTGGCGCGTACCGTGGAGCTTTGCGCCCAGAGGAAAGGTGGAAGTCTTGGGCTCTCAGGTTCCAATGATGGGGCCCCATTAGCACTAGGAAAGAAACAAGCGGTTTCTCTACTGGCACCTTTTCCCTGCCAGGAATCTTCGCTCGTCTTGAATTCTGGGCTGAAAAAGAGAAATTTTCCCGACCCGCCCGTGGCACGTACCTTGGACCTTTGCACCTAGAGAAAAGGTGGTAGCCTAAGGGTGTCAGGTGCCAATGATGTGGCCCCATAAACCTTAGAGAAGGAACAATGGCTTTATCTCCTGCCACCTTTTCCCTGGGAGGAGTCTTCGTCCGTCTGGAATTCAAGGCTCAAATACGGCCATATCCCGGATTTGCAGATTGGACGCCCTGTCGAGCTTTGCGCCCATGTGAAAGGTGGCAGCCTTGGTCTTTCAGGTGCCAATGATGGGGACCCATTAACACTAGAAAAGGAACAATGGCTTTCTGTCCTGGCACCTTTTCCCTGACAGGAATCTTCGACTGTCTGGAGATCTGGGCTGAAAAATGGCACTTTCATGGATCCGAACGGGGCACGAACCGTGGAGCTTTGGGCACACAGAGAAGGTGGGAGCCTTGGGCTCTCAGGTGCCAATGATGGGGCCCCATTAACCCTAGAAAAGGAAAAATGGCTTTCTGTCCTGGCGCCTTTCCCCTGCCAAGAATCTTCATCCATCTGGAATTCTGGGGTGAAAAACGGCACATTCCCGGAACGGCATGAGGCATGTACAATGGAGCTTTGCGCCCAGAGGAAAGGTGGAAGTCTTGGGCTCTCGGGTGCTAATGATGGGGCCCCGTTAACACTAGAAAATGAACAATGGCTTTCTCTCCTGGCACCTTTTCCCTGGGAAGAATCTTCGCTCATCTGGAAATCTGGGCTGAAAACCAGAAATTTCCTAGACCCGCCCGTGGCAAGTACCGTGGAGCTTTGCGCCTAGAGAAAAGGTGGCAGCCTAGGGGTGTCAGGTGCCAATGATGTGGCCCCATAAACCCTAGAAAAGGAACAATGGCTTTCTCTCCCGGCACCTTTTCCTTTGGAGGAATCTTCGTCCGTCTTGAATTCTGGGCTGAAAAACGGCACTTTTCACGGACCTGCACATGGTACGCACTGTCGAGCTTTGCGCCCAGGGAAAAGGTGGGAGCCTTGGGCTCTCAGGTGCCAATGACGGGGCCCCATTAACACTAGAAAAGGAATAATCGCTTTCTGTCCTGGCACCTTTTCCCTGGGAGGAATCTTCGTCCGTCTGGAATTCTGGGTTGAAAAACGGCACTTTCCCGGATGCGCACGTGGCACAAACCGTGGAGCTTTGCACCCAGAGATAAGGTGGTAGCCTTCGAGTGTCAAGTTCCAGTGATGGGGCAACATTAACCCTAGAAAATGAACAATGGCTTTCTGTCCTGGCACCTTTACTCTGGCAGGAATCTTCGACTGTCTGGAATTCAGGGATGAAATACGGCACTTTCCCGGACCCGCACGTGGCACGCACCATTGAGATGTGCGCCCAGGGAAAAGGTGGCAGCCTTGGGCTCTCAGGTGCCAATGATGGGGCCCCATTAACACTAGAAAAGGAACAATGGCTTTCTGTCCTGCCACCTTTTCCCTGCCAGGAATCTTCATCCATCTGGAATTCTGGGCTGAAAAACGGCACTTTCCCGGAACGGTATGTGGCGCGTACCGTGGAGCTTTGCGCCCAGAGGAAAGGTGGAAGTCTTGGGCACTTGGGTGCCAATGATGGGGCCCCGTTAACACTAGAAAAGGAAGAATGGCTTTCTGTCCTGGCACCTTTTCCTTTGCAGGAATCCTCGTCCGTCTGGAATTCTGGGCTGAAAAACAGAAATTTTCAGTACACGCACGAGGCACGCACCGTCGAGCTTTGCGCTCAGAGAAAAGGTGGCAGCATTGCACTCTCAGGTGCCAATGATGGGGCCCCGTTAACCCTAGAAAAGGAAGAATGGCTTTCTGTCCTGGCACCTTTTCCCTGGCAGGAATCTTCGTCCGTCTGGAATTCTGGGCTGAAAACCGGCACTTTTCACGCACCTGCACGTGGCACGCACCGTCAAGCTTTACGCCTAGAGAAAAGGTGGCAGGCTTGGGCTCTCCGGTGCCAATGATGGGGCCCCATTAACTCTAGAAAAGGAACAATGGCTTTCTATCCTAGCATGTTTTCCATGGAAGGAATCTTCGTCTGTCTGGAATTCTAGGCTGAAAAGGAGAAATTTCTCGGACCCGCACGTGGTACGCACTGTCGAGCTGTGCGCCCAGGGAAAAGGTGGCAGCCTTGTGCTCTCAGCTGACAATGATGGGGCCCCATTAACCCTAGAAAAGGAACAATGGCTTTCTGTCCTGGCACCTTTTCCCTGGCAGGAATCTTCTTCAGTCTGGAATTCTGGGCTGAAAAACAGCACTTTCTTGGACTTGCACGTGGCACGCACCGTTGAGCTTTGCGCCCAGGGAAAAGGTGGGAGCCTTGGGCTCTCAGGTGCCAATGATGGGGCCCCATTAACACTAGAAAAGGAACAATGACTTTCTGTCCTGGCACCTTTTCCCTGGCAGGAATCTTCATCCATCTGGAATTCTGGGCTGAAAAACGGCACTTTCCCGGAACGGTATGTGGTGCGTGCCGTGGAGCTTTGCGCCCAGAGGAAAGGTGGAAGTCTTGGGCTCTCAGGTGCCAATGATGGGGCCCCGTTAACACTAGAAAAGGAAGAATGGCTTTCTGTCCTGGCACCTTTTCCCTTGCAGGAATCCTCGTCCGTATGGAATTCTGGGCTGAAAAACAGAAATTTTCAGTAAACGCACGTGGCACGAACCGTGGAGCTTTGCGCCTAGAGAAGAGGTGGCAGCCTTGGGGTGTCAGGTTCCATTGATGGGCCCCTATTAGCACTAGAAAAGGAAGAATGGCTTTCTCTCCTGGCACCTTTTCCCTGGCAGGAATCTTCGTCCGTCTAGAATTCTGGGCTTAAGGACGGCACTTTCCTGGACCCACACGTGGCACGCACGGTTGAGATTTGTTCCCAGGGAAAAGCTGGCACCCTTGGGCTCTCAGGTGCCAATGATGGGGTTTCAATAACCCTAGAAAAGGAACAATGGCTTTCTATTCTGGCACCTTTTCCCTGGCAGGAATCTTCTTCCGTCTGAAATTCTAGGCTGAAAAATGGCATTTTCCCGGGCCCCCAAGTGGCACGCACCATCGAGCTTTGCACCCAGGGAAAAGATGGCAGCCTTGGGCTCTCAGGTGCCAATGATGGGGCTTCAATAACCCTAGAAAAGGAACAATGCCTTTCTGACCTGGCGCCTTTTCCTTGGCAGGAATCTTTGTCCGTCTTGAATTCTGGGCTGAAAAATGGCACTTTCCCAGAATGGAACGTGGCACGTACCGTGGAGCTTTGCGCCCAGAAGAAAAGGTGACAGCCTTGGACTCTCAGGTGCCAATGATATGGGCCAAATAACACTAGAAAAGGAACAATCGCTTACTGTGCTGGCGCCTTTTCCCTGCCAGGAATCTTGGTCCGTCTGGAATTCTGGGCTGAAAAACAGAAATTTTCAGTACACGCACGTGGCACGAACCGGGGAAGCTTTGCGCCCAGGGAAAAGCTGGCAGCCTTGGGGTGTCAGGTTCCAATGATGGGGCCCCGTTAACCCTAGAAAAGGATCAATGGCTTTCTGTCCTGGAACCTTTTCCCTATCAAGAACCTTCGTCCATCTTGAATTCTGGGCTCAAATACGGCCATATCCCTGACCTGCAGATTGCACGCCATGTCGAGCTTTGCGTCCAGGGAAAAGGTGGCAGCCTTCGGCTTTCAGGTGTCAATGATGGGGCCCCATTAACCCTAGAAAAGGAACAATGGCTTTCTGTCCTGGCACCTTTTCCCTGGGAGGAATCTTCGACTGTCTGGAATTCTGGGCTGAAAAACGGCACATCCCCGGACCCGCACGTGGCACGCACCGTCGAGCTCTGCGCCCAGGGAAAAGGTGGAAGCCTTGGGCTCTCAGGTGCCAATGACGGGGCCCCATTAACACTAGATAAGGAACAATGGCTTTCTCTGCTGGCACCTTTTCCCTGGGAGGATTCTTCTTCTGTCTGGAATTCTGGGCTGAAAAACATCACTTTTCTGAACCCGCACATACTATGCACCGTCGAGCTTTGCGCCCAGGGAAAAAGTGGCAGCCTTGGGTTCTCAGGTGCCAAGTTTTGGGCCCCATTAACACTAGAAAATGAAGAATGGCTTTCTGTCCAACCACCTTTTCTCGGGGAGGAATTTTCGTCCCTCTGGAATTCTGGGCTGAAAAACAGAAATGATCAGTAAACGCACGTGGCACGAACCATGGAGCTTCGAGCCCAGAGAAAAGGTGGCAGTCTTGGGGTGTGAGGTTTCAATGATGGGGCCCCATTAGAACTAGAAGAGGAACAATGGCTTTCCGCCCAGGCAACTTTTCCCTGGGAAGAATGTTCGCTCCTCTTGAATTCTGGGCTGAAAAACAGAAATATCCTAGACCCGCCTGTGGAACGTATGTCTCGGTTTGAGGGGAAAAACCCAAAATGTTTTACCCACAAGCAGGGGAGGGGCCTCCTCCACAATAATCACACCACTCTTTATCAGAATTAAGAAAAGGAATTTTAATATAAGAAGGATAACTGCTATATATATATATATATGTAAACAGACTAGTGCAACCCACTTCCCCAACACCACTGGAGAGGGAAAAAAAAAACAAACCAAAAGAAACAAAACAACAACAAAACCCAGCAGGTTTTTTCTCCGGGAGAAAAGGTTATACTTAAGTGTCCTTGTCACAGCCCGGCTGGCTGCAGAGTGAGTTTCAGTCCCTCTCCAGCGAAACAGACAAGCAGTGGGCTTTCAGATGGACTCAGTCTCTTCCCCCTGTGTTCCCCGTCCAAGAAGCAGAAAGGTACGAGCAACCAGCAGCAAATCCAAGGCAGGTAGCAACAGCAGCACCGCACGAAAAGTAGTCCGAGGTGGGCAGCGGCAAGACAGCCAGGGAAAACCCCAGCAGTAACCAGCAGGGCAGCCTGCCTCCTTCGAGCCCCCACTCCCCCGTTCCGCCGAGCCAAGACTCCCGAGAAATCCAAAAAAAGAAACCAAAAGAGACAAACCTGCCCCCACCCCAGCGATCAACAGTTAACTGCTTCTTTTGTTAACCGCTGGCCTGGGCAGTTAAGTGGCAGGGGAGAGAATTTACATAATAATCCCAAACGACAACAACGTACCGTGGAGCTTTGCGCCCAGGGGAAAGGTGGCAGCCGTGGGCTCTCAGCTGCCAGTGATGTGGCCCCATTAACTCTCGAAAATGAACAATGTCTTTCTGCCCTGGCACATTTTTCCTGGCAGGAATCTTCGTCCATCTGGAATTCTGGACTGAAAAACGGCACATTCCCGGACCCGCTCGTGGCACGCACAGTCGAGCATTGCGTTCTCAGGTGCCAATGATGGGGCCCCATTAACACTAGAAAAGGAACAATGGCTTTCTGTCCTGCCACCTTTTGCCTGGGAGGAATCTTCCTCCGCCTGGAATTCTGGGCTGCCGGATGGCAATTTCCTGGACCAACACGTGGCACGCACGGTTGAGATTTGTTCCCAGGGAAAACGTGGCAGCCTTGGGCTCTCAGGTGCCAATGATGGGGCCCCATTAACACTAGAAAAGGAAGAATGGCTTTCTGTCCTTGCAACCTTTCCCTGGGAGGAATCTTCATCCGTCTCGAATTCTAGGCTGAGAAACGGCACTTTCCCGGACCCTCACGTGGCACGCACCGTCGAGCTTTGCGCCCGGGGAGAATGTGGCAACCTTGGGCTCTCAGGTGCCAGTGATGGGGCTTCATTAACCCTAGAAAATGAACAATGGTTTTCTCTGCTGGCACCTTTTCCCTGTGAGGAATCTTCGTCCGTCTGGAATTCTGGGATGAAAAACGGCACTTCCCAAGACCCGCCCGTGGCACTAACCATCGAGCTTTGCGCCCAAGGAAAAGATGGCAGCCTTGGACTCTCAGGTGCCAATGCTGGTGCCCCATTAACCCTGGAAAAGGAACAATGGCTTTCTTTCGTGTCACTTCTTCCCTGGGAGGATTCTTCCTCCATCTGGTATTCTGGGCTGAAAAACAGCACTTTCCCGGAATGGCACGTAGCATGCTTCGTCGAGCTTTTCGCCCAGGGAAAAGGTGGCACCCTTGGGCTCTCAGGTGCCAATAATGGGGCCCTATTAACTCTGGAAAAGGAACAATGTCTTTCTGTCCTGGTACCTTTTCCCTTGGAGGAATCTTTGTCCGTCTGGAGTTCTGGGCTGAAAAACGGAACTTTCCCGAACCCGCACATAGCACGCACCGTAGAGCTTTGCGCCCAGGGAAAAGGTGGCAGCCTTGGGCTCTCAGGTGCCAGTGATTGGGCCCCATAAACTTTAGAGAAGGAACAGTGGCTTTCTGTTCTGGCACCTTTTCCCTGGGAGGATTCATCTTCTGTCTGGAATTCTGGGCTGAAAAACATCACTTTCCCGAACCCGCACATACCATGCACCGTCGAGCTTTGCACCCAGGGAAAAGGTGGCAGCCTTGGGCTCTCAGGTGCCAATTATTGGGCGCCATTACCTCTAGAAAAGGAAGAATGGCTTTCTGTCCTGCCACCTTTTCCCTGGCAGGAATCTTCGTCCGTCTGGAATTCTGGGCTGAACAATGGCACCTTTCCGGAGACGCATGTGACACGCACCGTTGAGCATTGCGCGCAGGGGAAAGGTGGCAGACTTGGGCTCTCAGGTGCCAATGATGAGACTTCATTGACCCTAGAAAAGGAACAATGGCTTTCTGTCCTGCCACTTTTCCCTTCCAGGAATCTTCGTCCGTCTGGAATTCTGGGCTGAAAACACAAATTTTCAGGACACGCACGTGGCACGCACCGTCGAGCTTTGCGCCCAAGGAAAAGATGGGAGCCTTGGGCTCTCAGGTGCCAATGATGGGCCTTCATTAACCCTAGAAAAGGAACAATGTCTTAGTGTCCTGGCGCCTTTTCCCTCGGAGGAGTCTTAGTCAGTCTGGAATTCTGGGCTGAATAACGGCACTTTTCCTGACGCGCACGAGGCGCGCACCGTCGAGCTTTGCGCCCAGTGAAAAGGTGGCAGCCTTGGGCTCTCAGGTGCCAGTGATGGGGCCCCATAAACCCTAGAAAAGGAACAATGGCTTTCGGTCCTGGCAGCATTTCCCTGGGAGGAATCTTCGTCCGTCTGGAATTCTGGGCTGAAAAACGGCACTTTCCCGAAATGGCGCGTGGCACGCACGGTCGAGCTTTGCGCCCAGGGAAAAGGTGGCAGCATTGCGCTCTCAGGTGCCAATGATGGAGCCCCATTAACCCTAGAAAAGCAAGAATGGCTTTCTGTCCTGGCACGTTTACACTTGGAGGAATCTTTGTCCATCTGGAATTCTGGGCTGAAAAACGGCACTTTCCCTTATGCGCACGAGGCACGCACCGTCGAGCTTAGCGCCCAGGGAAAAGGTGGCAGCCTTGGTCTCTCAGGTGCCAATGATGGGGCCCCATTATCTCCAGAAAAGGAATAATCGCTTTCTGCCCTGGCACCATTTCCCTGGAAGGAATCTTCGTCCGTCTGGAATTCAGGGTTGAAAAACGACACTTCCCTGACCCTCACGTGGCATGAACCGTGGAGCTTTGTGCCCAGAGATAAGGTGGTAGCCTTTGCGTGTCAAGTTCCAGTGATGGGGCAACATTAACCCTAGAAAAGGAACAATGGCTTTCTGTCCTGGCACCTTTTCCCTGGCAGGAATCTTCATCCGTCTGGAATTCTGGGTTGAAAAACAGCACTTTCCCGGACCCGCACGTGGCACGCACCGTTGAGATGTGTGCCCAGGGAAAAGGTGGCAGCATTGCGCTCTCAGGTGCCAATGATGGGGCCCCATTAACACTAGAAAAGGAACAATGGCTTTCTGTCCTGGCACCTTTTCCCTGGCAGGAATCTTCGTCCGTCTAGAAATCTGGGCTAAAGGACGGCACTTTCCTGGACCCACACGTGGCACGCATGGTTGAGATTTGTTCCCAGGGAAAAGGTGGCACCCTTGGGCTCTCAGGTGCCAATGATGGGGTTTCAATAACCCTAGAAAAGGAACAATGGCACTCTATTCTGCCTCATTTTCCCTGGCAGAAATCTTCGTCCATCTGAAATTCTAGGCTGAAAAACGGCATTTTCCCGGACCCCCAAGTGGCACGCGCCATCGAGCTTTGCACCCAGGGAAAAGATGGCAGCCTTGGGCTCTCAGATGCCAATGATGGGGCTCCATTAACCCTAGAAAAGGAACAATGCCTTTCTGACCTGGTACCTTTTCCTTGGCAGGAATCTTTGTCCGTCTTGAATTCTGGGCTGAAAAACGGCACTTTTCCCGGAATGGAACGTGGCACGTACCGTGGAGATTTGCGCCCAGTGGAAAAGGTGACAGCCTTGGACTCTCAGGTGCCAGTGATTGGGCCCCATAAACTTTAGAGAAGGAACAGTGGATTTCTATCCTGGCACCTTTTCCCTGGGAGGATTCTTCTTCTGTCTGGAATTCTGGGCTTAAAAACATCACTTTCCTGAACCCGCACATACTATGCACCGTCGAGCTTTGCGCCCAGGGAAAAAGTGGCAGCCTTGGGCTCTCAGGTGCCAATGATCGGGCCCCATTAACCCTAGAAAAGGAAGAATGGCTTTCTGTCCAACGACCTTTTCCCTGGGAGGAATTTTTGTCCGTCTGGAATTCTGGGCTGAAAAATGGCACCTTTCCGGAGCCGCATGTGGCACACACCATCTAGCATTGCGCCCAGGGGAAAGGTGGCAGACTTGGGCTCTCAGGTGCCAATGATGGGCCTTCATTAACCCTAGAAAAGGAACATTGGCTTTCTGTCCTGGTAGCATTTCCCTGGGAGGAATCTTCATCCGTCTGGAATTCTGGGCTGAAAACATAAATTTTCAGGACACGCACATGGCACGCACCGTCGAGCTTTGCGCCCAGGGAAAATATGGGAGCCTTGGGCTCTCAGGTGGCAATGATGGGCCTTCATTAACCCTAGAAAAGGAACAATGTCTTTCTGTCCTGGCAGCTTTTCCCTGGGAGGAATCTTCGTCCGTCTGGAATTCTGGGCTGAAAAACGGCACTATCCCTGACGCGCAAGAGGCACGCACGGTCGAGCTTTGCGCCCAGGGAAAAGGTGGCAGCCCTGGGCTCTCAGGTGCCAATGATGGGGCCCCATTAACATTAGAAAAGGAACAATGGCTTTCTATTCTGGCACTTTTTCCCTGGCAGGAATCTTCGTCCATCTGAAATTCTAGGCTGAAAAACAGCATTTTCACGGAATGGAACGTGGCACGTACCGTGGAGCTTTGTGCCCAGAGGAAAAGGTGACAGCCTTGGACTCTCAGGTGCCAATGATGGGGGCCCCGTTAACACTAGAAAAGGAACAATCACTTAATGTGCTGGCACCTTTTCCCTGCCAGGAATCTTCGTCCGTCTGGAATTCTGGGCTGAAAAACAGAAATTTTCAGTACATGCACGTGGCACGAACTGTGGAGCTTTGCACCCAGGGAAAAGCTGGCAGCCTTGGGGTGTCAGGTTCCAATGATGAGGCCCCGTTAACCCTAGAAAAGGAACAATCGCTTTCTGTTTTGGAACCTTTTCCCTCCCAAGAACCTTCGTCCATCTTGAATTCTGGGCTTAAATATGGCCTAATCCCGGACCTGCAGATTGCACGCCATGTCGAGCTTTGCGTCCAGGGAAAACGTGGCAGCCTTCGGCTTTCAGGTGCCAATGATGGGGCCCCATTAACCCTAGAAAAGGAACAATGGCTTTCTGTCCTGGCACCTTTTCCCTGGGAGGAATCTTCGTCCGTCTCGAATTCTGGACTCTAAAACGGCTCTTTCCCAGACCCGCACGAGGCACGAACCTTGGAGCTTTGCGTCCAGAGATAAGGTGGCAGCCTTGGGGTGTCAAGTTACAATGATGGGGCCCCATTAACCTTAGAAAAGGAACAATGGCTTTCTGTCCTGGCTCCTTTTCTCTGCCAAGAATCTTCATCCGTCTGGAATTCTGGGCTGAAAAACGGCACTTTCCCGGAACGGCACGTGGCATGTACCACGGAGCTTTGCGCCCAGAGGAAAGGTGGCAGCCTTGGCCTCTCAAGTGCTAATGATGGGGCTCCATTAACACTAGAAAAGGAACAATGGCTTTCTGTCCTGGCACCTTTTCCCTGGAAGGAATCCCCGTCCCTCTGGAATTCTGAGCTGAAAAACAGAAATGATCAGTAAACGCACGTGACATGAACCATGGAGCTTCGAGCCCAGAGAAAAGGTGGCAGCCTCGGGGTGTCAAGTTCCAATGATGGGGCCCCATTAGCACCAGAAAAGGAACAATGGCTTTCTGCCCTGGCACCTTCTCCCTGGGAAGAAAGTTCGCTCCTCTTGAATTCTGGGCTGAAAAACAGAAATATCCTAGACCCGCCTGTGGAACGCACCATGGAGCATTGCGCCCAGGGGAAAGGTGGCAGCCGTGGGCTCTCAGGTGCCAATTATCGGGCCCCATTACCTCTAGAAAAGGAACAATGGCTTTCTGCCCTGGCACCTTTTCCCTGGCAGGAATCTTCGTCCGTCTGGAATTCTGGGTTGAAAAACAGAACTTTCCCCGACGCGCAGGAGTCACGCACCGTCGAGCTTTGCGCCCAGGGAAAAGGTGGGAGCCCTGGGCTCTCAGGTGCCAATGATGGGGCCCCATTATCCCTAGAAAAGGAACAATGCCTTTCTGTCCTGGCACCTTTTCCCTGCCAAGAATCTTCATCTGTCTGGAATTCTGGGCTGAAAAACGGCAGTTTCCCAGAACGGCATGTGGCGCGTACCGTGGAGCTTGGCGCCCAGAGGAAAAGTGGAAGTCTTGGGCTCTCAGGTTCCAATGATGGGGCCCCATTAGCACTAGGAAAGAAACAATCGGTTTCTCTACTGGCACCTTTTCCCTGCCAGGAATCTTCGCTCGTCTTGAATTCTGGGCTGAAAAACAGAAATTTCCTCGACCCGCCCGTGGCACGTACCTTGGACCTTTGCACCTAGAGAAAAAGTGGCAGCCTAAGGGTGTCAGGTGCCAATGATGTGGCTCCATAAACCTTAGAGAAGGAACAATGGCTTTATCTCCTACCACCTTTTCCCTGGGAGGAGTCTTCGTCCGTCTGGAATTCAAGGCTCAAATATGGCCATATCCCGGATTTGCAGATTGGACACCCTGTCGAGCTTTGCGCCCATGTGAAAGGTGGCAGCCTTGGTCTTTCAGGTACCAATGATGGGGACCCATTAACACTAGAAAAGGAACAATGGCTTTCTGTCCTGGCACCTTTTCCCTGACAGGAATCTTCGACTGTCTGGAGAACTGGGCTGAAAAACAGCACTATCATGGACCCAAACAGGGCACGAACCGTGGAGCTTTGGGCCAACAGAGAAGGTGGGAGCCTTGGGCTCTCAGGTGCCAATGATGGGGCCCCATTAACCCTAGAAAAGGAAGAATGGCTTTCTGTCCTGGCACGTTTACGCTTGGAGGAATCTTTGTCCATCTGGAATTCTGGGGTGAAAAACGGCACTTTCCCTGATGCACACGAGGCACGCACCGTCGAGCTTTGCACCCAGGGAAAAGGTGGTAGCCTTGGGCTCTCAGGTGCCAATGATGGGGCCCCATTAACCTTAGAAAAGGAACAATGACTTTCTGTCCTGGCACCTTTTCCCTGCCAGGAATCTTCATCCATCTGGAATTCTGGGCTGAAAAACGGCACTTTCCCAGAACGGTATGTGGCGCGTACCGTGGAGATTTACGCCCAGAGGAAAGGTGGAAGTCTTGGGCTCTCAGGTGCCAATGATGGGGCCCCGTTAACACTAGAAAAGGAACAATGGCTTTCTCTCCTGGCACCTTTTCCCAGGGAGGAATCTTCGCTCATCTGGAATTCTGGGCTGAAAACCAGAAATTTCCTAGACCCGCCCGTGACACGTACCGTGGAGCTTTGCGCCTAGAGAAAAGGTGGCAGCCTAGGGGTGTCAGGTGCCAATGATGTGGCCCCATAAACCTTAGAAAAGGAACAATGGGTTTCTCTCCCGGCACCTTTTCCTTTGGAGGAATCTTCGTCCGTCTTGAATTCTGGGCTGAAAAACAACACTTTTCAGGAGCCTGCACATGGTACGCACCGTCGAGCTTTGCGCCCAGGGAAAAGGTGGCAGCATTGCGCTCTCAGGTACCAAAGATGGAGCCCCATTAACCCTAGAAAAGGAACAATGGCTTTCTGTCCTGCCACGTTTTCCCTGGCAGGAATCTTCGTCCATCTGGAATTCTGGGCTGAAGAACGGCACTTTCCCGGACGCGCACGTGGCACGAACCGTGGAGCTTTGCGCCCAGAGATAAGGTGGTAGCCTTCGGGTGTCAAGTTCCAGTGATGGGGCAACATTAACCCTAGAAAATGAACAATGGCTTTCTGTCCTGGCACCTTTTCCCTGACAGGAATCTTTGACTGTCTGGAATTCAGGGATGAAAAACGGCACTTTCCCGGACCCGCACGTGGCACGCACCGTCGAGATGTGCGCCCAGGGAAAAGGTGGCAGCCTTGGGCTATCAGGTGCCAATGATGGGGCCCCATTACCTCTAGAAAAGGAATAATCACTTTCTGTCCTGGCACCTTTTCCCTGCCAGGAATCTTCATCCATCTGGAATTCTGGGCTGAAAAACGGCACTTTCCCGGAACGGTATGTGGCGCGTACCGTGGAGCTTTGCGCCCAGAGGAAAGGTGGAAGTCTTGGGCACTCGGGTGCCAATGATGGGGCCCCATTAACACTAGAAAAGGAAGAATGGCTTTCCGTCCTGGCACCTTTTCCCTTGAGGAATCCTCGTCCGTCAGGAATTCTGGGCTGAAAAACTGAAATTTTCAGTACACGCACGAGGCGCGCACCGTCGAGCTTTGCGCTCAGAGAAAAGGTGGCAGCATTTCACTCTCAGGTGCCAATGATGGGGCCCCGTTAACCCTAGAAAAGGAAGAATGGCTTTCTGTCCTGGCACCTTTTCCCTGGCAGGAATCTTCGTCCGTCTGGAATTCTGGGCTGAAAACCGGCACTTTTCACGCACCTGCACGTGGCACGCACCGTCAAGCTTTACGCCTAGAGAAAAGGTGGCAGGCTTGGGCTCTCCGGTGCCAATGATGGGGCCCCATTAACTCTAGAAAAGGAACAATGGCTTTCTTTCCTAGCATGTTTTCTCTGGAAGGAATCTTCGTCTGTCTGGAATTCTAGGCTGAAAAAGAGAAATTTCTCGGACCCGCACGTGGTACGCACTGTCGAGCTGTGCACTCAGGGAAAACGTGGCAGCCTTGGGCTCTCAGCTGACAATGATGGGGCCCCATTAACCCTAGAAAAGGAACAATGGCTTTCTGTCCTGCCACCTTTTCCCTGGCAGGAATCTTCTTCAGTCTGGAATTCTGGGCTGAAAAACAGCACTTTCTTGGACTTGCACGTGGCACGCACCTTTGAGCTTTGCGCCCAGGGAAAAGGTGGCAGCCTTGGGCTCTCAGGTGCCAATGATGGGGCCCCATTAACCCTAGAAAAGGAACAATGACTTTCTGTCCTGGCACCTTTTCCCTGGCAGGAATCTTCATCCGTCTGGAATTCTGGGCTGAAAAACGGCACTTTCCCGGAACGGTATGTGGTGCGTGCCGTGGAGCTTTGCGCCTAGAGGAAAGGTGGCAGCCTTGGGGTGACAGGTGCCAATGATGTGGCCCCATAAACCTTAGAAAAGGAACAATGGGTTTCTCTCCCGGCACCTTTTCCTTTGGAGGAATCTTCGTCCGTCTTGAATTCTGGGCTGAAAAACGGCACTTTTCACAGACCTGCACATGGTACGCACCGTCGAGCTTTGCGCCCAGGGAAAAGGTGGCAGCATTGCGCTCCCAGGTGCCAAAGATGGAGCCCCATTAACCCTAGAAAAGGAACAATGGCTTTCTGTCCTGCCACGTTTTCCCTGGCAGGAATCTTCGTCCGCCTGGAATTCTGGGCTGAAAAACAGCATTTTTTGGACCTTCACGTGGCACGCACTGTCTAGCTTTGCGCCCAGGGAAAAGGTGGCAGCCTTGGGCTCTCAAGTGCTAATGATGGGGCCCCATTAACACTAGAAAAGGAACAATGGCTTTCTGTCCTGCCACGTTTTCCCTGGCAGGAATCTTCGTCCGTCTGGAATTCTGGGCTGAAAAACAGCACTTTCCCGGACGCGCACGTGGCACGAACCGTGGAGCTTTGCGCCCAGAGATAAGGTGGTAGCCTTCGGGTGTCAAGTTCCAGTGATGGGGCAACATTAACCCTAGAAAATGAACAATGGCTTTCTGTCCTGGCACCTTATCTCTGGCAGGAATCTTTGACTGTCTGGAATTCAGGGATGAAAAACGGCACTTTCCCGGACCCGCACGTGGCACGCACTGTCGAGATGTGCGCCCAGGGAAAAGGTGGCAGCCTTGGGCTCTCAGGTGCCAATGATGGGGCCCCATTACCTCTAGAAAAGGAATAATCGCTTTCTGTCCTGGCACCTTTTCCCTGCCAGGAATCTTCATCCATCTGGAATTCTGGGCTGAAAAACGGCACTTTCCCGGAACGGTATGTGGCGCGTACCGTGGAGCTTTGCGCCCAGAGGAAAGGTGGAAGTCTTGGGCACTCGGGTGCCAATGATGGGGCCCCATTAACACTACAAAAGGAAGAATGGCTTTCTGTCCTGGCACCTTTTCCCTTGAGGAATCCTCGTCCGTCAGGAATTCTGGGCTGAAAAACTGAATTTTTCAGTACACGCACGAGGCGCGCACCGTCGAGCTTTGCGCTCAGAGAAAAGGTGGCAGCATTGCACTCTCAGGTGCCAATGATGGGGCCCCGTTAACCCTAGAAAAGGAAGAATGGCTTTCTGTCCTGGCACCTTTTCCCTGGCAGGAATCTTCGTCCGTCTGGAATTCTGGGCTGAAAACCGGCACTTTTCACGCACCTGCACGTGGCACGCACCGTCAAGCTTTACGCCTAGAGAAAAGGTGGCAGGCTTGGGCTCTCCGGTGCCAATGATGGGGCCCCATTAACTCTAGAAAAGGAACAATGGCTTTCTATCCTAGCATGTTTTCTCTGGAAGGAATCTTCGTCTGTCTGGAATTCTAGGCTGAAAAAGAGAAATTTCTCGGACCCGCACGTGGTACGCACCGTCGAGCTGTGCGCTCAGGGAAAAGGTGGCAGCCTTGGGCTCTCAGCTGACAATGATGGGGCCCCATTAACCCTAAAAAAGGAACAATGGCTTTCTGTCCTGGCACCTTTTCCCTGGCAGGAATCTTCTTCAGTCTGGAATTCTGGGCTGAAAAACAGCACTTTTCACGGACCTGCACATGGTACGCACTGTCGAGCTTTGCGCCCAGGGAAAAGGTGGCAGCATTGCGCTCTCAGGTGCCAAAGATGGAGCCCCATTAACCCTAGAAAAGGAACAATGGCTTTCTGTCCTGGCACCTTTTCCCTGGCAGGAATCTTCATCCATCTGGAATTCTGGGCTGAAAACTGCACTTTCCCGGAACGGAACGTGGCAGGCACCGCTGAGCTTTGTGCCCAGGGAAAAGGTGGGAGACTTGGGCTCTCTGGTGCCAATGATGGGGCCCCATTAACCCTAGAAAAGGAACAATGGCTTTCTTTCCTAGCATGTTTTCCCTGGAAGGAATCTTCGTATGTCTGGAATTCTAGGCTGAAAAAGAGAAATTTCTCGGACCCGCACGTGGTACGCACCGTCGAGCTGTGCGCTCAGGGAAAACGTGGCAGCCTTGGGCTCTCAGCTGACAATGATGGGGCCCCATTAACCCTAGAAAAGGAACAATGGCTTTCTGTCCTGGCACCTTTTCCCTGGCAGGAATCTTCTTCAGTCTGGAATTCTGGGCTGAAAAACAGCACTTTCTTGGACTTGCACGTGGCACGCACCTTTGAGCTTTGCGCCCAGGGAAAAGGTGGCAGCCTTGGGCTCTCAGGTGCCAATGATGGGGCCCCATTAACCCTAGAAAAGGAACAATGACTTTCTGTCCTGACACCTTTTCCCTGGCAGGAATCTTCATCCGTCTGGAATTCTGGGCTGAAAAACGGCACTTTCCCGGAACGGTATGTGGTGCGTGCCGTGGAGCTTTGCGCCTAGAGGAAAGGTGGCAGCCTTGGGTTCTCAGGTTCCAATGATGGGGCCCCGTTAACACTAGAAAAGGAAGAATGGCTTTCTGTCCTGGCACCTTTTCCCTTGCAGGAATCCTCGTCCGTCTGGAATTCTGGGCTGAAAAACAGAATTTTTCAGTAAACGCACGTGGCACGAACCGTGGAGCTTTCCGCCTAGAGAAAAGGTGGCAGCCTTGGAATGTCAGGTTCCATTGATGGGCCCCTATTAGCACTAGAAAAGGAACAATGGCTTTCTCTCCTGGCACCTTTTCCCTGGGAAGAATTTTCTCTCGTCTTGAATTCTGGCCAGAAAAACAGAAATTACCTAGACCCACCCGTGGCACGTCCTGTGGAGCTTTGCGCCTAGAGAAAAGGTGGCAGCCTTGGGGTGTCAGGTGCCAATGATGTGGCCCCATAAGCCCTAGAAAAGGAACAATGGCTTTCTGTCCTGCCACCTTTTCCATGGCAGGAATCTTCAGCCATCTGGAATTCTGGGCTGAAAAACGGCACTTTCCCGGAACGGTATGTGGCGCGTACCGTGGAGCTTTGCGCCCAGAGGAAAGGTGGAAGTCTTGGGCTCTCAGGTGCCAATGATGGGGCCCCGTTAACACTAGAAAATGAACAATGGCTTTCTCTCCTGGCACCTTTTCCCTGGCAGGAATCTTTGCTCATCTGGAATTCTGGGCTGAAAACCAGAAATTTCCTAGACCCGCCCCTGACACGTACCGTGGAGCTTTGCGCCTAGAGAAAAGGTGGCAGCCTAGGGGTGTCAGGTGCCAATGATGTGGCCCCATAAACCTTAGAAAAGGAACAATGGGTTTCTCTCCCGGCACCTTTTCCTTGGGAGGAATCTTCGTCCGTCTTGAATTCTGGGCTGAAAAACGGCACTTTTCACAGACCTGCACATGGTACGCACCGTCGAGCTTTGCGCCCAGGGAAAAGGTGGCAGCATTGCGCTCTCAGGTGCCAAAGATGGAGCCCCATTAACCCTAGAAAAGGAACAATGGCTTTCTGTCCTGCCACGTTTTCCCTGGCAGGAATCTTCGTCCGCCTGGAATTCAAGGCTGAAAAACAGCATTTTTTGGACCTTCACGTGGCACGCACTGTCGAGCTTTGCGCCCAGGGAAAAGGTGGCAGCCTTGGGCTCTCAAGTGCTAATGATGGGGCCCCATTAACACTAGAAAAGGAACAATGGCTTTCTGTCCTGCCACGTTTTCCCTGGCAGGAATCTTCGTCCGTCTGGAATTCTGGGCTGAAAAACGGCACTTTCCCGGACGCGCACGTGGCACGAACCGTGGAGCTTTGCGCCCAGAGATAAGGTGGTAGCCTTCGGGTGTCAAGTTCCAGTGATGGGGCAACATTAACCCTAGAAAATGAACAATGGCTTTCTGTCCTGGCACCTTATCTCTGGCAGGAATCTTTGACTGTCTGGAATTCAGGGATGAAAAACGGCACTTTCCCGGACCCGCACGTGGCACGCACTGTCGAGATGTGCGCCCAGGGAAAAGGTGGCAGCCTTGGGCTCTCAGGTGCCAATGATGGGGCCCCATTACCTCTAGAAAAGGAATAATCGCTTTCTGTCCTGGCACCTTTTCCCTGCCAGGAATCTTCATCCATCTGGAACTCTGGGCTGAAAAACAGCACTTTCCCGGAATGGTATGTGGCGCGTACCGTGGAGCTTTGCGCCCAGAGGAAAGGTGGAAGTCTTGGGCACTCGGGTGCCAATGATGGGGCCCCATTAACACTAGAAAAGGAAGAATGGCTTTCTGTCCTGGCACCTTTTCCCTTGAGGAATCCTCGTCCGTCAGGAATTCTGGGCTGAAAAACTGAAATTTTCAGTACACGCACGAGGCGCGCACCGTCGAGCTTTGCGCTCAGAGAAAAGGTGGCAGCATTGCACTCTCAGGTGCCAATGATGGGGCCCCGTTAACCCTAGAAAAGGAAGAATGGCTTTCTGTCCTGGCAGCATTTCCCTGGGAGGAATCTTCGTCCGTCTGGAATTCTGGGCTGAAAAACGGCACTTTCCCGAAATGGCGCGTGGCACGCACGGTCGAGCTTTTGGCACCTTTTCCCTGGCAGGAATCTTCGTCCGTCTGGAATTCTGGGCTGAAAACCGGCACTTTTCACGCACCTGCACGTGGCACGCACCGTCAAGCTTTACGCCTAGAGAAAAGGTGGCAGGCTTGGGCTCTCCGGTGCCAATGATGGGGCCCCATTAACTCTAGAAAAGGAACAATGGCTTTCTATCCTAGCATGTTTTCTCTGGAAGGAATCTTCGTCTGTCTGGAATTCTAGGCTGAAAAAGAGAAATTTCTCGGACCCGCACGTGGTACGCACCGTCGAGCTGTGCGCTCAGGGAAAAGGTGGCAGCCTTGGGCTCTCAGCTGACAATGATGGGGCCCCATTAACCCTAAAAAAGGAACAATGGCTTTCTGTCCTGGCACCTTTTCCCTGGCAGGAATCTTCTTCAGTCTGGAATTCTGGGCTGAAAAACAGCACTTTTCACGGACCTGCACATGGTACGCACTGTCGAGCTTTGCGCCCAGGGAAAAGGTGGCAGCATTGCGCTCTCAGGTGCCAAAGATGGAGCCCCATTAACCCTAGAAAAGGAACAATGGCTTTCTGTCCTGCCACCTTTTCCCTGGCAGGAATCTTTATCCATCTGGAATTCTGGGCTGAAAACTGCACTTTCCCGGAACGGAACGTGGCAGGCACCGCTGAGCTTTGCGCCCAGGGAAAAGGTGGGAGACTTGGGCTCTCTGGTGCCAATGATGGGGCCCCATTAACCCTAGAAAAGGAACAATGACTTTCTGTCCTGGCACCTTTTCCCTGGGAGGAATCATCGTCCATCTGGAAATCTGGGCTGAAAAACGCCACTTTTAACGGGCCCGCACGTGACACGCGCTGTCAAGCTTTGCGCCCAGGGAAAAGGTGGCAGCATTGCGCTCTCAGGTGCCAATGATGGGGCCCCATTAACACTAGAAAAGGAACAATGGCTTTCTGTACTGGCACCTTTTCCCAGGGAGGAATCTTCGTCTGTCTAGAATTCTGGGCTTAAGGACGGCACTTTCCCAGACCCGCACGAGGAACGAACCTTGGAGCTTTGCGTCCAGAGATAAGGTGGCAGCCTTGGGGTGTCAAGTTACAATGATGAAGCCCCATTAACCCCCAGAAAAATAACACTTGCTTTCTGTCCTGTCACCTTTTCCCTGGGAGGAATTTTCATCCGTCTGGAATTCTGGGCTGAAAAACGGCTCTTTCCCTTACCCGCATGTGGCACGCACCGTCGAGCTTTGCGCCCAGTGAAATGGTGGCAGCCCTGGGGTCTCAGCTGCCAATTTTGGGGCCCCATTAACCCTAGAAAAGGCACAATCGCTTTCTATCCTGGTACCTTTTCCCAGGGAAAAATCTTCGCTGGCCTGGAACTCTGGGATGAGAAACGGCACATTCCCGGACTTGCAAGTGGCACGCGCCGTCGACATTTGCGCCCAGGGAAAAGGTGGCAGCCTTGGGCTCTCGGGTGCCAAAGATGAGGCCCCATTACCCCTAGAAAAAGCACAATGGCTTTCTGTCCTGACACCTTTTCCCAGAGAGGAATCGACTTCCGTCTGGAATTCTGGACTGAAAAACGACATTTTCCCGGACACGCACAGGGTATGCACCGTCGAGCTTTGCACCCAGGGAAAAGGTGGCAGCCTTGGGCTCTCAGGTGCCAATGATGGGGCCCAATTAGCATTACAAAATACACAATGGCTTTGTCTCCTGGTACCTTTTCCCTCTGAGGAATCTTCATAGGTCTGGAATTCTGGGCTGAAAAATGGCACTTTCCCGGACCCGCATGTGGAACGCTCCGTCGAGCTTTGCGCCCAGGGAAAAGGTGGCAGCCTTGGGCTCTCAGCTGTCAATTTTGGGGCCCCATTAACCCTGGAAAAGGCACAATTGCTTTCTGTCCTGGCACCTTTTCCCTGGGAGAAATCTTCATCGGCCTCAAATTCTGGGATGAGAAACAGCACTTTCCTGGACCCGCAAGTGGCACGCACTGTCGAGCTTTGCGCTCAGGGAAAAGGTGGCAGCCTTCGGCTCTCAGGTGCCAAAGATGGAGCCCCATTAACCCTAGAAAAGGAACAATCGCTTTCTGTCCTGGCACCTTTTCCCAGGGCGGAATCTTCATCGGTCTGGAATTCTGGAATGAGAAACGGCAATTTCCCGGACCCTCACGTAGCACGCATGGTCGAGCTTTGCGCCCAGGTTATAGGAGGCAACCTTGGGCTCTCAGGTGCCAATGATGGGGCCCGATTAACCCTAGAAATGGAACAATCGCTTTCTGTCCTGGGAGCCTCTTCCCTGTGAGGAGTCTTCATCCGTCTGGAATTCAGGGCTGAAAAACGGCACTTTCCCAGACAAGAAAGTGGTACGTGCCGTTGATGTTTGCGCCCACGGAAAAGGTGGCAGCCTTGAACTCTCAGGTGCCAATGATGGGGCACCATTGACCCTAGAAAAGGACAATTCGATTTTTGACCTGGCACCTTTTCCCTGGGAGGTGTCTTCGTCCGTCTGGAATTCTGGGCTGAAACATGGCACTTCCCCGGACCCGCAAGTGGCACGCTCCGTCGACATTTGCACCCAGGCAAATGGTGGCAGCCTTGGGCTCTCAGGTGCCAATGATGGGGCCCCGTTAACAGTAGAAAAATAACAATCGCTTTCTGTCCTGGCACCTTTTCCCAGGGAGGAATCTTCGTCCGTCTGGAAATCTGGGTTCAAAAATGGCACTGCCCCAAACCCGCGCAAGGTACACCCTGTCGAGCTTTGCGCCCAGGGAAAAGGGGGCAGCCTTGGGCTCTCAGGTGCCAAAGATGAGGCCCCATTACTCCTAGAAAAGGCACAATGGCTTTCTGTCCTGACACCTTTTCCCAGAGAGGAATCGATTTCCGTCTGGAATTCTGGGCTGAAAAACGGCCCTTTCCAGGACCCGCACAGGGTATGCACCATCGAGCTTTGCACCCAGGGAAAAGGTGGCAGCCTTGGGCTCTCTGGTGCCAATGATGGTGCCCCATTATCCCTACAAAAGGCACAATGGCTTTCTGTCCTGGCACCTTTTCCCAGGGAGGAATCTTCATCGGTTTGGAATTCTGGTCTGAGAATCGGCACTTTCCTGGACCCGCAAGTGGAACGCACCATCGAGCTTTGCGTCCAGGGAAAAGGTGGCAGTCTTGGACTCTCAGGTGCCAATGATGGGGCCTCATTACCTTTACAAAAAGCACAATGGCTTTCTGTCCTGCCACCTTTTCCCTGGGAGGAGCCTTCATCGGTCTGGAATTCTGGGCTGTAAAATGGCACTTTCTGGGACCAGCACGTGGCACGCACTGTCGTGCTTTGCGCCCAGGGAAAAGGAGGCAACCTCTGGCTCTCAGATGCCAATGACGGGCCCCCATTAACACTAGAAATGGAACAATCGCTTTCTGTCCTGGGAGCCTTTTCCCTGGGAGGAGTCGTCATCCGTCTGGAATCCTGGGCTGAACAAAGCACTTTCTCTGACCTGCACGTGGCAGGCACCATCTAGCTTTGCGCTCAGGGAAAAGGTGGCAGCCTTGGGCTCTCAGGTGCCAATGATGGTGCCCCATTATCCCTACAAAAGGCACAATGGCTTTCTGTCCTGGCACCTTTTCCCAGGGAGGAATCTTCATCGGTTTGGAATTCTGGTCTGAGAATCGGCACTTTCCTGGACCCGCAAGTGGAACGCACCGCGGAGCTTTGTGCCCAGGCAAAAGGTGGCAGCCTTGGGCTCTCAGGTGACAATGATGGGGCCCCATTACCCCTAGAAAAATAACACTTGCTTTCTGTCCTGGCACTTTTTCCCTGGGAGGAATCTTCATTGGTCTGGAATTCTGGGCTGAAAACGGCTCTTTCCCTTACCCGCATGTGGCACGCACCGTCGAGCTTGGCGCCCAGTGAAATGGTGGCAGCCCTGGGCTCTCAGCTGCCAATTTTGGGGCCCCATTAACCCTAGAAAAGGCACAATTGCTTTCTCTCCTGGCACCTTTTCCCAGGGAGAAATCTTTGCTGGCCTGGAATTCTGGGATGAGAAACGGCACATTCCCGGACTTGCAAGTGGCACGCGCCGTCGACATTTGCGCCCAGGGAAAAGGGGGCAGCCTTGGGCTCTCAGGTGCCAAAGATGAGGCCCCATTACCCTTAGAAAAGGCACAATGCCTTTCTGTCCTGACACCTTTTCCCAGAGAGGAATCGACTTCCGTCTGGAATTCTGGGCTGAAAAACGGCCCTTTTTCAGACCCGCATAGGGTATGCACCGTCGAGCTTTGCGCCCAGGGAAAGGGTGGCAGCCTTGGGCTCTCAGGTGCCAATGATGGGGCCCAATGAGCATTACAAAATACACAATGGCTTTGTCTCCTGGTGCCTGTTCCGTCAGAGGAATCTTCATAGGTCTGGAATTCTGGGCTGAAAAATGGCACTTTCCGGGACCTGCACGTGGAACGCTCCGTCGAACTTTGTGCCCAGGGAAAAGGTGGCAGCCTTGGGCTCTCAGGTGTCAATTTTGGGACCCCATTACCCCTAGAAAAGGCACAATGGCTTTCTGTCCTGAAACCTTTTCCCAGAGAGGAATCGACTTCCGTCTGGAATTCTGGGCTGAAAAACAGCCCTTTCCCGGTCCCGCACAGGGTATGCACCGTCGAGCTTTGCACCCAGGGAAAAGATGGCAGCCTTGGGCTCTCAGGTGCCAATGATGGGGCCCAATTAGCATTACAAAATACACAATGGCTTTGTCTCCTGGTACCTTTTCCCTCTGAGGAATCTTCATAGGTCTAGAATTCTGGGCTGAAAAATGGCACTGTCCCGGACGCGCACGTGGAACGTTCCGTCGAGCTTTGCGCACAGGGAAAAGGTGGCAGCCTTGGGCTCTCAGGTGTCAATTTTGGGGCCCCATTAACCCTAGAAAAGGCACAATTGCTTTCTGTCCTGGCACCTTTTCCCTGGGAGAAATCTTCATCGGCCTCGAATTCTGGGATGAGAAACAGCACATTGCTGGACCCGCAAGTGGCACGCACCGTCGAGCTTTGCGCTCACGGAAAAGGTTGCAGCCTTCGGCTCTCAGGTGCCAGTGATGGGTCCCCATTACTCCTAGAAAAGGAGAAATCCATTCCTGTCCTGGCACCTTTCCCAGGGAGGAATCTTCATCGGTCTGGAATTCTGGAATGAGAAACGGCATATCCCGGACCCTCACGTAGCACGCATGGTCGAGCTTTGCGCCCAGGGTATAGGAGGCAACCTTGGGCTCTCAGGTGCCAATGATGGGGCCCGATTAACCCTAGAAATGGAACAATCGCTTTCTGTCCTGGGAGCCTCTTCCCTGTGAGGAGTCTTCATCCGTCTGGAATTCAGGGCTGAAAAATGGCAATTTCCCGGACAAGAAATTGGTACGCGCCGTTGATGTTTGCGCCCAGGGGAAAAGGTGGCAGCCTTGAACTCTCAGGTGCTAATGATGGGGCACCCTTGACCCTAGAAAAGGACAATTCGATTTCTGACGTGGCACCTTTTCCCTGGGAGGTGTCTTCGTCCGTCTGGAATGCTGGGCTGAAACATGGCACTTCCCCGGACCCGCAAGTGGCACGCGCCGTCGACATTGGCGCCCAGGCAAAAGGTGGCAGTCTTGGGCTCTCAGGTGCCAATGATGGGGCCCCATTACCTTTACAAAAAGCACAATGGCTTTCTGTCCTGGCACCTTTTCCCTGGGAGGAGCCTTCATTGGTCTGGAATTCTGGGCTGTAAAATGGCACTTTCTGGGACCAGCACGTGGCACGCACTGTCGTGCTTTGCGCCCAGGGAGAAGGAGGCAACCTCTGGCTCTCAGATGCCAATGACGGGCCCCCATTAACACTAGAAATGGAACAATCGCTTTCTGTCCTGGGAGCTTTTTCCCTGGGAGGAGTCGTCATCCGTCTGGAATCCTGGGCTGAACAAAGCACTTTCTCTGACCTGCATGTGGCAGGCACCATCTAGCTTTGCACCCAGGGAAAAGGTGGCAGCCTTGGGCTCTCAGGTGCCAATGATGGGGCCCCGTTAACTCTAGATAAATAACAATCGCTTTCTGTCCTGGCACATTTTCCCTGGGAGGAATTTTCGTCCGTCTGGAATTCTGGGCTGAAAAACGGCACTTCCCCGGACCTGCACGTGGAACGCACCGTCGAGCTTTGTGCCCAGGCAAAAGGTGGCAGCCCTGGGCTCTCAGCTGCCAATTTTGGGGCCCCATTAACCCTAGAAAAGGCACAATCGCTTTCTGTCCTGGCACATTTTTTCAGGGAAAAATCTTCGCTGGCCTGGAATTCTGGGATGAGAAACGGCACATTCCCGGACTTGCAAGTGGAACGGGCCGTCGACATTTGCGCCCAGGGAAAAGGTGGCAGCCTTGGGCTCTCAGGTGCCAAAGATGGGACCCCATTACCCCTAGAAAAGGGACAATGGCTTTCTTTCCTGACACCTTTTCCCAGAGAGGAATCGACTTCCGTCTGGAATTCTGGGCTGAAAAACGGCCCTTTCCCGGACCCGCATAGGGTATGCACCGTCGAGCTTTGCACCCAGGGAAAAGGTGGCAGCCTTGGGCTCTCAGGTTCCAATGATGGGGCCCAATTAGCATTACAAAATACACAATGGCTTTGTCTCCTTGCACCTTTTCCCTCTGAGGAATCTTCATAGGACTGGAATTCTGGGCTGAAAAATGGCACTTTCCCAGGCCCGCACGAGGAACGCTCCGTCGAGCTTTGCGCCCAGGGAAAAGGTGGCAGCCCTGGGCTCTCAGCTGTCAATTTTGGGGCCCCATTAACCCTAGAAAAGGCACAATTGCTTTCTGCCCTGGCACCTTTTCCCTGGGAGAAATCTTCATCGGCCTCGAATTCTGGGATGAGAAACAGCACATTCCTGGACCCGCAAGTGGCACGCACCGTCGAGCTTTGCGCTCAGGGAAAAGGTTGCAGCCTTCGGCTCTCAGGTGCCAATGATGGGTCCCCATTACTCGTAGAAAAGGAGAAATCCATTCCTGTCCTGGCACCTTTTCCCAGGGAGGAATCTTCATAGGTCTGGAATTCTGGAATGAGAAACGGCAATCTCCCGGACCCTCACGTAGCACGCATGGTTGAGCTTTGCGCCCAGGGTATAGGAGGCAACCTTGGGCTCTCAGGTGCCAATGATGGAGCCCGATTAACCCTAGAAATGGAACAATCGCTTTCTGTCCTGGGAGCCTCTTCCCTGTGTGGAGTCTTCATCCATCTGGAATTCAGGGGCTGAAAAACGGCACTTTCCCAGACAAGAAAGTGGTACGCGCCATTGATGTTTGCGCCCACGGAAAAGGTGGCAGCCTTGAACTCTCAGGTGCCAATGATGGGGCACCCTTGACCCTAGAAAAGGACAATTCAATTTCTGACGTGGCACCTTTTCCCTGGGAGGTGTCTTCGTCCGTCTGAAATTCTGGGCTGAAAAATGGCACTTGCCCGGACCCGCAAGTGGCACGCGCCGTCGACATTTGCGCCCAGGCAAAAGGTGGCAGCCTGGGGCTCTCAGGTGCCAATGATGGGGCCCCGCTAACACTAGAAAAATAACACTTGCTTTCTGTCCTGGCACCTTTTCCCTGGGAGGATTTTTCGTCTCTCTAGAATTCTGGTCTGAGAATCGGCACTTCCCTGGACCTGCAAGTGGAACGCACCGTCGAGCTTTGTGCCCAGGCAAAAGGTGGCAGCCTTGGGCTCTCAGGTGCCAACGATGGGGCCCCATTACCCCTAGAAAAATAACACTTGCTTTCAGTCCTGGCACCTTTTCCCAGGGAGGAATCTTCATTGGTCTGGAATTCTGGGCTGAAAACGGTTCTTTCCCTTACCCGCATGTGGCACGCACCGTTGAGCTTTGCGCCCAGGGAAAAGCTAGCAGCCCTGGGCTCTCAGCTGCCAATTTTTGGGCCCCATTAACCCTAGAAAAGGCACAATCGCTTTCTGTCCTGGTACCTTTTCCCAGGGAGAAATCTTCGCTGGCCTGGAATTCTGGGATGAGAAACGGCACATTCCCGGACTTGCAAGTGGCACGCGCCGTTGACATTTGCGCCCAGGGAAAAGGTGGCAGCCTTGGGCTGTCAGGTGCCAAAGATGAGGCCCCATTACTCCTAGAAAAGGCACAATGGCTTTCTGTCCTGACACCTTTTCCCAGAGAGGAATCGACTTCCAACTGGAATTCTGGGCTGAAAAACGGCCCTTTCCAGGACCCGCACAGGGTATGCACCATCGAGCTTTGCACCCAGGGAAAAGGTGGCAGCCTTGGGCTCTCAGGTGCCAATGATGGGGCCCAATTAGCATTACAAAATACACAATGGCTTTGTCTCCTGGTACCTTTTCCCTCTGAGGAATCTTCATAGGTCTGGAATTCTTGGCTGAAAAATGGCACTTTCCCAGACCCACACGAGGAACGCTCCGTCGAGCTTTGCGCACAGGGAAAAGGTGGCAGCCTTGGGCTCTCAGGTGTCAATTTTGGGGCCCCATTAACCCTAGAAAAGGCACAATTGCTTTCTGTCCTGGCACCTTTTCCCTGGGAGAAATCTTCATCGGCCTCGAATTCTGGGATGAGAAATAGCACATTCCTTGACCCGCAAGTGGCACGCACCGTCGAGCTTTGCGCTCAGGGAAAAGGTTGCAGCCTTCGGCTCTCAGGTGCCAATGATGGGTCCCCATTACTCCTAGAAAAGGAGAAATCCATTCCTGTCCTGGCACCTTTTCCCAGGGAGGAATCTTCATCGGTCTGGAATTCTGGAATGAGAAACGGCAATTTCCCGGACCCTCACGTAGCACGCATGGTTGAGCTTTGCGCCCAGGGTATAGGAGGCAACCTTGGGCTCTCAGATGCCAATGATGAGGCCCGATTAACCCTAGAAATGGAACAATCGCTTTCTGTCCTGGGAGCCTCTTCCCTGTGAGGAGTCTTCATCCGTCTGGAATTCAGGGTAGAAAAACGGCACTTTCCCGGACAAGAAAGTGGTACGCGCCATTGATGTTTATGCCCACGGAAAAGGTGGCAGCCTTGAACTCTCAGGTGCCAATGATGGGGCACCATTGACCCTAGAAAAGGACAATTCGATTTCTGACATGGCACCTTTTCCCTGGGAGGTGTCTTCGTCCGTCTGGAATTCTGGGCTGAAACATGGCACTCACCCGGACCCGCAAGTGCCACGCACCATCGACATTTGCGCCCAGGCAAAAGGTGGTAGCCTTGGGCTCTAAGGTGCCAATGATGGGTCCTCGTTAAAACTAGAAAAATAACAATCGCTTTCTGTTCTGGCACCTTTTCCCAGGGAGGATTTTTCGTCCGTTCGGAATTCTGGGCTGAAAAACGGCACTTCCCCGGACCTGCCAGTGGAACGCACCGTCGAGCTTTGTGCCCAGGCAAAAGGGGGCAGCCTTGGGCTCTCAGGTGCCAATGATGGGGCCCCGTTAACACTAGAAAAATAACACTTGCTTTCTGTCCTGGCACCTTTTCCCAGGGAGGAATCTTCGTCCGTCTGGAAATCTGGGTTCAAAAATTGCACTACCCCAAACCCGCACAAGGTACACACCGTTGAGCTTTGCGCCCAGGGAAAAGGGGGTAGCCTTGGGCTCTCAGGTGCCAATGATGGTGCCCCATTACCCCTACAAAACGCACAATGGCTTTCAGTCCTGACACCTTTTCCCAGGGAGGAATCGACTTCCGTCTGGAATTCTGGGTTGAAAAACGGTGCTTTCCCGGACCCGCACAGGGTATACATTGTCGAGCTTTGCACCCAGGGAAAAGGTGGCAGCCTTGGGCTCTCAGGTGCCAATGATGGGGCCCAATTAGCATTACAAAATACACAATGGCTTTGTCTCCTGGTACATTTTCCCTCTGAGGAATCTTCATAGGTCTGGAATTCTGGGCTGAAAAATGGCACTTTCCCGGACCTGCACGTGGAACGCTCCGTCGAGCTTTGTGCCCAGGGAAAAGGTGGCAGCCTTGGGCTCTCAGGTGTATATTTTGGGGCCCCATTAACCCTAGAAAAGACACAGTTGCTTTCTGTCTTGGCGCCATTGTGCTTTTTGTAAAGGTAATGGGGCCCCATCATTGGCACCTGAGAGCCCAAGACTGCCACCTTTTCCCTGGACGCAAAGCTCGATGGTGCGTTCTACTTGCGGCTCCAGGAAAGTGCCGATTCTCAGACCAGAATTCCAAACCGATGAAGATTCCTCCCTGGAAAAGGTGCCAGGACAGAAAGCCATTGTGCCTTTTGTAGGGATAATGGGGCCTCATCATTGGAAGCTGAGAGCCCAAGGCTGCCCCCTTTTCCCGGGGCGCAAAGCTCAACGGTGTGTACCTTGTGCGGGTTTGGGGCAGTGTCGTTTTTGAACCCAGATTTCCAGACGGACGAAGATTCCTGCCTGGGAAAAGGTGCCAGGACTGAAAGCAAGTGTTATTTTTCTAGTGTTAATGGGGCCCCATCATTGACACCTGAGAGCCCAAGGCTGCCTCCTTTTCCCTGGACCCAAAGCTAGATGGTGCCTGCCACGTGCAGGTCAGAGAAAGTGCTTTGTTCAGCCCAGGATTCCAGACGGATGACGACTCCTCCCAGGGAAAGGGCTCCCAGGACAGAAAGCGATTGTTCCATTTCTAGTGGTAATGGGGGCCCGTCATTGGCATCTGAGAGCCAGAGGTTGCCTCCTTTTCCCTGGGCGCAAAGCATGACAGTGCGTGCCACGTGCTAGTCCCAGAAAGTGCCATTTTACAGCCCAGAATTCCAGACCAATGAAGACTCCTCCCAGGGAAAAGGTGCCAGGACAGAAAGCCATTGTGCTTTTTGGAAAGGTAATGGGGCCTCATCTTTGGCACCTGAGAGCCCAAGGCTGCCACCGTTTCTCTGAGCGCAAGTGTCGACGGCGAGTGCCACTTGCAAGTCCGGGAATGTGCCGTTTCTCATCCCAGAATTCCAGGCCAGCGAAGATTTCTCCCTGGGAAAAGGTGCCAGGACAGAAAGCCTTTGTGCCTTTTCTAGGGTTAATGGAGCCCAAAAATTGGCAGCTGAGAGCCCAGGGCTGCCACCTTTTCCCTGGGCGCAAAGCTCAACGGTGCGTGCCACATGCGGGTAAGGGAAAGAGCCGTTTTCAGCCCAGAATTCCAGACCAATGAAGATTCCTCCCTGGGAAAAGGTGCCAGGACAGAAAGCAAGTGTTATTTATCTAGTGTTAACGGGGCCCCATCATTGGCACCTAAGAGCCCAAGGCTGCCACCTTTTGCCTGGGCGCAAATGTCGATGGCCCGTGTCACTTGCAGGTCCGGGAAAGTGCCATTTTTAAGCCCAGAATTCCAGACGGACGAAGACACCTCCCAGGGAAAAGGTGCCAGGTCAGAAATCGAATTGTCCTTTTCTAGGGTCAATGGTGCCCCATCATTGGCCCCTGAGAGTTCAAGGCTGTCACCTTTTCAGTGGGCGCAAACATCAACGGTGTGTACCACTTTCTTGTCCGGGAAAGTGCCGTTTTTCTACCCTGAATTCCAGACGGATGAAGACTCCTCACAGGGAAGAGGCTCCCAGGACAGAAAGCGATTGTTCCATTTCTAGGGTTAATCGGGGCCCCATCATTGGCACCTGAGAGCCCAAGTTTGCCTCCTATACCCTGGGCGCAAAGCTCGACCATGCGTGCTACGTGAGGGTCCGGGAAATTGCCCTTTCTCATTCCAGAATTCCAGACCTATGAAGATTCCTCCTTGGGAAAACGTACCAGGAGACAAAGCCATTGTGTATTTTGTAATGCTAATTTGGCCCCATCATTGGCACCTGAGAGCCCAAGGCTGCCACCTTTTCCGTGGGTGCAAAGCTCGACGGTGCATACCCTGTGCGGGTCCAGGAAAGGGCCGTTTTTCAGCCCAGAATTCCAGACGGAAGTCGATTCCTCTCTGGGAAAAGGTGTCAGGACAGAAAGCCATTGTGCCTTTTCTAGGGGTAATGGGGCCTCATCTTTGGCACCTGAGAGCCGAAGGCTGCCCCCTTTTCCCTGGGGGCAAATGTCGACGGCGCGTGCCACTTGCAAGTCCGGGAATGTGCCGTTTCTCATCCCAGAATTCCAGGCCGATGAAGATTTCTCCCAGGGAAAAGGTGCCAGAACAGAAAGCGATTGTGCCTTTTCTAGGGTTAATGGGGCCCCAAAATTGGCAGCTGAGAGCCCAGGGCTGCCACCTTTTCCCTGGGCGCCAAGCTCAACGGTGCGTGCCACATGCGGGTAAGGGAAAGAGCCATTTTCAGCCCAGAATTCCAGACCAATGAAGAATCCTCCCAAGGAAAAGGTGCCAGGACAGAAAGCGATTGTTATTTATCTCGTGTTAACGGGGACCCATCATTGGCACCTGAGAGCCCAAGGCTGCCACCTTTTCCCTGGGCGCAAAGCTAGATGGTGCCTGCCACGTGCAGGTCAGAGAAAGTGCTTTGTTCAGCCCAGGATTCCAGACGGCTGACGACTCCTCCCAGGCAAAAGGCTCCCAGGACAGAAAGCGATTGTTCCATTTCTAGTGTTAATGGGGGCCCGTCATTGGCATCTGAGAGCCAGAGGTTGCCTCCTTTTCCCTGGGCGCAAAGCACGACAGTGCATGCCACGTGCTGGTCCCAGAAAGTGCCATTTTACAGCCCAGAATTCCAGACCAATGAAGACTCCTCCAAGGGAAAAGGTGCCAGGATAGAAAGCCATTGTGCTTTTTGTAAAGGTAATGGGGCCCCATCATTGGCACCTGAGAGCCCAAGGCTGCCACCTTTTCCCTGGACGCAAAGCTCGATGGTGCGTTCCACTTGCGGGTCCAGGAAAGTGCCGATTCTCAGACCAGAATTCCAAACCAATGAAGATTCCTCCCTGGGAAAAGGTGCCAGGACAGAAAGCCATTGTGCCATTTCTAGGGGTAATGGGGCCTCATCATTGGCAGCTGAGAGCCCAAGGCTGCCCCCTTTTCCCTGGGCGCAAAGCTCGACGGTGTGTACCTTGTGCGGGTTTGGGGCAGTTCCATTTTTGAACCCAGATTTCCAGACAGACGAAGATTCCTGCCTGGGAAAAGGTGCCAGGACAGAAAGCAAGTGTTATTTTTCTAGTGTTAACGGGACCCCATCATTGGCACCTGAGAGCCCAAGGCTGCCACCTTTTGCCTGGGCGCAAATGTCGACGGCGCGTGCCACTTGCGGGTCCGGGGAAGTGCCATTTTTAAGCCCAGAACTCCAGACGGACGAAGACACCTCCCAGGAAAAAGTTGCCAGGTCACAAATCGAATTGTCCTTTTCTAGGGTCAAGGGTGCCGCATCATTGGCACCTGAAAGTTCAAGGCTGCCACCTTTTGCCTGGGCGCAAACATCAACGGCGCGTACCACTTTCTTGTCCGGGAAAGTGCCGTTTTTCAGCCCTGAATTCCAGACGGATGAAGACTCCTCACAGGGAAGAGGCTCCCAGGAAAGAAAGCGATTGTTCCATTTCTAGGGTTAATCGGGCTCCATCATTGGCACCTGAGAGCCCAAGGAAGCCTCCTGTACCCTCGGCGCAAAGCTCGACCATGCGTGCTATGTGAGGTTCCGGGATATGCCGTTTCTCATTCCAGAATTCCAGACCGATGAAGATTCCTCCCTGGGAAAAGGTGTCAGGACAGAAAGCTATTGCTCCTTTTCTAGGGCTAATGGGGCTCCATCATTGACACCTGAGAGCCGAAGGCTGCAACCTTTTCCCTGAACGCAAAGCTCGACGGTGCGTGCCACTTGCAGGTCCAGGAATGCGCTGTTTCTCATCCCAGAATTCGAGGCCGATGAAGATTCCTCCCAGAGAAAAGGTGCCAGGACAGAAAGCAATTGTGCCTTTTCTAGGGTTAATGGGGCCCCAAAATTGACACCTGAGAGCCCAAGGCTGCCACCTTTTCCCTGGGCGCAAAGCTCGACGGAGCGTTCCTCGTGCGGGTCTGGGAAAGTGCCATTTTTCAGCCCAGAATTCCAGACCTATGAAGATTCCTCAGAGGGAAAAGGTACCAGGAGACAAAGCCATTGTGTATTTTGTAATGCTAATTGGGCCCCATCATTGGCACCTGAGAGCCCAAGGCTGCCACCTTTTCCCTGGGTGCAAAGCTCGAGAGTGCATACCCCGTGCGGGTCTGGGAAAGGGCCGTTTTTCAGCCCAGAATTCCAGACGGAAGTCGATTCCTCTCTGGGAAAATGTGCCAGGACAGAAAGCAAGTGTTATTTCTCTAGTGTTAACGGGGACCCATCATTGGCACATGAGAGCCCAAGACTGCCACCTTTTCCCTGGGCGCAAAGCTCGACGGTGCCTGCCACATGCGGGTAAGGGAAAGAGCCGTTTTCAGCCCAGAATTCCAGACCAATCAAGATTCCTCCCAGGGAAAAGGTGCCAGGACAGAAAGTGATTGTTCTTTTTCTACGGGTAAAGGGGCCCCATCATTGGCACCTGAGAGCCCAAGTCTGCCCGCTTTTGCCTGGGCACAAAGCTCGACAGTGCGTTCCACTTGCAGGTCCGGGGAAGTGCCGTTTTTCAGCCCAGAATTCCAGAGGGACGAAAATTCCTCCCAGGGAAAAGGTGCCAGGACAGAAAGCAAGTGTTATTTTTCTAGTGTTAACGGGGACCCATCATTGGAACCTGAGAGCCCAAGGCTGCCACCTTTTCCCTGGGCACAAAGCTAGATGGTGCCTGCCACGTGCAGGTCAGAGAAAGTGCTTTGTTCAGCCGAGGATTCCAGATGGCTGACGACTCCTCCCAGGGAAAGGGCTCCCAAGAGAGAAAGCGATTGTTCCATTTCTAGTGTTAATGGGGGCCCATCATTGGCATCTGAGAGCCAGAGGTTGCCTCCTTTTCCCTGGGCGCAAAGCACGACAGTGCGTGCCACGTGCTGGTCCCAGAAAGTGCCATTTTACAGCCCAGAATTCCAGACCAATGAAGACTCCTCCCAGGGAAAAGGTGCCAGGACAGAAAGCCATTGTTCTTTTCGTAAAGGTAATGGGGCCCCATCATTGGCACCTGAGAGCCCAAGACTGCCACCTTTTCCCTGGACGCAAAGCTCGATGGTGCGTTCCACTTGCGGGTCCAGGAAAGTGCCGATTCTCAGACCAGAATTCCAAACCGATGACGATTCCTCCCTGGGAAAAGGTGCCAGGACAGAAAGCCATTGTGCCTTTTGTAGGGGTAATGGGCACCATCATTGGCAGCTGAGAGCCCAAGGCTGCCCCCTTTTCCCTGGGCGCAAAGCTCGACGGTGTGTACCTTGTGCGGGTTTGGGGCAGTGCCATTTTTGAACCCAGATTTCCAGACGGACGAAGATTCCTCCCTGGGAAAAGGTGCCAGGACAGAAAGCAAGTGTTATTTTTCTAGTGTTAACGGGGCCCCATCATTGGCACCTGAGAGCCCAAGGCTGCCACCTTTTCCCTGGGCGCAAAGCTCGACGGAGATTTCCACATGAGGGTCCCAGAAAGTGCCATTTTTCAGCCCAGAATTCCAGACCTATGAAGATTCCTCCCTGGGAAAACGTACCAGGAGACAAAGCCATTGTGTATTTTGTAATGCTAATTCGGCCCCATCATTGGAAGGTGAGAGCCCAAGACTGCCACCTTTTCCCTGGGTGCAAAGCTCGACGTTGCATACCCTGTGCGGGTCCGGGAAAGGGCCGCTTTTCAGCCCAGAATTTCAGACGAAAGTCGATTCCTCTCTGGGAAAAGGTTTCAGGACAGAAAGCCGTTGTCCCTTTTCTAGGGGTAATGGGGCCTCATCTTTGGCACGTGAGAGCGCAAGGCTGCCACCTTTTCCCTGGGCGCAAAGCTCAACGGCGCGTGCCACTTGCAAGTCCGGGAATGTGCCGTTTCTCATCCCAGAATACCAGGCCAGCGAAGATTTCTCCCTGGGAAAAGGTGCCAGGACAGAAAGCCTTTGTGCCTTTTCTAGGGTTAATGGGGCCCCAAAACTGGCAGCTTAGAGCCCAGGGCTGCCACCTTTTCCCTGGGCGCAAAGCTCGACGGTGCCTGCCACATGCGGGTAAGGGAAAGAGCCGTTTTCAGCCCAGAATTCCAGACCAATGAAGATTCCTCCCAGGGAAAAGGTGCCAGGACAGAAAGTGATTGTTCTTTTTCTAGGGGTAATGGTGCCCCGTCATTGGCACCTGAGAGCCCAAGTTTGCCTCCTTTAACCTGGGTGCAAAGCTCGATGGTGCATTCTACATGAGGGTCCGGGAAATTGCCGTTTCTCATTCCAGAATTCCAGACCGATGAAGATTCCTCCCTGAGAAAGGTGTCAGGACAGAAAGCGATTGTTCCTTTTCTAGGGTTAATGAGGACCCATCATTGACACCTGAGAGCCGAAGGCTGCAACCTTTTCCATGAGCGCAAAGCTCAACGGTGCGAGCCACTTGTGGGTCCAGGAATGTGCTATTTCTCATCCCAGAATTCCAGGCCGATGAAGATTTCTCCCAGGGAAAAGGTGCCAGGACAGAAAGCAATTGTGCCCTTTCTAGGGTTAATGGGGTCCCAAAATTGACACCTGAGAGCCCAAGGCTGCCACCTTTTCCCTGTGCGCAAAGCTCGACGGAACGTTCCACGTGCGCGTCCGGGACAGTGCCATTTTTCAGCCCAGAATTCTAGACCTATGAAGATTCCTCAGAGGGAAAAGGTACCAGGAGACAAAGCCATTGTGTATTTTGTAATGCTAATTGGGCCCCATCATTGGCACCTGAGAGCCCAAGGCTGCCATCTTTTCCCTGGGTGCAAAGCTCGACGGTGCATACCCTGTGCGGGACCGGGAAAGGGCTGTTTTTCAGCCCAGAATTCCAGACGGAAGTCGATTCCTCTCTGGGAAAAGGTTTCAGGACAGAAAGCCATTGTGCCTTTTCTAGGGGTAATGGGGTCCCATCTTTGGCACCTGAGAGCCCAAGGCAACCACCTTTTCCCTGGGCGCAAATGTCGACGGCGCGTGCCACTTGCAAGTCCGAGAATGTGCCGTTTCTCATCCCAGACTTCCAGGCCAGCGAAGATTTCTCCCAGGGAAAAGGTGCCAGGACAGAAAGCGATTGTGCCTTTTCTAGGGTTAATGGGGCCCCAAAATTGGCAGCTGAGAGCCCAGGGCTGCCACCTTTTCCCTGGGCGCAAAGCTCGACGGTGCCTGCCACATGCGGGTAAGGGAAAGAGCCGTTTTCAGCCTAGAATTCCAGACCAATCAAGATTCCTCCCAGGGAAAAGGTGCCAGGACAGAAAGCGATTGTTCTTTTTCTAGGGGTAATGGTGCCCCATCATTGGCACCTGAGAGCCCAAGGCTGCCACCTTTTGCCTGGGCACAAAGCTCGACGGTGCGTTCCACTTGCAGGTCCGGGGAAGTGCCGTTTTTCAGCCCAGAATTCCAGAGGGACGAAAATTCCTCCCAGGGAAAAGGTGCCAGGACAGAAAGCAAGTGTTATTTATCTAGTGTTAACGGGGACCCATCATTGGAACCTGAGAGCCCAAGGCTGCCACCTTTTCCCTGGGCGCAAAGCTAGATGGTGCCTGCCACATGCAGGTCAGAGAAAGACCTTTGTTCAGCCCAGGATTCCAGACGGATGACGACTCCTCCCAGGGAAAAGGCTCCAAAGATAGAAAGCGATTGTTCCATTTCTAGTGTTAATGGGGCCCGTCATTGGCATCTGAGAGCCAGAGGTTGCCTCCTTTTCCCTGGGCGCAAAGCACGACAGTGCGTGCCACGTGCTGGTCCCAGAAAGTGCCATTTTACAGCCCAGAATTCCAGACCAATGAAGACTCCTCCAAGGGAAAAGGTGCCAGGATAGAAAGCCATTGTGCTTTTTGTAAAGGTAATGGGGCCCCATCATTGGCACCTGAGAGCCCAAGGCTGCCACCTTTTCCCTGGACGCAAAGCTCGATGGTGCGTTCCACTTGCGGGTCCAGGAAAGTGCCGATTCTCAGACCAGAATTCCAAACCAATGAAGATTCCTCCCTGGGAAAAGGTGCCAGGACAGAAAGCCATTGTGCCATTTCTAGGGGTAATGGGGCCTCATCATTGGCAGCTGAGAGCCCAAGGCTGCCCCCTTTTCCCTGGGCGCAAAGCTCGACGGAGTGTACCATGTGTGGGTTTGGGGCAGTGCCATTTTTGAACCCAGATTTCCAGACGGACGAAGATTCCTGCCTGGGAAAAGGTTCCAGGACAGAAAGCAAGTGTTATTTTTCTAGTGTTAACGGGGCCCCATCATTGGCACCTGAGAGCCCAAGGCTGCCACCTTTTGCCTGGGCGCAAATGTCGACGGCGCGTGCCACTTGCGGGTCCGGGGAAGTGCCATTTTTCAGCCCAGAATTCCAGACGGACGAAGATACCTCCCAGGGAAAAGGTGCCACGTCAGAAATCGAATTGTCCTTTTCTAGGGTCAATGGTGCCCCATCACTGGCACCTGAGAGTTCAAGGCTGCCACCTTTTCCGTGGGCGCAAACATCAACGGCACATGCCACTTTCTTGTCCGGGAAAGTGTCGTTTTTCAGCCCTCACTTCCAGACGGATGAAGACTCCTCACAGGGAAGAGGCTCCCAGGACAGAAAGCGATTGTTCCATTTCTAAGGTTAATCGGGCCCCATCATTGGCACCTGAGAGCCCAAGGTAGCCTCCTATACCCTGGGCGCAAAGCTCGACCATGCATGCTACGTGAGGGTCCGGGAAATTGCCGTTTCTCATTCCAGAATTCCAGGTGTCAGGACAGGAAGCGATTGTTAATTCTAGGGTTAATGGGGCTCCATCATTGACACCTGAGAGCCGAAGGCTGCAACCTTTTCCATGAGCGCAAAGCTCGACGGTGCGTGCCACTTGCGGATCCAGGAATGTGCAGTTTCTCATCCCGGAATTCGAGGCCGATGAAGATTTCTTCCAGGGAAAAGGTGCCAGGACAGAAAGCAATTGTGCCTTTTCTAGGCTTAATGGGGCCCCAAAATTGACACCTGAGAGCCCAAGGCTGCCACCTTTTCCCTGGGCGCAAAGCTCGACGGAGCGTTCCACGTGCGGATCCCGGAAAGTGCCATTTTTCAGCCCAGAATTCCAGACCTATGAAGATTCCTCAGAGGGAAAAGGTACCAGGAGACAAAGCCATTGTGTATTTTGTAATGCTAATTGGGCCCCATCATTGGCACCTGAGAGCCCAAGGTAGCCTCCTATACCCTGGGCGCAAAGCTCGACCATGCATGCTACGTGAGGGTCCGGGAAATTGCCGTTTCTCATTCCAGAATTCCAGGTGTCAGGACAGGAAGCGATTGTTAATTCTAGGGTTAATGGGGCTCCATCATTGACACCTGAGAGCCGAAGGCTGCAATTTTTTCCATGAGCGCAAAGCTCGACGGTGCGTGCCACTTGCGGATCCAGGAATGTGCAGTTTCTCATCCCAGAATTCGAGGCCGATGAAGATTTCTTCCAGGGAAAATGTGCCAGGACAGAAAGCAATTGTGCCTTTTCTAGGCTTAATGGGGCCCCAAAATTGACACCTGAGAGCCCAAGGCTGCCACCTTTTCCCTGGGCGCAAAGCTCGACGGAGCGTTCCACGTGCGGATCCCGGAAAGTGCCATTTTTCAGCCCAGAATTCCAGACCTATGAAGATTCTTCAGAGGGAAAAGGTACCAGGAGACAAAGCCATTGTGTATTTTGTAATGCTAATTGGGCCCCATCATTGGCACCTGAGAGCCCAAGGCTGCCACCTTTTCTCTGGGTGCAAAGCTCGACGGTGCATACCCTGTGCGGGTTTGGGAAAGGGCCGTTTTTCAGCCCAGAATTCCAGACGGAAGTCGATTCCTCTCTGGGAAAAGATGTCCGGACAGAAAGCCAATGTGCCTTTTCTAGGGGTAATGCGGCCCCATCTTTGGCACCTGAGACCCCAAGGCTGCCCCCTTTTCCCTGGGCGCAAATGTCGACGGCGCGTGCCACTTGCAAGCCCGGGAAACTGCCGTTTCTCATCCCAGAATTCCAGGCCAGCGAAGATTTCTCCCTGGGAAAAGGTGCCAGGACAGAAAGCCTTTGTGCCTTTTCTAGGGTTAATGGGGCCCCAAAATTGGCAGCTGAGAGCCCAGGGCTGCCACCTTTTCCCTGGACGCAAAGCTCGATGGTGCGTGCCACATGCGGGTAAGGGAAAGAGCCGTTTTCAGCCCAGAATTCCAGACCAATGAAGATTCCTCCCAGGGAAAAGGTGCCAGGACAGAAAGTGATTGTTCTTTTTCTAGGGGTAATGGGGCACCATCATTGGCAACTGAGAGCCCAAGGCTGCTACCTTTTGCCTGGGCACAAAGCTCGACGGCGCGTTCCACTTTCTTGTCCGGGAATGTGCCGTTTTTCAGCCCTCAATTCCAGACGGATGAAGACTCCTCACAGGGAAGAGCCTCCCAGGACAGAAAGCGATTGTTCCATTTCTAGGGTTAATCGGGCCCCATCATTGGCACCTGAGAGCCCAAGGTTGCCTCCTATACCCTGGGCGCAAAGCTCGACCATGCGTGCTACGTGAGGGTTCGGGAAATTGCCGTTTCTCATTCCAGAATTCCAGACCGATGAAGATTCCTCCCTGGGACAAGGTCCTAGGACAGGAATGGATTTCTCCTTTTCCAGGAGTAATGGGGACCCATCTTTGGCACCTGAGAGCCCAAGGCTGCAACCTTTTCCCTGGGTGCAAATGTCGACGGCGCGTGCACTTGCAAGTCAGGGAATGTGCCGTTTCTCATTCCAGAATTCCAGACCGATGAAGATTCCTCCCTGTGAAAAGGTGTCAGGACAGAAAGCGATTGTTCCATTTCTAGTGTTAATGGGGCTCCATCATTGACACCTGAGAGCCGAAGGCTGCAACCTTTTCCATGAGCGCAAAGCTCGACGGTGCGTGCCACTTGCGGGTCCAGGAATGTGCTGTTTCTCATCCCAGAATTCGAGGCCGAAAAAGATTTCTCCCAGGGAAAAGGTGCCAGGACAGAAAGCAATTGTGCCTTTTCTAGGGTTAATGGGGCCCCAAAATTGACACCTGAGAGCCCAAGGCTGCCACCTTTTCCCTGGGTGCAAAGCTCGACGGAGCGTTCCACGTGCGGGTCCCGGAAAGTGCCATTTTTCAGCCCAGAATTCCAGACCTATGAAGATTCCTCAGAGGGAAAAGGTACCAGGAGACAACACCATTGTGTATTTTGTAATGCTAATTGGGCCCCATCATTGGCACCTGAGAGCCCAAGGCTGCCACCTTTTCCCTGGGTGCAAAGCTCGACGGTGCATACCCTGTGCGGGTTTGGGAAAGGGCCGTTTTTCAGCCCAGAATTCCAGATGGAAGTCGATTCCTCTCTGTGAAAAGATGTCCGGACAGAAAGCCATTGTGCCTTTTCTAGGGGTAATGGGGCCCCATCTTTGGCACCTGAGAGCCCAAGGCTGCCACCTTTTCCCTGGGCGCAAAGCTCGACGGTGCGTTCCACTTGCGGGTCCGGGAAAGTGCCGTTTTTCAGCCCAGAATTCCAGACGGATGAAAATTCCTCCCAGGGAAAAGGTGCCAGGACAGAAAGCGATTGTTATTTATCTAGTGTTAACGGGGACCCATCATTGGAACCTGAGAGCCCAAGGCTGCCACCTTTTCCCTGGGCACAAAGCTAGATGGTGCCTGCCACATGCAGGTCAGAGAAAGACCTTTGTTCAGCCCTGGATTCCAGACAGATGACGACTCCTCCCAGGGAAAGGGCTCCCAGGACAGAAAGCGATTGTTCCATTTCTAGTGTTAATGGGGGCCCGTCATTGGCATCTGAGAGCCAGAGGTTGCCTCCTTTTCCCTGGGCGCAAAGCACGACAGTGCGTGCCACGTGCTGGTCCCAGAAAGTGCCATTTTACAGCCCAGAATTCCAGACCAATGAAGACTCCTCCCAGGGAAAAGGTGCCAGGAGAGAAAGTCATTGTGCTTTTTGTAAAGGTAATGGGGCCCCATCATTGGCACCTGAGAGTCCAAGACTGCCACCTTTTCCCTGGACGCAAAGCTCGATGGTGCGTTCCACTTGCGGGTCCAGGAAAGTGCCGATTCTCAGACCCGAATTCCAAACCGATGAAGATTCCTCCCTGGAAAAAGGTGCAAGGACAGAAAGCCATTGTGCCTTTTGTAGGGGTAATGGGGCACCATCAATGGCAGCTGAGAGCCGAAGGCTGCTCCCTTTTCCCTGGGCGCAAAGCTCGACGGTGTGTACTTTGTGCAGGTTTGGGGCAGTGCCATTTTTGAACCCAGGTTTCCAGACGGACGAAGATTCCTCCCTGGGAAAAGGTGCCAGGACAGAAAGCAAGTGTTATTTTTCTAGTGTTAACGGGGCCCCATCATTGGCACCTGAGAGCCCAAGGCTGCCACCTTTTCCCTGGGCGCAAAGCTCGACGGAGCGTTCCACTTGCGGGTCCGGGAAAGTGCCATTTTTCAGCCCAGAATTCCAGACCTATGAAGATTCCTCAGAGGGAAAAGGTACCAGGAGACAAAGCCATTGTGTATTTTGTAATGCTAATTGGGCCCCATCATTGGCACCTGAGAGCCCAAGGCTGCCACCTTTTCCCTGGGTGCAAAGCTCGACGGTGCATACCCTGTTCGGGTCCGGGAAAGTGCCATTTTTCAGCCCTGGATTCCAGACGGATGAAGACTCCTCACAGGGAAAAGACTCCCAGGACAGAAAGCGATTGTTCCATTTCTAGGGTTAATCGGGCCCCATCATTGGCACCTGAGAGCCCAAGGTTGCCTCCTATACCCTGGGCGCAAAGCTCGACCATGCGTGCTACGTGAGGGTCCGGGAAATTGCCGTTTCTCATTCCAGAATTCCAGACCGATGAAGATTCCTCCCTGGGAAAAGGTGCCAGGACAGGAATGGATTTCTCCTTTTCTAGGCTTAATGGGGACCCATCATTGGCACCTGAGAGCCCAAGGCTGCAAACTTTTCCGTGAGCGCAAAGCTCGACGGTGCGTGCCACTTGCGGGTCCAGGAATGTGCTGTTTCTCATCCCAGAATTCGAGGCCGATGAAGATTTCTCCCAGGGAAAAGGTGCCAGGACAGAAAGCAATTGTGCCTTTTCTAGGGTTAATGGGGCCCCAAAATTGACACCTGAGAGCCCAAGGCTGCCAACTTTTCCCTGTGCGCAAAGCTCGGCAGAGCGTTCCACTTGCGGGTCGGGGAAAGTGCCAGTTTTCAGCCCAGAATTCCAGACCGATGAAGATTCCCCAGAGGGAAAAGGTGCCAGGAGACAAAGCCATTGTGTATTTTGTAATGGTAATGGCGCCCCATCATTGCCATCTGAATACCCAAGGCTGCCACCTTTTCCCTGGGTGCAAAGCTTGACGGTGCGTACCCTGTGCGGGTCCGGGAAAGTGCCATTTTTCAGCCCTGGATTCCAGACGGATGAAGACTCCTCACAGGGAAAAGGCTCCCAGGACAGAAAGCGATTGTTCCATTTCTAGGGTTAATCGGGCCCCATCATTGGCACCTGAGAGCCCAAGGTTGCCTCCTATACCCTGGGTGCAAAGCTCGACCATGCGTGCTACGTGAGGGTCCGGGAAATTGCCCTTTCTCATTCCAGAATTCCAGACCGATGAAGATTCCTCCCTGGGAAAAAGGTGCCAGGACAGGAATCGATTCCTCCTTTTCTAGGAGTAATGGGGACCCATCACTGGCACCTGAGAGCCGAAGGCTGCTACCTTTTCCCTGAGTGCAAAGCTCGACGGTGCGTGCCACTTGCGGGTCCAGGAACGTGCTGTTTCTCATCCCAGAATTCGAGGCCGATGAAGATTTCTCCCAGGGAAAAGGTGCCAGGACAGAAAGCGATTGTTCTTTTTCTAGGGGTAATGGGGCCCTATCATTGGCACCTGAAAGCCCAAGGCTGCCACCTTTTGCCTGGGCGCAAACCTCGACCGTGCGTTCCACTTGCAGGTCCGAGGAAGTGCCGTTTTTCAGCCCAGAATTCCAGACGGACGAAAATTCCTCCCTGGGAAAAGGTGCCAGGACAGAAAGCGATTGTTATTTATCTCGTGTTAACGGGGACCCATCACTGGCACCTGAGAGCCCAAGGCTGCCACCTTTTGCCTGGACGCAAAGCTCGACGGTGCGTTCCACTTGCGGGTCCGGGGAAGTGCCATTTTTCAGCCCAGAATTCCAGACGGACGAAGATACCTCCCAGGGAAAAGGTGCCAGGCCACAAATCGAATTGTCCTTTTCTAGGGTCAATGGTGCCCCATCATTGGCACCTGAGAGTTCAAGGCTGCCACCTTTTCCCTGGGCACAAACATCAACGGCGCGTACCACTTTCTTGTTTGGGAAAGTGCCGTTTTCCACCCCTGAATTCCAGACGGATGAAGACTCCTCACAGGGAAAAGGCTCCCAGGACAGAAAGCGATTGTTCCATTTCTAGAGTTAATCGGGCCCCATCATTGGCACCTGAGAGCCCAAGGCTGCCTCCTATACCCTGGGCGCAAAGCTCGAACATGCGTGCTTCGTGAAGGTCCGGGAAATTGCCGTTCCTCATTCCAGAATTCCAGAACGATGAAGATTCCTCCCTGGGAAAAGGTGCCAGGACAGGAATCGATTTCTCCTTTTCTAGGAGTAATGGGGACCCATCACTGGCACCTGAGAGCCGAAGGCTGCAACCTTTTCCCTGAGTGCAAAGCTCAACGGTGCGTGCCACTTGCGGGTCCAGGAATGTGCTGTTTCTCATCCCAGAATTCGAGGCCGATGAAGATTTCTCTCAGGGAAAAGGTGCCAGGACAGAAAGCGATTGTTCTTTTTCTAGGGGTAATGGGGCCCTATCATTGGCACCTGAGAGCCCAAGGCTGCCACCTTTTGCCTGGGCGCAAACCTCGACCGTGCGTTCCACTTGCAGGTCCGAGGAAGTGCCGTTTTTCAGCCCAGAATTCCAGACGGACGAAAATTCCTCCCTGGGAAAAGATGCCAGGACAGAAAGCGATTGTTATTTATCTAGTGTTAATGGGGACCCATCACTGGCACCTGAGAGCCCAAGGCTGCCACCTTTTCCGTGGGCGCCAAGCTAGATTGTGCCTGCCACGTGCAGGTCAGAGAAACTGATTTTTCAGCCCAGAATTCCAGACAGATGAAGACTCCTCACAGGGAAAAGGATCCCAGGACAGAAAGCGATTGTTCCATTTCTAGAGTTAATCGGGCCCCATCATTGGCACCTGAGAGCCCAAGGTTGCCTCCTATACCCTGTGCGCAAAGCTCGACCATGCGTGCTACGTGAGGGTCCGGGAAATTGCCGTTTCTCATTCCAGAATTCCAGACCGATGAAGATTTCTCCCTGGGAAAAGGTGCCAGGACAGGAATGGATTTCTCCTCTTCTAGGAGTAATGTGGACCCATCATTGGCACCTGAGAGCCGAAGGCTGCAACCTTTTCCCTGAGCGCAAAGCTCGACGGTGCGTGCCACTTGCGGGTCCAGGAATGTGCTGTTTCTCATCCCAGAATTCGAGGCCGATGAAGATTTCTCCCAGGGAAAAGGTGCCAGGACAGAAAGCGATTGTTCTTTTTCTAGGGTTAATGGGGCCCTATCATTGGCACCTGAGAGCCCAAGGCTGCCACCTTTTGCCTGGGCGCAAAGCTCGACGGTGCGTTCCACTTGCGGGTCCGGGGAAGTGCCGTTTTTCAGCCCAGAATTCCAGACGGACGAAAATTCCTCCCTGGGAAAAGGTGCCAGGACAGAAAGCGATTGTTATTTATCTAGTGTTAACGGGGACCCATCACTGGCACCTGAGAGCCCAAGGCTGCCACCTTTTGCCTGGACGCAAAGCTCGACGGTGCGTTCCACTTGCGGGTCCGGGGAAGTGCCATTTTTCAGCCCAGAATTCCAGACGGACGAAGATACCTCCCAGGGAAAAGGTGCCAGGCCACAAATCGAATTGTCCTTTTCTAGGGTCAATGGTGCCCCATCATTGGCACCTGAGAGTTCAAGGCTGCCACCTTTTCCCTGGGCACAAACATCAACGGCGCGTACCACTTTCTTGTCTGGGAAAGTGCCGTTTTTCACCCCTGAATTCCAGACGGATGAAGACTCCTCACAGGGAAAAGGCTCCCAGGACAGAAAGCGATTGTTCCATTTCTAGAGTTAATCGGGCCCCATCATTGGCACCTGAGAGCCCAAGGTTGCCTCCTATACCCTGGGCGCAAAGCTCGAACATGCGTGCTTCGTGAAGGTCCGGGAAACTGCCGTTCCTCATTCCAGAATTCCAGACCGATGAAGATTCCTCCCTGGGAAAAGGTGCCAGGACAGGAATCGATTTCTCCTTTTCTACGAGTAATGGGGACCCATCATTGGCACCTGAGAGCCGAAGGCTGCAAACATTTCCCTGAGCGCAAAGCTCGACGGTGCGTGCCACTTGCGGGTCCAGGAATGTGCTGTTTCTCATCCCAGAATTCGAGGCCGATGAAGATTTCTCCCAGGGAAAAGGTGCCAGGACAGAAAGCGATTGTGCCTTTTCTAGGGTTAATGGGGCCCCACAATTGATACCTGACAGCACAAGGCTGCCACCTTTTCCCTGGGCGCGAAGCTCGACGGAGTGTTCCACCTGCGGGTCCGGGGAAGTGCCATTTTTCAGCCCAGAATTCCAGACGGACGAAGATACCTCCCAGGGAAAAGGTGCCAGGTCAGAAATCGAATTGTCCTTTTCTAGGGTCAATGGTGCCCCATCATTGGCACCTGAGAGTTCAAGGCTGCCACCTTTCCCGTGGGCGCAAACATCAACGACGCGTACCACTTTCTTGTCTGGGAAAGTGCCGTTTTTCACCCCTGAATTCCAGACGGATGAAGACTCCTCACAGGGAAAAGGCTCCCAGGACAGAAAGCGATTGTTCCATTTCTAGGGTTAATCGGGCCCCATCATTGGCACCTGAGAGCCCAAGGTTGCCTCCTATACCCTGGGTGCAAAGCTCGACCATGCGTGCTACGTGAGGGTCCGGGAAATTGCCCTTTCTCATTCCAGAATTCCAGACCGATGAGGATTCCTCCCTGGGAAAAAGGTGCCAGGACAGGAATGGATTTCTCCTTTACTAGGAGTAATGGGGACCCATCACTGGCACCTGAGAGCCGAAGGCTGCAACCTTTTCCCTGAGTGCAAAGCTCGACGGTGCGTGCCACTTGCGGGTCCAGGAATGTGCTGTTTCTCATCCCAGAATTCGAGGCCGATGAAGATTTCTCCCAGGGAAAAGGTGCCAGGACAGAAAGCAATTGTTCTTTTTCTAGGGGTAATGGGGCCCTATCATTGGCACCTGAGAGCCCAAGGCTGCCACCTTTTCCCTGGGCGCAAAGCTCGACGGTGCGTTCCACTTGCAGGTCCGAGGAAGTGCCGTTTTTCAGCCCAGAATTCCAGACGGACGAAAATTCCTCCCTGGGAAAAGGTGCCAGGTCAGAAATCGAATTGTCCTTTTCTAGGGTCAATGGTCCCCCATCATTGGCACCTGAGAGTTCAAGGCTGCCACCTTTTCCCTGGGCGCAAACATCAACGGCGCGTACCACTTTCTTGTCTGGGAAAGTGCCGTTTTTCAGCCCTGAATTCCAGACGGATGAAGACTCCTCACAGGGAAAAGGCTCCCAGGAAAGAAAGCGATTGTTCCATTTCTAGAGTTAATCGGGCCCCATCATTGGCACCTGAGAGCCCAAGGTTGCCTCCTATACCCTGGGCGCAAAGCTCGACCATGCGTGCTACGTGAGGGTCCGGGAAATTGCCGTTTCTCATTCCAGAATTCCAGACCGATGAAGATTCCTCCCTGGGAAAAGGTGCCAGGACAGGAATGGATTTCTCCTTTTCTAGGAGTAATGGGGCTCCATCATTGGCACCTGAGAGCCCAAGGCTGCCACCTTTTCCCTGAGCGCAAACCTCGACGGTGCATGCCACTTTCGCATCCAGGAAGGTGCTGTTTCTCATCCCAGAATTCGAGGCCGATGAAGATTTCTCCCAGGGAAAAGGTGCCAGGACAGAAAGCGATTGTGCCTTTTCTAGGCTTAATGGGGCCCCAAAATTGACACCTGAGAGCCCAAGGCTGCCACCTTTTCCCTGGGCGCAAAGCTCGACGGAGCGTTCCACGTGCAGGTCCGGGAAAGTGCCGTTTTTCAGCCCAGAATTCCAGACTGATGAAGATTCCTCAGAGGGAAAAGGTGCCAGGAGACAAAGCCATTGTGTATTTTGTAATGCTAATTGGGCCCCATCATTGGCACCTGAGAGCCCAAGGCTGCCACCTTTTCCGTGGGTGCAAAGCTCGACGTTGCATACCCTGTGTGGGTCCGGGAAAGTGCCATTTTTCAGCCCTGGATTCCAGACGGATGAAGACTCCTCACAGGGAAAAGGCTCCCAGGACAGAAAGCGATTGTTCCATTTCTAGGGTTAATCGGGCCCCATCATTGGCACCTGAGAGCCCAAGGTTGCCTCCTATACCCTGGGTGCAAAGCTCGACCATGCGTGCTACGTGAGGGTCCGGGAAATTGCCCTTTCTCATTCCAGAATTCCAGACTGATGAAGATTCCTCCCTGGGAAAAAGGTGCCAGGACAAGAATCGATTCCTCCTTTTCTAGGAGTAATGGGGACCCATCACTGGCACCTGAGAGCCGAAGGCTGCTACCTTTTCCCTGAGTGCAAAGCTCGACGGTGCGTGCCACTTGCGGGTCCAGGAATGTGCTGTTTCTCATCCCAGAATTCGAGGCCGATGAAGATTTCTCCCAGGGAAAAGGTGCCAGGACAGAAAGCGATTGTTCTTTTTCTAGGGGTAATGGGGCCCTATCATTGGCACCTGAAAGCCCAAGGCTGCCACCTTTTGCCTGGGCGCAAACCTCGACCGTGCGTTCCACTTGCAGGTCCGAGGAAGTGCCGTTTTTCAGCCCAGAATTCCAGACGGACGAAAATTCCTCCCTGGGAAAAGGTGCCAGGACAGAAAGCGATTGTTATTTATCTAGTGTTAATGGGGACCCATCACTGGCACCTGAGAGCCCAAGGCTGCCACCTTTTCCGTGGGCGCCAAGCTAGATTGTGCCTGCCACGTGCAGGTCAGAGAAACTGATTTTTCAGCCCAGAATTCCAGACAGATGAAGACTCCTCACAGGGAAAAGGATCCCAGGACAGAAAGCGATTGTTCCATTTCTAGAGTTAATCGGGCCCCATCATTGGCACCTGAGAGCCCAAGGTTGCCTCCTATACCCTGTGCGCAAAGCTCGACCATGCGTGCTACATGAGGGTCCGGGAAATTGCCGTTTCTCATTCCAGAATTCCAGACCGATGAAGATTTCTCCCTGGGAAAAGGTGCCAGGACAGGAATCGATTTCTCCTTTTCTAGGAGTAATGGGGACCCATCATTGGCACCTGAGAGCCGAAGGCTGCAACCTTTTTCCTGAGTGCAAAGCTCAACAGTGCGTGCCACTTGCGGGTCCAGGAATGTGCTGTTTCTCATCCCAGAATTCGAGGCCGATGAAGATTTCTCCCAGGGAAAGATGCCAGGACAGAAAGCGATTGTGCCTTTTCTAGGGTTAATGGGGCCCAAAAATTGATACCTGAGACCACAAGGCTGCCACCTTTTCCCTGGGCGCAAAGCTCGACGGAGCGTTCCACGTGCGGGTCCGGGGAAGTGCCATTTTTCAGCCCAGAATTCCAGACGGACGAAGATACCTCCCATGGAAAAGGTGCCAGGTCAAAAATCGAATTGTCCTTTTCTAGGTCAATGGTGCCCCATCATTGGCAACTGAGAGTTCAAGGCTGCCACCTTTTCCGTGGGCGCAAACATCAACGTCGCGTACCACTTTCTTGTCTGGGAAAGTGCCGTTTTTCAGCCCTGAATTCCAGACGGCTGAAGACTCCTCACAGGGAAGAGGCTCCCAGGACAGAAAGCGATTGTTCCATTTCTAGAGTTAATCAGGCCCCATCATTGGCACCTGAGAGCCCAAGGTTGCCTCCTATACCCTGGGCGCAAAGCTCGACCATGCGTGCTACGTGAGGGTCTGGGAAATTGCCCTTTCTCATTCCAGAATTCCAGACCGATGAAGATTCCTCCCTGGGAAAAGGTGCCGGGACTGGAATGGATTTCTCCTTTTCTAGGAGTAATGGGGACCCATCATTGGCACCTGAGAGCCCAAGGCTCCAACCTTTTCCCTGAGCGCAAACCTCGACGGTGCATGCCACTTGCGGGTCCAGGAATGTGCTGTTTCTCATCCCAGAATTCGAGGCCGATGAAGATTTCTCCCAGGGAAAAGGTGCCAGGACAGAAAGCGATTGTTCTTTCTCTAGGGGTAATGGGGCCCTATCATTGGCACCTGAAAGCCCAAGGCTGCCACCTTTTGCCTGGGTGCAAAGCTCGACGGAGCGTTCCACGTGCGGGTCCGGGGAAGTGCCGTTTTTCAGCCCAGAATTCCAGACGGACGAAAATTCCTCCCTGGGAAAAGGTGCCAGGACAGAAAGCGATTGTTATTTATCTAGTGTTAACGGGGACCCATCACTGGCACCTGAGAGCCCAAGGCTGCCACCTTTTGCCTGGACGCAAAGCTCGACGGTGCGTTCCACTTGCGGGTCCGGGGAAGTGCCATTTTTCAGCCCAGAATTCCAGACGGACGAAGATACCTCCCAGGGAAAAGGTGCCAGGCCACAAATCGAATTGTCCTTTTCTAGGGTCAATGGTGCCCCATCATTGGCACCTGAGAGTTCAAGGCTGCCACCTTTTCCCTGGGCACAAACATCAACGGCGCGTACCACTTTCTTGTCTGGGAAAGTGCCGTTTTCCACCCCTGAATCCCAGACGGATGAAGACTCCTCACAGGGAAGAGGCTCCCAGGACAGAAAGCCATTGTTCCATTTCTAGAGTTAATCGGGCCCCATCATTGGCACCTGAGAGCCCAAGGTTGCCTCCTATACCCTGGGCGCAAAGCTCGAACATGCGTGCTTCGTGAAGGTCCGGGAAACTGCCGTTCCTCATTCCAGAATTCCAGACCGATGAAGATTCCTCCCTGGGAAAAGGTGCCAGGACAGGAATCGATTTCTCCTTTTCTACGAGTAATGGGGACCCATCATTGGCACCTGAGAGCCGAAGGCTGCAAACATTTCCCTGAGCGCAAAGCTCGACGGTGCGTGCCACTTGCGGGTCCAGGAATGTGCTGTTTCTCATCCCAGAATTCGAGGCCGATGAAGATTTCTCCCAGGGAAAAGGTGCCAGGACAGAAAGCGATTGTGCCTTTTCTAGGGTTAATGGGGCCCCACAATTGATACCTGACAGCACAAGGCTGCCACCTTTTCCCTGGGCGCGAAGCTCGACGGAGTGTTCCACCTGCGGGTCCGGGGAAGTGCCATTTTTCAGCCCAGAATTCCAGACGGACGAAGATACCTCCCAGGGAAAAGGTGCCAGGTCAGAAATCGAATTGTCCTTTTCTAGGGTCAATGGTGCCCCATCATTGGCACCTGAGAGTTCAAGGCTGCCACCTTTCCCGTGGGCGCAAACATCAACGACGCGTACCACTTTCTTGTCTGGGAAAGTGCCGTTTTTCACCCCTGAATTCCAGACGGATGAAGACTCCTCACAGGGAAAAGGCTCCCAGGACAGAAAGCGATTGTTCCATTTCTAGGGTTAATCGGGCCCCATCATTGGCACCTGAGAGCCCAAGGTTGCCTCCTATACCCTGGGTGCAAAGCTCGACCATGCGTGCTACGTGAGGGTCCGGGAAATTGCCCTTTCTCATTCCAGAATTCCAGACCGATGAGGATTCCTCCCTGGGAAAAAGGTGCCAGGACAGGAATGGATTTCTCCTTTACTAGGAGTAATGGGGACCCATCACTGGCACCTGAGAGCCGAAGGCTGCAACCTTTTCCCTGAGTGCAAAGCTCGACGGTGCGTGCCACTTGCGGGTCCAGGAATGTGCTGTTTCTCATCCCAGAATTCGAGGCCGATGAAGATTTCTCCCAGGGAAAAGGTGCCAGGACAGAAAGCAATTGTTCTTTTTCTAGGGGTAATGGGGCCCTATCATTGGCACCTGAGAGCCCAAGGCTGCCACCTTTTCCCTGGGCGCAAAGCTCGACGGTGCGTTCCACTTGCAGGTCCGAGGAAGTGCCGTTTTTCAGCCCAGAATTCCAGACGGACGAAAATTCCTCCCTGGGAAAAGGTGCCAGGTCAGAAATCGAATTGTCCTTTTCTAGGGTCAATGGTCCCCCATCATTGGCACCTGAGAGTTCAAGGCTGCCACCTTTTCCCTGGGCGCAAACATCAACGGCGCGTACCACTTTCTTGTCTGGGAAAGTGCCGTTTTTCAGCCCTGAATTCCAGACGGATGAAGACTCCTCACAGGGAAAAGGCTCCCAGGAAAGAAAGCGATTGTTCCATTTCTAGAGTTAATCGGGCCCCATCATTGGCACCTGAGAGCCCAAGGTTGCCTCCTATACCCTGGGCGCAAAGCTCGACCATGCGTGCTACGTGAGGGTCCGGGAAATTGCCGTTTCTCATTCCAGAATTCCAGACCGATGAAGATTCCTCCCTGGGAAAAGGTGCCAGGACAGGAATGGATTTCTCCTTTTCTAGGAGTAATGGGGCTCCATCATTGGCACCTGAGAGCCCAAGGCTGCCACCTTTTCCCTGAGCGCAAACCTCGACGGTGCATGCCACTTTCGCATCCAGGAAGGTGCTGTTTCTCATCCCAGAATTCGAGGCCGATGAAGATTTCTCCCAGGGAAAAGGTGCCAGGACAGAAAGCGATTGTGCCTTTTCTAGGCTTAATGGGGCCCCAAAATTGACACCTGAGAGCCCAAGGCTGCCACCTTTTCCCTGGGCGCAAAGCTCGACGGAGCGTTCCACGTGCAGGTCCGGGAAAGTGCCGTTTTTCAGCCCAGAATTCCAGACTGATGAAGATTCCTCAGAGGGAAAAGGTGCCAGGAGACAAAGCCATTGTGTATTTTGTAATGCTAATTGGGCCCCATCATTGGCACCTGAGAGCCCAAGGCTGCCACCTTTTCCGTGGGTGCAAAGCTCGACGTTGCATACCCTGTGTGGGTCCGGGAAAGTGCCATTTTTCAGCCCTGGATTCCAGACGGATGAAGACTCCTCACAGGGAAAAGGCTCCCAGGACAGAAAGCGATTGTTCCATTTCTAGGGTTAATCGGGCCCCATCATTGGCACCTGAGAGCCCAAGGTTGCCTCCTATACCCTGGGTGCAAAGCTCGACCATGCGTGCTACGTGAGGGTCCGGGAAATTGCCCTTTCGCATTCCAGAATTCCAGACCGATGAAGATTCCTCCCTGGGAAAAAGGTGCCAGGACAAGAATCGATTCCTCCTTTTCTAGGAGTAATGGGGACCCATCACTGGCACCTGAGAGCCGAAGGCTGCTACCTTTTCCCTGAGTGCAAAGCTCGACGGTGCGTGCCACTTGCGGGTCCAGGAATGTGCTGTTTCTCATCCCAGAATTCGAGGCCGATGAAGATTTCTCCCAGGGAAAAGGTGCCAGGACAGAAAGCGATTGTTCTTTTTCTAGGGGTAATGGGGCCCTATCATTGGCACCTGAAAGCCCAAGGCTGCCACCTTTTGCCTGGGCGCAAACCTCGACCGTGCGTTCCACTTGCAGGTCCGAGGAAGTGCCGTTTTTCAGCCCAGAATTCCAGACGGACGAAAATTCCTCCCTGGGAAAAGGTGCCAGGACAGAAAGCGATTGTTATTTATCTAGTGTTAATGGGGACCCATCACTGGCACCTGAGAGCCCAAGGCTGCCACCTTTTCCGTGGGCGCCAAGCTAGATTGTGCCTGCCACGTGCAGGTCAGAGAAACTGATTTTTCAGCCCAGAATTCCAGACAGATGAAGACTCCTCACAGGGAAAAGGATCCCAGGACAGAAAGCGATTGTTCCATTTCTAGAGTTAATCGGGCCCCATCATTGGCACCTGAGAGCCCAAGGTTGCCTCCTATACCCTGTGCGCAAAGCTCGACCATGCGTGCTACATGAGGGTCCGGGAAATTGCCGTTTCTCATTCCAGAATTCCAGACCGATGAAGATTTCTCCCTGGGAAAAGGTGCCAGGACAGGAATCGATTTCTCCTTTTCTAGGAGTAATGGGGACCCATCATTGGCACCTGAGAGCCGAAGGCTGCAACCTTTTTCCTGAGTGCAAAGCTCAACAGTGCGTGCCACTTGCGGGTCCAGGAATGTGCTGTTTCTCATCCCAGAATTCGAGGCCGATGAAGATTTCTCCCAGGGAAAGATGCCAGGACAGAAAGCGATTGTGCCTTTTCTAGGGTTAATGGGGCCCAAAAATTGATACCTGAGACCACAAGGCTGCCACCTTTTCCCTGGGCGCAAAGCTCGACGGAGCGTTCCACGTGCGGGTCCGGGGAAGTGCCATTTTTCAGCCCAGAATTCCAGACGGACGAAGATACCTCCCATGGAAAAGGTGCCAGGTCAGAAATCGAATTGTCCTTTTCTAGGTCAATGGTGCCCCATCATTGGCAACTGAGAGTTCAAGGCTGCCACCTTTTCCGTGGGCGCAAACATCAACGGCGCGTACCACTTTCTTGTCTGGGAAAGTGCCGTTTTTCAGCCCTGAATTCCAGACGGCTGAAGACTCCTCACAGGGAAGAGGCTCCCAGGACAGAAAGCGATTGTTCCATTTCTAGAGTTAATCAGGCCCCATCATTGGCACCTGAGAGCCCAAGGTTGCCTCCTATACCCTGGGCGCAAAGCTCGACCATGCGTGCTACGTGAGGGTCTGGGAAATTGCCCTTTCTCATTCCAGAATTCCAGACCGATGAAGATTCCTCCCTGGGAAAAGGTGCCGGGACTGGAATGGATTTCTCCTTTTCTAGGAGTAATGGGGACCCATCATTGGCACCTGAGAGCCCAAGGCTCCAACCTTTTCCCTGAGCGCAAACCTCGACGGTGCATGCCACTTGCGGGTCCAGGAATGTGCTGTTTCTCATCCCAGAATTCGAGGCCGATGAAGATTTCTCCCAGGGAAAAGGTGCCAGGACAGAAAGCGATTGTTCTTTCTCTAGGGGTAATGGGGCCCTATCATTGGCACCTGAAAGCCCAAGGCTGCCACCTTTTGCCTGGGTGCAAAGCTCGACGGAGCGTTCCACGTGCGGGTCCGGGGAAGTGCCGTTTTTCAGCCCAGAATTCCAGACGGACGAAAATTCCTCCCTGGGAAAAGGTGCCAGGACAGAAAGCGATTGTTATTTATCTAGTGTTAACGGGGACCCATCACTGGCACCTGAGAGCCCAAGGCTGCCACCTTTTGCCTGGACGCAAAGCTCGACGGTGCGTTCCACTTGCGGGTCCGGGGAAGTGCCATTTTTCAGCCCAGAATTCCAGACGGACGAAGATACCTCCCAGGGAAAAGGTGCCAGGCCACAAATCGAATTGTCCTTTTCTAGGGTCAATGGTGCCCCATCATTGGCACCTGAGAGTTCAAGGCTGCCACCTTTTCCCTGGGCACAAACATCAACGGCGCGTACCACTTTCTTGTCTGGGAAAGTGCCGTTTTCCACCCCTGAATCCCAGACGGATGAAGACTCCTCACAGGGAAGAGGCTCCCAGGACAGAAAGCCATTGTTCCATTTCTAGAGTTAATCGGGCCCCATCATTGGCACCTGAGAGCCCAAGGTTGCCTCCTATACCCTGGGCGCAAAGCTCGAACATGCGTGCTTCGTGAAGGTCCGGGAAATTGCCGTTTCTCATTCCAGAATTCCAGACCGATGAAGATTCCTCCCTGGGAAAAGGTGCCAGGACAGGAATGGATTTCTCCTTTTCTACGAGTAATGGGGACCCATCATTGGCACCTGAGAGCCGAAGGCTGCAAACATTTCCCTGAGCGCAAAGCTCGATGGTGCATGCCACTTGCAGGTCCAGGAATGTGCTGTTTCTCATCCCAGAATTCGAGGCCGATGAAGATTTCTCCCAGGGAAAAGGTGCCAGGACAGAAAGCAATTGTCCCTTTTCTAGGGTTAATGGGGCCCCACAATTGATACCTGAGAGCACAAGGCTGCCACCTTTTCCCTGGGCGCAAAGCTCGACGGAGTGTTCCACCTGCGGGTCCGGGGAAGTGCCATTTTTCAGCCCAGAATTCCAGACGGACGAAGATACCTCCCAGGGAAAAGGTGCCAGGTCAGAAATCGAATTGTCCTTTTCTAGGGTCAATGGTGCCCCATCATTGGCACCTGAGAGTTCAAGGCTGCCACCTTTCCCGTGGGCGCAAACATCAACGACGCGTACCACTTTCTTGTCTGGGAAAGTGCCGTTTTTCACCCCTGAATTCCAGACGGATGAAGACTCCTCACAGGGAAAAGGCTCCCAGGACAGAAAGCGATTGTTCCATTTCTAGGGTTAATCGGGCCCCATCATTGGCACCTGAGAGCCCAAGGTTGCCTCCTATACCCTGGGTGCAAAGCTCGACCATGCGTGCTACGTGAGGGTCCGGGAAATTGCCCTTTCTCATTCCAGAATTCCAGACCGATGAAGATTCCTCCCTGGGAAAAAGGTGCCAGGACAAGAATCGATTCCTCCTTTTCTAGGAGTAATGGGGACCCATCACTGGCACCTGAGAGCCGAAGGCTGCTACCTTTTCCCTGAGTGCAAAGCTCGACGGTGCGTGCCACTTGCGGGTCCAGGAA